>NT_165972.1:720453-837702 GCF_000149615.1 Aspergillus terreus NIH2624
ATGGAGGGGTGGGAGTGCGTGGAAGGTCAGTCAGGTCGAGGAGGGGGGAAGGGATAACAGGGAAGATTTCATCTTGAGAAGAAAACACTTTGGGGATATGCTTCAGCCACAGGTGCATGACAAATCATGGCACTGCACCGCCACAGATGCACAGATGCTCAATACAACCACCATATAGTTCATATAGTTTATTGATTATAATCTATGGAGGAAGTGGAGGAAGTTCAGCCTACGGAGATAACCAGAGAAGGAAAGGAAATGCAACTCGATCAGATTAGGTAGACGCATAGATTGAGGTGACTTTTGCCTCTTGTCCGAAATAGTACCATCCGACGACTCATGCCGCAGAACTACTGCCTAGCTAATGGACCAGAGGATGATTTAGATTAATTCAGAAGAAGCAAACCCCAATAACCTGTTTGCGGACATGCACGGCGGACACAGCCGCTCGATATCAACAATACTCAGCTGAAAGGGACCCAAAGTACCAGAGGAACATTCCTTCCATCACCCGACCCTCTCCTTGTCTTTCCTTCAGCCTTCTGGCCGATAAGCATCTCACCATTGCTCCTCCATCTGATAACCCGGTGCAACCCGATCCCTGTTCCTTCACCACAGTCGTATCGCCCACCATTCCCCGGCTGAATCAACCTTGCAAGTCCGAGAACAAGCCTCGACTCGTCCTCTTCTCGTCCGTGGCAGATGACCAGCTGGGAGGGATGATGACCTTTTTGACTTTGGGCTTCATCTGGTCACTTGAGCGGGAACTAGTGGCGATCGTCTGGGACCGTGCATGGATGATGGCCCCCCCAACTGCCAATCCGACCCAGTGAGACCATCGCGCTGCATCCTCCCGGCTTCCTCCTTCATGTCTCTCTGCAACAATAATCCCTTCGTTGCGGATCGCTCCTCGTTGCCGGACCCCCCACGCTGGCCTCTTCCCTCGTCGATTACTCCTCCAACCAGATCCCCGCATCGCCTCTTCAGACAGGGGCAGTCAATGCATGCGAGTCATCAGCAGAACACCCCGATAGAGCAGGTATGGACGATCCAGGGTGACTCGTGCGTAGGCATCCTTGAGCCAACCACACGCCAGACCAGTTGTTGCCTGCTCCTCTGAGCGGGGGTGGTCGATCGCCTGGGTGGTATGGAATGCGAAACACTCTCGAACCGACCACTCTGCGGTCCAACAGCGTCATCGTGTCTCACTCATCTCCATCAACATCTAGTCAACTCTGATACGATGGTGTCGCAACTATGCCCGGCGCAGTGTTCGCCCCCCTATCGTCTGCACGACCCTGCATCCACGGTCCATTCAGACGGCCTGGAATCCTGCGTCCGGTGACCCTCTCGCCATGTCCTTCGTGGATGGCGCATCCGGTTGGTCACCGCGCTGAACCTTGACCGTTTCGAAACTCGAATCACCCGTCGCCTGTCCTGCAATTACCCGAGACAGCCGCTGCACGGTTAACCCACCACCGGTCGACGTGCGCACAGCGTCTCGCGGACGGATCGAGACCGTTGGAAAGAGCCCCGGCGTGCAGCACACGCGAGGTCAAATTCCGGTTTGGTGCCTCCCGATCGTCAGAGACAGCGCCCGGGCCCACCGTTTCTCCGCGTCGCATCCACTGAGAGACTGTCGAAACGGGGCGCGAGCAGGCTCTCGCCATCTAGATCACCGGAGTCGACTCCGAGCCGACGCGTTGCCCAGTTCCCACGGCGGAGGCACGCTGCTGGGCTCGACTTCTACCTGCACGATCCCCGACGTTCGTCTCTCCTTGATGTACTCGTGCGACTCGTTCTCGAACCCGGGGTGCCACGCCGATCGGACCTTCTTGGGTTTGCGACCTGCGTGGGGATCCGGCGTGATGGAAGGCCAGACGGGAAGATCGTTTTGCCGCAGGGTGAGATCATCGTCGTCGACATCGACGGTATGGCTGACGGTCTTGTTCTTATTCTGGTGTTCTTCAGATCTCTCTTCCTGCATCTCTTCCTGTCGCTCTTCGTGCGTCTCGTCATGATCGTGCTTCATTGACTCGCGGTCGGGATTCCGCTCGGTTTCGTCACAGGTAATAGCTTCGTCAATACGTGTGTCGTCTCCAACGGCGGTATGCTCCATGTTCTCCTCGTGTTGTTCGAGGAACTCTTCTTTACAAATGAACTCGCCCGAGGGTTTGAAGTCATCCGAGTCTTCAAGGAATGGCCATCGCTTCATCAGGAGGAACAGGACCAGCGCCAGACCGATGCCCACATCGGCATACGCGGCTACATCTGGGATTGAGATATCCAGCGGCGCCCTCGTCAGGGTGAACAGGGAGACTGACAGGAGGATTTCCAGGCTGGTGTACACATAGACTGGAATGATGGGGTATAAGTTCGAGCTGTCGGCCGAGTTTGGAGAGTCCATTGTGCAGCTTGTTGTTGAAGGTAAGTGAGAGACTGGGATGCGCAAAGCATTCGACGGCCTGCAGTCGATCTATTGGCGGTGGGGAGTGTATGACACAAGCGAGCTCGACCCAGATAGAGCCTCCCGAGATTGATTGGACATTTGTTTCAACACACTACAGCTACAGGAATGCCTCCGACTCGCTGGCTGTCGTACCGACCCCAGATGCCAGGCTCGACTGTCGTCATCAGAACGAGACTCATATACCTTCTCAATGAGGCAACACATCGTGAGGCATTGTACCATCTACCTACTACCGCCAGTCTTCAATAAAGTTGGTGGCTCGGCGTCAGTCATGGCAACCCAGCCAACCAGCGACGGGCGCAGCTGTCATATCCTTTCAAAATCCATTTCGAACCATTGTTTGTCAGTCCCTATCCCACTGATGAGCGATGCATGAGGTCATGAAGGCGGTTTTTCGCCTCTTTGGCAGATCTTGGACGACCGGCTGACGTCACGAGTTGAAACCCAAGCCGATGCTCGGCGAGATTTCAGGAGGCATCAGATGGGTGGCATGATGGCAGACTATCAGCCCAGAGTCGATAGTTCATATTCGGATGAGCGTTGGACGTAGTCAATCCGTCTAAGGTGGAGTTGCGAGCATGGAATAGGGGAGGTAGCATCGGGTCACAGGGGGCTTATAAGAACACGACGGACAAGACGCCGTTACTAAACATAGCTGGATGAGCGCCGATTGCAACCCTTATCAGGATTTAGACTACTCCCCGGTTGGGACTAGCGGCTCCGCTGGGGTTGCGGCTAACTGGATTTGGAGACCCCGCAAAAAGGAGCCAATGGAAGGGGGTCGCTCCAAATGCACACCGAATTCCTTTTTACTCTTTTTCCCTGAGACCCTCGTTGTGAATGGCGCCACCATGCAATACCTTGTTCGAAAAGAGAATTCAAACAAGAAACATGCTCGAATATACTTTTGATTTATGCTTCCAACGAATAGACATCCATCTAACAACAGTATCCTTCACCAGTCAACAGTCCATGACAAGCACAATGGGAAGGGACGATGGAATCTTCCATGGAAGTGAAGAGCCGACAACCGGGACCCACCCACCCTGGTCAGCTGGCCGACCTGTTTTTCATTGCAGTGGACCCTACAGCGTTTCCTCCCGGGCAACCTTACGTGTTCATCAGATTATGAAATCTAGTCGGGAGGAAGGAAAAAATCATGGAAGAGGCAAAAAATAGATTAGATGACAGAAAATGAAGTACATTGTATATCGACTTCTGCATCAATGAATAGAATCGTTGGGACTCAACTGAATAGACTATAAGAAGAACAAAGAAACCCCATCGAAGAGGACAGAACAATGGGCTCGAACTAGTCGCGGTCTAGAACTGGCGACCTCCGCGTGCAGAATCTTCCCGATCAGATGGTCACCTGCACGCCGGATTGCTGTTTTGGGCGTCTCCGGCCTTGGTCTGGACCTGCTGTCGTGACTGTCCCCTCCGTCCGCTTCTTTTCCACGCGAGGCCCCCGTCCTCTCGTCCTTTTCCCTGCTTTAATTCCTCCCTCCCCCAGACCTCATCTCCCTTCTCCTTTCCTCACACCACCTCCCACACCCCATATACACCCGCAAATGCTCGCTTCCTCCTGATCCCTCTCGCGTAACTACCTACGCTCCCACACCACCCAAACTCGATCATTCAAGCGATCCTCCCACCACTCCCACCACAGCCGCCATGGCCGTCACCACCATCAACATCACTCCCACAAAGACGACAACACCCTCCCCGCTCTCCTCCGGCATGAACAAACGCTGGCCCCCGCTCGCCGACAAATCCTCCCTCCCCTACAAGCTCACCACCCTCTCCAAACAAAAACTCGCCCGTGAGGCCACCGCCCCAGACCCGGACATTCGCCGCTGTCTGGGCCACTTCCGTCTGCACTGCATGTCCATGGAATGGGCCCAGCGCGACATGACCACCCGCATCAACTCCATCGAGCTGGAGAGCGAGTCCGAGTCCGAGTCCGAGGAGTCGGAGTCGGACGATGCGGTCTCGACGACGGTGACTGTGCCGACGCCGGCGGCCCAGGTCGATGAGCCCGGCGACAGCACCGACCGGGAGGAGGATGGATCCAGCGACGACAGCGACAGCGCCGCGGGCGAGGAGGCCGACCACCAGCCCCAACAGACCGAGGCCGAGCCCAAGGACCCCGGGCATGTGCGTTTTGCGGTCTCGTTTGAGAAGACCTCGCCCCCGTCGCTGTCATCCGACGACAAAGAGAAAGAGGGCTTGCTGGAAAAGGGCCGCAATTGTCTCGAGAAGACGGTGCAGCGCTCGTCGAACTTTTGGCCGTCGCCCGGTCCGTGCATGTCTGTTCGGATTTGATCGTGCCGCCTCTTCTCCTCTACCTCACTTTACATCACCTCTCGACTATTACCTCCTCTTCTCATCATCGATATTACGACCGGCGTACATATTCCCAGTGAACTGGGAAGGGACACTCCCGAAGGACGCTTAATTTCTTAACTGACGACGTCACGACATTACGAATCTCCTTGCATCTTTCTGCGGCCTTCTGCGGCGGGGTCTAAAAGACCATTGAATGGTCGGCGTTGAAATGGACTAGAAAAACCCATTGCATACAGTATATACGGAACGCATATTAGTACTTAGGTACACATTTACAATACAAATAATAACATTGAAACACATCAAATCGTTGGGATTCCGAATCGTACTGCGTAAGACTGTAACCTCGGTCAATCACCCTGACTCACTCGCTCTAAACTCCGTCCGTTCCTGAACGCTCCGTCCAGATCGACAGCCCCATCCGGAGGACTCGGGAAGTTGAAACCGCTAGAAGGTTTCTAGTCCGGTCTATCGCCCTGCTGATTCGTGCGATTATTATTAACTCGAGCGAGAGGTTCCCCCGCGGACCAGACTTCATCCACCCCACTATGTACTGTACTCCGTAGTTACCTATCTACGGAATACTCTTTGCGGCGTGGGATTGTCTTGATGGCCCCCACATTCCGCCCGCGGTAAGTCTAACCGCCGAGGTACCAGGTACAGGTACTCTGAGGAATGATGAATGCAGAGAGATAGTGTCCTACCGGTTGAGTTCAGGCAGAGTAGCAAAGTAAATGTGGTTTATTGCATCGTAATACCTACGGCGTAAACTAGGTATCTACCATAACATGCAACCCAAACGCCCGCTAAGCACAACCAGTCCAGTGAATACCATGCACGCCCCCATCACAAAGCAAGCTCCTCGTCGTCCCATCCCAATTGCTCGTAAATCGATTTCTCAGGCGTCACCGGCACCGCCGCGCGGTCTGGCGGCACCTGCGTCGCCGTCTTCTTGACCGGAGGCGTGTCCATCACCGCTGTCGCTGACGCTGTCGCCGTCGAGGTGTTGTTCACAGCCGCAGACTGGTTGCAGTGGCCTGCAGGTACAGAGGTAGGCGCGGCGGCCGGGCGCGGAGGAGTCTCCATCACCATCGAGGACGACGCGAGAGGTCTCCCGAGCGGAAGCGGTTGCGAGAATGCGTCGATGTGTCGGGAGGACACAGGGGTCGAGGGCGCCACGGCGCCTTCCGCTGGACGAGGCGCTGGACGACGCGGCACGCGGAACAGGTTCCCAGAGGGGAAGCTAGCAGACGCGCTGCCAGTGTCGTCGAAGGAGCCCAGCGGCTTGCCCGGTCGGCGCGTGGGGGTCTCCTGGACGGCGCCGACGTCTGCACGGGGTGTGCCTGAGAAGGAGGCGGAGCCTGGGACCACCATCCGCGGGGAACCGTCGCCTCCAAAGAAGGACGCGCTGGGTTGTGTGAAGGACCGGGACAGGCCCGTGGGGACGGGGGGCAGGCCGGTCATCATAACGTCCTTCTTCCGGCTGCCCCGCGGCGTGGCGGCGACTTGCACGCCCTGGCCGAGGGGATTGCGTATGGGGTTCTTGGGTTTGCGGCCGCTGCCGCCGGTACGACGCTTGTCGGCGTCTTGGGCAATGTCGCGGGCGACGAGCTCGCGGTTGGGTTTGCGCAGGGCAAGGATCGCGGCGTCGAGCTCTTTCTTCTGCTCGGCTAGCATCTGCACCTTCTTCAGCTTCGTCTCGTGCTGTCGCGCGACCGCGTTGAGGTCCACTTCACGGTTCTCCACGCGCTTGGCCTTCTGGATGCCGCCGCGCACGCTTGCGCTCAGAATCGGGAGGAGCGGCTCCATGGACTCGTGTTTCGTCTCGACGTGGGATGGGGCGGTGTTGGACCGGTTAAGCGCAGGGACGGAGCGGCGTTGGCTGTGGGAGTTGGACTTTTCGTCGGTAGACACTCTATGTAATGAACGACGCTGTTGTTTCTGAGGTGGTTGGCGTTCAACGGCAGCGCCAGGTTCTCCGCGTGAAGACTTCTTCGGGAAGGGTGATATCGCGGCAGAAACGCCGAGTTTCCGTGTGATCGATTTGCATTTGTCCGGGAGGCGAGAGGCATAGAACGGAATAATGACCTCCGTGCAGAAATCACGGAGGGCATCGCTCTCGACCTTCTTTCCGGTCATATGGTGGTTATTGTATGCCTTGGCTGGGTCCGGGACGGCCGTATCCTCGAAACTGACAGCATGCCAGATGCACAGCCGATCGAGATGAAGCTCGAGCATGACGCTTAGCTCCTGTGCCTTCTTGGACTTTGACTTGGTCTCCTTCGCGGGTTTATCTTCCGGTGTCTCGCTGTGGCTGGCGGACTTCTTTGCCTCGTCCGCGACTGTAGCTTCCAGCGCCAATGTTTCCAGGATAAGGAGGATCTGGAGCTGCGTTTCCCTCATCCGCAGATCCGAGACATGTTTCTTCAGCTCCGCTTCACGCGAAGTTTCCACCGGAACACCGTGGTCGGTCAGTGACCGATCCCTCCACCATTTTCGAATGAACCGGTCCTCCTCTGGATACAATCCATTCTTCCCGAGCTTTTTCTTCTTGCTCTTCCGCTTCGTTCGTGCGGTGGACTCGGCGTCCGAGATGCTGAGCAAGGCGTCCTGGAGCGCGGTAGGCACGGACTCCCGATACTTCAGGTCCATCTTCTTGGCTGTCAGGATAGCCTCGCGGTAGTAATCGATGAGATCCGACAGCTTGGCAGATTCAAACTCTGACGACTGGAACGCCGCACGGCAGCGCGCAAGCGGACCCTTTGCAAAGTACGCCACCGAGGTCTAGTCGACATCAGTAGAGCACCAAATGTTCAGCGACACACAACATACCTTAGAAACGTAGAGAGCCTGTAGATACTGTTCTCGGAGGTTGTCCAGCGTCTCCTGCGGTGACTGCAGGGGGTCGTTATCCACAGACGCACCCTCAACCGCACCAGGGGGCACAACCTGAGAATCCAGATGAACAGGCAGAACAGGACCTTCAGAACCCGAACTTGGCTGCATAGACAGCCGCGGCACCACCGAGACCGCACGGCTCTCCGTCGAATCGAACGGCGAAACATCCGTCATGCGCACGTCGTCTTCGACAGGACCCCCTGCCATGCCAAATACGACAGACACATCGAATTTGGCCCGCTTCGCTGTGAACTGAGACTCGACATCAGGCTCGTCAATCTGCGCCATACACCACCAATCCGCCTCGCCGGTCGACGACTCGCGTCGCGGCGGCGCCTGCGCCGCAGACGAGGCGGGGGCCCATCCCTTCACCGCGACAAACACATCACCTTCCTCGATCTCCCGCACCAGCCGCAACAAAGCGTAGACGCCTTTCTTCACGCGCTCCACGACATAGAGACCCCCGTCGGACACCAGCCGGACCGCCAATGCCACCGGCTCGCCGTGGAGATCGTCCGCCTCGAGGACAGGGATATCGGCGACAAACAGACCCCCGGGTTGGATCTGTGGGAGCAGTGCGGGAGAACAGTCGATCCAGGTTAGTGGGAGTCGCGATCGGGGCACGACGGTAATCGGTTCGAGGACGACGTTCGCATCCGACAAGGATGCGGTGTGGGCCTGTGAGTGGGAGAAGGTCAGTCAATAGCCCGACGCGCGGGGATACGCTTTCTCTGAGGGCATAGGGAGCGAACCCGAATGCTGATGGGCCGGTTCGCCCAGTCACCGGCTGTATGACATGTTTTGCGCTTCTTTGGCTGCGGACGAGGGATGTTGAGTGGGTTGAGAGAAATGGATTCGAGGGATCCACGCGAGGCCATGAACGCGTTGACTAAGTGTACATCATGCGAATATAAGACGAATAAGATCTCCACTAAGCTCAAACACCGTGTAAAAGCTGTAATGGCTTTGAGGAGGGACTGGGTTGAGTGGTGGAGATGAGAATGATGTTCCGAGACGCGAGGACGTGCGCTCGGCGGGACGCGTTAAGCCATTATCAAATCAACCATATTTTTAATGACCCATGGATAACTAGAGACTTTGATGTCGACCACGATTCTATGCCATACAGACTATGGCTTATCAATAATAATGTTACGGGAATGATCGGTCCACTCCTACGATGCAATGTGTACGAGCAAGAAAATCAATACGCCAAAATCATCTTCGATGAGATTCGAGGCTTATTAAAACTAATAAGTATGTGTGGTGCATGGAAGTTGAAGCATCACCTCCTCGCCAGACACTCATCTGAAGCCCAGCTCGCGACGAGCGTCCACCGCTGTGGCTGGACCCGGTCGTGACAACCGTGTCTCGTGTGTTGTTGAAGACTCTCGCTCCCGATAACGCCGAAAAGATCCTTCCCAAATGTAAGTGGTATCATGTTGAATTTATCCCGCCAAACCCGTCTCGTACAGGCGACCATGCAAAAAGTATATATGAAACACAACGTCAAAGATGCTTTTCTTTTGGTTGTAACATGTCTATGCTCGCGCTTTGAGTTGTTGAAGTCAAAGCATAATCATCATCACATTCGTAACAGGGTCCGGTCACGGGCGCATTTAGAACTTGAGGGCCTTGGGCTTCTCCCAGGGGAAGTCCTGGTTGGTGAAGTGACCGTTCTTGGCGGTCTGGCAGTAGATGGGCTTGGCCAGGTCAAGCTCCTTGACGATCACACCAGGACGGAGGTCGAAGTTGTTGCGGATGATCTGGACCAGCTCCTCGGAAGTCTTGGAGGAGGTACCGTAGGTCTCCACGAAGAGGGAGAGCGGCTCAGCGACACCAATGGCGTATGAGAGCTGGACCAGCGCGCGACGAGCGAGACCGGCCTTGACCAGGGACTTGGCGACCCAGCGAGCCACGTAGGCAGCGGAGCGGTCGACCTTGGGAGTATCCTTTTCGGGAGAAAAGCACCACCACCGTGGGCACCCCAGCCACCGTAGGTGTCGACGATGATCTTACAACCGGTCTAACCAGCATCACCCTGGGGACCACCGATGACGAAGCGGCCAGAGGGCTGGATGTGGTAGACAGTGCGGTCATCGAGGAGGTTGGCGGGGATGACCTTCTTGATGATCTTCTCCTTGATAACCTGGCGGAGCTCCTCAGTGGTGACATCGTCGGAGTGCTGAGCAGAGACGACGACAGTGTCCACACGGAGGGGCTTGACAGCACCACCGTCATGGGCGTACTCAATGGTGACCTGGGTCTTGGTGTCGGGGCGGAGCCAGGGGATGGAGCCGTTCTGACGGGCCTCCTTCATGGCAGCGTTGAGCTTGTGAGAGAGCAGGATGGTGAGGGGGAGGAGCTCGGGGGTCTCATCAGTAGCATAACCGAACATGATACCCTGGTCACCGGCACCAAGCTTCTCAAGAGCCTCCTCGTAGTGGAGACCCTGAGCGATATCAGGGGACTGCTGCTCAATGGCGACCAAGACGTTGCAGGTCTTGTAGTCGAAGCCCTTCTCAGAGTCATCATAACCGATGTCCTTGATGGCACCACGGATGATCTTCTGGTAGTCCAGGTTGGCCTTGGTGGTGATTTCACCGAAAACCATGATCATACCTGGGAGGTGTTAGTATACGGAACGGAAAAATTTTTTCTGGGTCAGATTGTCAAACATACCGGTCTTGGTAGCGGTCTCGCAAGCGACCTAATGAAATAAAATATTAATGAATTGCACATTACGTGAAGGTGCGACGATGGAAGACCAAAGTCGCCATGCATCAGATTCGCCAATGGATGCTTTCTCCGTTGGACAGAAACTGCTGCAAGGGCGCAATGCATCAAGATTGGTAGGAGACTCCCATACCTTGGAGAGAGGGTCCTCCGCAAGGCAAGCATCGAGGATGGCATCGGAGACCTGATCACTGTAGGCGAAAGAGGGTCAATGAGGATTCCTCCAAACCATGTCATCAAGGGGCTACAACATACGCGATCTTATCGGGGTGACCCTCTCCGACGGACTCGGAGGTGAACAGGAAAGTTCCCTTAGGCTCAGCGACGCTGCCCATTGTGACGGTGGTGTGGAGAGAGGAGGGGAGAAGAAAATTAAGAAATATTAAGAGAAGGAAAGATGGGTTGAGGTTGATGGGGGAATTGATCGAGAGGGAGGGAGAAGAGAGGGAGAAAAGAAGAAGACGGAGGGGGGGGAGGGAGGAGGGGGAAAAGAAAATCGCGCCATCGTCGCCTCCTCCCCGCCCCGGCGGTCGCATTCGGCAGAAAAATTGACAATCAACTCCCGAACTTTTCTGTTTGTACCACGACCACAACGTTCAACAGGACCATTCATTCTCTTCCATTGTATTCCACACTACTCCGTATATGCTGACGTCTCACCTCATCTCCGAAACCTTCCTCCCGTATCTACTCCGGTCCTGACAGACCCCTCTTCCCGTCTTCTTCGCTGATCTTACTCCCAACCACCCCCTGTCCGTCGGAGTTACTGGCGGTCTGACGCTCGATTTTCCAGCCCCGCGGCTGCTCCCACCTGCCCCTCTCCACATGCACCACATCCTGCGACCATGTCCAAGTTCGGCGTTTTGGTAATGGGCCCCGCGGGCGCAGGCAAAACCACCTTCTGCAATGCCCTCATCCAACATCTCCAGACGACACGACGCAGCTGTTTCTACGTGAATCTCGATCCGGCCGCCGAGACCTTTAGCTACGAGCCGGATCTCGACATCCGCGAGCTTATCACCCTCGAAGATGTGATGGAGGAGCTGGGGCTTGGCCCCAACGGCGGCCTTATCTACTGTTTTGAGTTCCTCCTGCAGAACCTCGATTTCCTGTCCGAGGCGCTCGACCCGCTCAGCGAGGAGTACCTGATCATCTTCGACATGCCGGGCCAGATCGAGCTGTACACGCACGTCCCGCTACTCCCGTCACTGGTGCAGTTTCTCTCCCGCGCCGGACCCCTCAACATCAACCTGTGCGCCGCCTACCTGCTTGAGAGCACCTTCGTCGTCGACAAGCCCAAGTTCTTCGCTGGCACCCTCAGCGCCATGTCCGCCATGCTCATGCTCGAAATGCCCCACGTCAACATCCTCACCAAGATGGACCAGGTGCGCGACATGGTGTCGCGCCGCGAACTGAAGCGCTTCACCACCGTCGACGTCCAGGCCCTGCAGGACGATGATGTCCCCGCCGCCGGCCGCGACGAGTCCGCCGTCGTTGACCCGGCCTCCACGGACGCCCTGCTCAGCGGGGGCTCCTTCAAGCAGCTCAACCGTGCAGTCGCCCAGCTGATTGACGATTTCAGCATGGTGTCGTTTCTGCAGCTGAACGTCCAGGACGAGGACAGCGTCGCCGCGGTGCTGAGCTACATCGACGACGCCATTCAGTTCCACGAGGCGCAGGAGCCGCGCGAACCGGGCGATGAGCAGGAGGTCGATTACGAGGATCCGGATGTGTGATTCTGCGGGGAGCGCTCACGAATCTAGTGACCAATTGGCTCGTATATACCAGGGCTGAAGCCGGTATACCTGACGGCACGTATTAGCCGCGCCAGGGTGGCTGATGACGGCGATCCATCCATTGTTCTTACAGGCTCTTGATGGGAGACCTTCATCGACAGGATGACCAGACCGCGAGGCTGGCGCCGTTCACAGGACAGGGGACGTCTGTTCCCCGATATCTGATACCAGTAATATGTATCTAACGAATACCGTACATAATCGTCCATCAAGGACAACCAAACGCAGAACAGGACCAATACCAAGACACGTAATTCATGCGCGCATTTCGTGAAGTAATAGTAACGCTTCCCAATCAATCAAGAATCACCATAGCAACGTAACCCAAGCACAAACCCACAAAATTCAACCTCCACGCCCAAAACTAACCCAGCAGGAACGACACGCGAAGCAGCCCAAAAAAAAACTACCTGACCTGAAAATCCCTTGCAGCATACCCCGCCCACGAAGAAGACTTCCTCCCGCCCTCGACCCCATCCTGGAAGCTATCCACGAAGCCCCTCATGGCGCCAAAGACCCAGCCGAGGTCGCGACCGGTCTTCTCGACGCCGGCGGTGTACACGTACCACACGACGGAGAGCAAGACTGCCCACCAGAGCAGGCGCAGCGCGAGCGACACCCAGAACATGACGAGGCGGCGGCCGTAGTCGAGGATCTTGAGCGACAGGATCAGCACGAGGGCGAGGATTAGCACGGAGACGATGTCGGGCATAGACGAGGTGAGCATTGTCGCGAGCGGCTGGATGAGGTACGGGTCTAGGTAGGCGGTGCGCGCGTGCGCGATGTAGGGGTCTAGGTAGGTTGCGCGCAGTTGGAGGAGATGTGATGTTGCGGAGGAGGAGGCGAGGTGTTGGAAGGTTGGGTTTTCTTGGATCAGGGAGACGAGGGAGTCTGGGGTGTTGTGTTAGTGATAAGAGAGGGAGAGGTAAGGGAGGTGCGTACCTGGGAGAAAGTCCATGGTTGGGCTGACTGGTAGTGTATGAGGCTTTGGAGTAGATTATGGTCAAGAGAGAATGGGTCTATTGTATGAAGGAGAGTAAGTTATCTCCCCCGTAAAGTCATGTAGAGAAGCATCGATTGAGACGGAAGCCCGTCGGAACAAAACAAGCGGAACAGACAAACAGTTCAAACAGTCTGGGGGCGGATCTGAGTCATGTGATACCTTCACTTCCTTCAGCTTCAGCATCAAAGCATTCATCTCCAACTCGCATGTCTCGATTATGTATATTATTATAATATATACCAACATCGTCCATCTCTGACCTGTAGTCAATCCCCAGCTTCTCCCATATATACAGCCCACATTGCTCGTGGTCGTGCGTCAAACATTTACAAACATCTCAAGTATACACAGGGCCCACATGCTAACGCTGGATGGAGCCATCAAAACAATAATCGCACAGTTGCGCCGATGAAACACCGTAACACCAAGAATCGTGGTATATAAAGGTCGGCAAGGGTATTATACAAGGTGACTGAGGTTCACCCGACTTCGACTTAGCCCATCAGGGCGTGGAACGTTTCACGTTCGGTTTGGATCTCCGCCTGGAGTCGGCGGGTTTGACGCAGCGCCTCATCCCTACAGAACCGAAAGTTAGTATTAAGACATTACAAAGGCAAGTTCGCAAGACTTACCGATCTGCCTGAAGTTCCGCCACTTCGATCTGGGCGCGGTTCATTCGGCTAACCACTTCACCCATCTCCCGGTCGGCCTCCCGGAGAAGCCGCTCGAGTTCCTTTACTTTCTTCTCCAGAGTTTCAGACTGGATCGCTTGGGTCAGCGGAATTCCATCTCCGCTGGTGGTCTTGTCGATGCGGGGAGACCGGGCGCCAAAAGGCGACGAAGGGGGCCTGGGAGAGAGTGCGATGGGGCTTCGACCACCATTCTTCATTCGCATCAACTGATCGTTATGGCTTTCCTGCAGATGACGGATCTCTTCTTCGTGTCTCGCCATCTCATCCTCCGAGTGTTGCTGGGCCGCTAGAAGGGCATCTTCAAGCTCTTTGAGTCGAGCCTGCATCTCGTTGATGCGAATAGCAGACACCTGCTGTTCCTTTTCACCCTTGCCGATGGCCTCGGCCAGTCGGCTCCGCAGGGCATTGTTGGCATCTAGCTGCTTACGCACGTGGAGGGCGAGGGCTTCCGTTCGGCTGACAGTCTCTGCTAGCTGAGGATGCTCTTCCTGTGAAGACTGGGCGGCAGTGGCTTCGGCGGACTCCCGAGCCGCCTGGAGTTGCTGGTAGGCCGATTCCAAGGAGGAAGAGGTAGCAAGAACCTCTGCGAATCCCTCCTTATCAGCGGCCAGAGCCTCGGGGATGTTGATATCATGCTCCTGCAGCAACACCCGGAGGGAGCCAGTCTCCTGTTCCGCGCGGTCAAGATCCATCTTGAGTCCGGCGAGACCCTTTTCGCACTGCCATTTCTGCTCCAGAGCCTCTTCGGCGCGCTGTCTAAGATGGTTCACCTCGTCTCGTAGATTTTGCACCTCACGTTCGTATCCCAGCTTCCGCGGGGATCCCGAATGCTGTGCCCGTACCAGCTCCAATTCCATCAGCCTCATCCGCTTCTCATACTCACGAGCCTCATAGGCCTGGCGTTCGAGAAGGCGCCGGAGAGCCTGGTGGAGGGCATCGCGTTGCGCTTCGACACCTTCCATGCGGTCCGCCAGGGACTCACGAGTATCGCGATCCTTGACCGAGAACGAGTTCGACCGCGACAGAGAGCCCGAACGAGACGTAGCGCCGGGTTTGGAGGGCATCCGAGCCAAAGAGTTCGACCGCGATAGGCCGGAACTTCTTCTGGAGAAACCGTCCTCTTCGGCAATAGAAGCAAACCGGGTACCGTGTAGCTGAGCGAGCGAAGCGTTCTCGATCTTCAACGCTTCAATCTCCTCTATGAGTCGTTGGACCTCTGATGGGTCTGACATTCCCCGGCCACTTTGCAGTTGCGGGATCACCTCGTCCCGCAGATGATCGCGATCGTTTCGAAGCTGTTCCAACTCCACTCTCATCGCCGTCAGAAGGTCTTCGAAGTTGTCTTTGATCTGCCGCTCCTCTGCTAGTTTTCTGCGTGTATCATCTAGCGCGATCTCCAGTTCTTTGTTCTTAGAAGACAGGTCCGACAATTCCACTCTTTCGCGTCGGAGCTGATGGCCGAGTTAGCTCTAGCCCCTGTACCGGGCAGACGCGGGTGAAAGACAAAACCACTTACCTGGTGCACTTGGGATTCTAATATTTGGACATGTGATTCCGTCGCTGCACGACGGGATCGCTCTTCTTGCCATTTTTGGGTCAGTTCGACCTTGATTTGGGCTCTTTCTTGTTCCGCCGCGCGTCGGAACTTTTCAAAATCTTCTGAGCGTCCATCGTACGTATATCGGATGGAACTGGTGCCCGAGTCTGAGAAATAATCGCTGGTCCGGCGATTCGGGATGTCCAAGGGCATCTCGGACTGCAGCCGCTCGACGAGGTCCTCCAGCTCCATTTCCCGCCGGATGGATCCCGCCAGTTCGGAGCTGATCTCACGGAGCTCATTTTCTAGCTCTGCCACCTGGGCAGATGCTCCCGCCTCCAGGGCACCAGAGCTGCTTAATGAGGGGTTCCGTCCTAGGCCAAAGCTGCCTTGGCGCTTGACTGGGTCAAACGGAATTGTCGTGGACGGGGTGATAGAGAAGGAGGCGCTGGGTATGGAGGGAGGCATGGGGGACAATGGAGAACGGCCAGTATCCGAGATTTCTGTGCTCGAGGACTCTGCGCCAGGGGAGGAGGCGGCGCCGCGCCAACCGAAAAACGAGCTGATCTTGTTTCCGGGGGTCTTGGGCTGTTTGGGGTCTGCAATTCCGTTCGAATCAATGCGGAGAGGGGGTGGCCGGTGAGTCGGGGGGTGCAGAGCCATGGTCGAGTTGCGCTGATGGAACGGGGCGGGCGACCTGAGCACCGGAATGAACGGTTCGCTGACGAGACGACTATGTACCGGGGTGCCGTTCGTGAACTGGGAGCGGTACTCGGTGTCTTCGTCGCTGCTGTCGTCGTCTTCCAGGCCCGCGTAGGAGGCGGCGACGGTATCTATCCGAAGCGCAGACGCTGAGGGGCCACCACGGGAGGATCTGAGGAGATGCAACAAGAGCACAGGATTAGCCCTGGGACGTCCAAGAGCAGGAAGATATGTATAGGGAGTCCGATGGCAGACTGGAGGGGAGATCATGCAGGCGTGAGCCAGAGGGTGGTCAAGGGACCGGAACAAAGAGTGCTGCGGCTGTCATACCTATCCAGGTTCCTGGGAACAGAGGCGGATGGGGCGTCATGCACTGGAGAGGAGTAGTATGAACTGGGGGAATCCGAGTGATGATTTGCTGGTGAGGGATCTACCGGCGTGTCGCCCCCGGGAGTCGATGCACTGGAGGAGAGGGAGAGGGGCCCGGATTGGCGATGTTGCGGGATCACCGAGGGCGCATTCTGGGATGGAAGAGGCTTCCGGCGCACGAGGGAGTCGGGTCTGGGGGAGGAGACCGACGGAGACGGATGAGGAGAGGAAGAAGGAAGAGAGCCAGGTGCGGTCGACGTTGTAGGAACAGGGGCAGACGGAGGAGGACTTGGCCAAGCTCCGGGGTCAGACCCTTGGTGATAGGCGGATGAAGAAATAGTAACAGAGGCGTCGGATGATAAGCGGCCAGGAGCCATGACGGCGAATTGATTCTAATTGGAAGACAGGTGAAGCCAGTCCACACCGGTCCAACACTGGCAAGCCCGATATTGAGTGACAACTGAAAACGGGAAGGGAGGAGGAGGATCAGAAACAATCGTTGGTCAAAGAGCGGTCGATCGACGCGCCCTCATGGTCGACAGGGAGCCTTGACTCCCTGAGGAGCACGGGGCAGATTGACACGCGCCTGATGGGGAACGGGTTAGTTAGGGGGTGTGGGAAAGGAAGAAAGGGGTTGGAGGTGCAGCAGTTAGTTAGTGTTGGAGAGGGGAGGGAGATTAACTAGTGGGAAAGGGAAAAGGAGTTGCAGAGTCTTGGTTGGCGCGACATTGCCTGATTGGGTGGAGCGGGAGGACTAAGAACCTTGCGGTAGCGGTACTTCTGGGGGCTTTTTGACTTGGAGATGAAGTAGGTACTGGTACATTCATCTTGCAGATTTAAGTATACTCAATGTTCTGTAGGTCTCCCTTGTGTATATACTGAAGCAATCTGCAGACTGTATGTGCACCATATTCTCCCGCCCAGGTTCCTCTCGAATCCTCTCACACTTGAGTCCTTGGACGGCTCATACACGGCTGGAGGCCGATCGCAACGAACCGTGACGCCCCACTCGCTCGATAGCGTGGATGATATACATACAGAGTACTATTCAGGGGTAATAGAAGATTTGGTATAGACCGACTCTACCTAGTCATAGTGATCTCGGAGTATAATCCATAAGCTACATGTACTCCGGAGAATGTCTCTGGATGTTACGGTCGATGCCTCACTCTAATTGCTTGTAGAGAATAATGATCCAGATAGTTAGCTACCTCCTCGAACTCCTACAGGATTTCAGCCGAACACGATCCACTGACTCGTGTCCATGGTCCATGGATCACAGCCTGATAATGCGCTCCTATTGGTATCTATCGGCGGTTGCACTCGGACCAACCAGGGGCTCGAATCCGCCGTCCATGCGTCCTGGTTGTTTTGCATACGGAGTACGGAGGACATAATAGTAGCAAGGTACAACCACACCATACTGTAGCCCTATTGTAGCTCGATAGGTAATACTCGTATCTAGAAAGTAAACGAATTGAATCTGACAGAATACCTACATTCCAGGCATCAAATAACCTTACCATCCCGATTCCACATTCCATTCCTCGGCTTCTCTCTGTTCTTAAGTTCACCCTTATCCCTGTCTCGAGGTGTAGGAGTACAGACCCCGAAGTCAGTGCAACCCGACTGAAGACGTAGACACAGCATATTTTTAGCATCATCACCAGCGTCAAGACAGGAGGCGACAAAACAGACCAGACAAAAATATATCCCGGGCTAAATATAAATATGAAACGGCGGCCGACCGATATCTCCCATTCTAGACCTCCTCGCCGGGAAATAGCAGCAATAGTCTGCGTCGTCTTGCCGCCCATGCATCCAACTTTCATCTAGACAACGCCACCAGGATCCAGTCCGTCCGGGATCCGCCCTAGCCCTGTACCTGCTGATCGCTGCACTACTACTAGCAATCCGGACTCGTAGTACTCTTACGACATGTGTCAATAGGTACCTAATAATCCTGCTCCGTGCTCAGACATTTGGGAGTACTCTAATACCAGTTTCTCATACATAAAACAGATCATATTGAAACCCTAACCAGCTTGTTGACGCGTCGGGCTTCTAGACCCCTGCGACCTTCGGTGTCATGCATGTCACACTCTGGCGGCAAGGGATGCTCAGTAGTTCGTGGGCGGATGTTGCTGACGGGCGTCTTCCAGGGGGTGTTGACGCCTCGAGGGACGTGCTAAAGCTTGTCGGGACAAAACATGATGTATCTTCTACCGGTAGTTGGATGGTTTTCTATGTACTCCGTAGTCTGCTGTCAGATTTAAACTCCGCCTGGTGAACTATAGTGAACTATGGTGGCTATTTTATTTATATTAGATTAAGTATTGCCTTGGCGAGCCCTACTATATATATGACGCATCATCGAATAGTTGACCAACAAGGCAAAATACCTACATACTCTTATGAGATCATGAAGATCAACGTGCACCAGACGTACATGGGATAAATGAGGTATAATCTAAGCAGAAAAACACTCGACAAACTCCTAAGCAACGCCATGCACAAGCCAAATAAAATCACATCAACCAAGCTAAACATACAGCCATAACATACACCCCGTGATCGCTTCTTAGCATCGTAACCATAAACATGAACCATAACCGCGTTACTTACGCAAACCCTCAGTATGGAATGAAATCAAACCTCATACGATCTACTCCGTTAGCACAACACTCCCACACAATCAGCCAGACAGACTTACCAAGATACTGACTCCAGCCCTCGTTCTCATCCAGCTGATTCGACCAGAACTGCTCCAGGAACTTCAGCGACTGCATCACATTGGGAATGTGAATCGTATCGTGCAGCGAGGAAAGCAACTGGCGCACCTGGTCGCGGTCCTCACCGCGCGCCTCACACCCCGCGATAAACAGCGGCGTCGTAAGCATCACCCATGGACTGAGACCCGGCGACGGCCCGATCAGCGCTGTGCACTCGAGAATCCGCTTCACCGACCGCTGCACCTCCGGCGACGACGCCGGCGTCTGCCGCAGCCGCCGATGGATCTGGATGAGCGCGCTGTGCTGGAACGCCTCATTACACAGACTTAGCTGGCGGATGCACTCTGCCGACAGTCCCTCTGCCACCCCGGGATAGAACGCCGGCGGCGCCCCGGCCCCTTGGTCCATCAAGCTGCGCAGCGATGACTCCAGCGCCGCCGCCTCACTGTGCACCGTCACCTCCGTCCCGTCGACGACCGTCGCCTGCGCCGCCTGCCGACCCTGGTGGTTCCGCCATGCCGCCGCCCCAATCTCCCGGAAGATCGTCGCCAGGCTCACCGTGAACCCCCAGTAATCGTCCAGGTAGTCCGGCGCGGCGGACTGACCCATGTCTGTCGTCGCGCAGGGCGGCTCCGAGCCGTAGCCAATCGGCCGACCGTTGCCCGTCAGCGCCGTCAGCGACACAATCGACCAGTACCACCGGTCCAGGTAGCGACGAAAACCGGCGGACGACCGCGGCGACAGGCCTCCCTGGTGGTCAGCCGTGTCCATCAGCGCTTTGGCGCCTTCGATGTGTGCGCGCCAGGAGTTGGGGTGGATGGCGCCCGAGTGGATCTCGGCGAGACATAGCGTGCGCGCCGTGGCGAGCAGCGCTTCCGAGCTCTTGTCGGCCGGGTTCTGCAGCTCCTTGCGGAAGTGTTCCAGGCTGAAGGCCATCAGCCGCGCGATGTCCGGTGCCGACTTCACGTTCTCCGACTGGTTGTGTAGCGACTGTAGGTGGATCGCGGAGAGCGCCATCGTAGCATACAGAAGTGACGGCGTCTGCAGCGCCATGGGAACCAGCATCTTGCAGATGTCCTGTTGCATGCCCGAGTGGCTCGCCGTGACCTGCGAGGCGTCGTTGAGGAAATGGTGCAGGAGCGCCTTCTGATCAGACGTCAGGGAGGCGAACGGATCGACGGGTCGGGTCAGGGCCATGGTGTCGAGCGTCGGAGGAGGAGCGTTGGTCGTGTAGATAAATTCACCGGGGGAGTACTCTGCGAGTATCCATGTCAGGCATTTGCCAAAGAGAAAGGGAAAAAAGCGGTTTTGATCAGAAGGGAAGAAACGAACCGAACTTCTGCATGCCCCCATTGCCTACGCAGGCCCCAAACCTCGATCGTGAAAAGGCCCTTCCTCCCCACTGCAGCTGCATTGCATATCGACATGGCGTCCCCGCCGATTGACAACGCCCGCAACTGGGCCGCTGTTCGTCACATTTCTGCCGTCGGGCTTTACATCGCTTGCACCCGTTGAACGATCGAGACATGGGGTTGGAGATGGTGCGGTGGTGAGTGGCAGTATCCGTCACTTTTTTTTCTTGTCGCTGTTCTGGGGCCCCTCTCCGTATTTTAGTTCCCTCGATACTCTGCAGTGGGGTCGGTCTCACTCGTTCTCTCTCGGGGCGGGTCTGTACAGGACGGAAGAGATCAAATCGTGGAGAGACTGCTGTCGAGCGTTTCCAAAGACTGTCTGACACACCGACTGAAACGAAACCCTGGACAGGGCTAGTTCGGCTGTATCGGAGGGAGGAGTCGAGAGAGATAAGCAGAATAGAATCGGACCCGCGCACTTTTGTATAGCGGCCGATCCTCCAGGCCAGAGATCCACCGGTCTCTGCGAACAACCTGGGATATGTGGGATTGTCCTTATGCGTCCTTTTCGACTGGGCGATGATGGTTCGGAAGTTCATGGAATCCATCTGGTCCCGGTTTCTATGCGGGGTATCCGTGATTCTCATTCAGACGGTTCCGAAGTTTGTCCTCATTTTAGGTAAAGGTAAGATCTCGCCACCAGCTGAAAACAACTGTCGACGTACAGTACATAATGTCTAATCCACTATTCACTTCGCTCTATGCACAGGAGATGGCACTAACAGTATCCATCAGAGACAGCAGGTACAAAAAAAGCAAGACAATAATCGGGTAGTATATTCACACAGAAATAACACATCATAACAACCAAGTAGAATCAATCATCAAATGTATACCGAAGCCACTCACCCACCGCCCGCAAACTCTCCCATCTCACCGACTCATCCTTGTCTGCCATCAGCTCCATCACCCGCGCCTTCAGGCCCAACTTTTCCAGCTGGGCCCGTCGTTCCGGCAGCTCCTTCACGAGGTGACCCACGTCGTTACAGCCAATCGCAAGGACCTGCTTGTCGTTGTCCCAACTCTTGGAGAGAATCTCGGCCAGCTTCTTCGGCAGCGCCCCGTTTCCGTCATCCAGGATCCGACGCGCATTATCCTTCCAGAAAGTGGGGTTGCGGTGAGGCGGGGACCAACGCAGGTGGCCCGACTGCAGTTCCGCTGCGTATTGATCGAACGTCGTCTGCGTCTTCGTATACTCGTCCAGCATCTCCGACAGGGACTTCAGGTCCTCGAGGAGATCGGGATCAGTCAGGTGGCGGCCTGACATGTTGGTCAGGAGGGCAGGAAGTCGGACGAATATGGCGACCGGGAGTAGAGTGGTGCGGTTAGAGGAGAGGAGGTTGTGCAGAGTCGCAAGGAGGAGCCGGGTGGTCTTTTCCTTCGGGGAGAGACGCAGGAGATGAGTATAGAGTTGGATGATTTCATAATCACTGTGTTCGTCAATATCAAGATTCTCGGATTGAGCCTGGGGAAGGAGTTTACATACGCTTGTAGACCTTCGCCAACTAATGCGCCCTGGAAGCTCAGCTGCCACAGAACAAGGAGAACTCGGTACAGGAGCTGAAGACCGACTCCACCGGAAAGACCTGGCTCGATCGCCCGCGAACTGCCCGCCAGGGTGCTGGAGCTGCTATCCTTTCCCCCTGTAGCAGCACGTAGGATTTCTATCAAGGGCTCAACCGTCTTCGTCCGCTCCTTCCAGAAGATCTCCCGAGATCTCGCGGTCAGAAGGAGTGCGGATAGCTCCCGAACGCCAATGTCCTGCAGACCGTTGTCCTGATTTTGGGTCAGGGTGCTCAGATAGGCATAGAGCTGTGGAAGTGCGGCCTCATCGCGGGCGGTAGGCTTGGAAGAGGAAACAAGACTGATCGACACAAGCTTGGTCAGGAAGGTCGAGGTAAGCAGAGGGATCGGGTCGTCGGTATTGGCCGTGTGGCTCAAGAAGGGGAGGAAAGGTCGATAAGGATCGGGATGGGCGACTAGGGCGGAGGACAGGGCCGGAACATCTTCATCGTGCGGCGTGGTCAGCGCATAGCTTCAGCTGGGAGACGACGCTGGACCAGCGACTCACCGTTGATTAGATCGGCCGCAAGAACCAGAATATACTGGACAATGTCGGACCTCTTGGAGGCCAGATCCAACACACTCTTCGTGTTGGAGTTGCCAGCGAGCAAGCCAACATATCCGGCCACATCACCCTCGATAGTCTGGCGCCGTTGTTCCTTTCGGACCTTGTCCACAGCCTTGATTTTCTTCAGGTGGTCATCGGTGATGTTACCTGCTCGAACCGCCCCCTCCCAGGGGATCGGACGAGCTCGAATGTTGTTCTGGAGGGAGCTCAGATACGTGGGCGGCTCCAGGGGCAGGGACGACATGATGGGGTATACGGATCGAGGGAAGGCCGACGAAGGAGCCTACCCGGGAGGAGAGAAGGCAACAGGGGAGAAGAGAGCGAGAAAAAAAGAAAGAGAAAGACGGAGGAATGTGTTGAGTTGGATATCGGCGTAGGGGACAGCGGAGAGAGGGCCGAATGGAGCAATCACGTTGACGTTTGTTCCCCATGCCAAGCCCCGTGCACCAGCCGTTAACTAATTACTGTTCGGGTTTCGCTTCATGCCGCTCTCGTCGTCATCCACGCAAGCGTCGCCGGGGTCTTTTTACCTCCCGCAACGTGGTATGTCTTACTTCTTCACTCCCCTGTCATTGGGATAGTCCCCTCGGTATTCTTATTCTCTCTCTCTCGTCATAATTCCTCGTTTGGCGTCTCAACCCCCTCCTCTTCCCGTTCTCTTCCCTTTTGTCTTGCTTGCCCGTGACGGCAGACAACCATCGACTGGAACCATTGTCAGGAACCTCTACCTCTCAATGCCAGTGTAGTTGTTCCCGCACCGCTGCGACACAGTAGCATCCATCTCCACCTCCATCCGCGCCGTTTCCCTTCTCCGACAGACCATCATGGCGCAAAATCCTCAGGGTTCGAAACCGAAGTGGAAGGTGGGCTCTTTTCTCCAGCAGGCTGTCGCTGGTGTGGAGTCGAGATTGGATTTGATACTATCGGAAGAAGATGATCGGACGCAACTACCATCAAGACCGCCAAGTGCGAACGCAACGCAGACAGGCAGTATGATACCGTCCGTCAGTTTCGGATGTTAGCGCATGTTAACACCTGGTTCCAGATCTTTCCCGCAGCTCGTCAAACGCGCGAAAAAATGATCGTCTTCAAGAACGTCTCGCGCGTGCGGTTGTCAGATCTAGCACCCCCCCGGCGGGTGCTACTCCTTCTCCCCAAAGTCGTGTCTCGTCGCCTGTCACGAGTCCGGTTCCCAGTAACGATGCGCGCGGAAGTATGGATATAGAATCAAGTCTTGGATCTCCCCCAAAGAATCCCGAGAAGCCCGCAGACAGCCTTGCTAAACACGATGAGTCTCTGTCGGCTTCCATGGCAAACCCCAGGACCAGCCATGATTCCGGTGTATCGTCTCCGGAGCAAAAGGAGGACATCGCCTTGAACGGTGCGACAGAAGCTGTCGAAGATAGCCGATTATCAGCCGAGGAACCTCGAACGTCCCGAGATTCTCAAGAGCCCGCTCAATCCGGCGTCGATACTACCGCGACCACCGTCAAAACAGACCTCAATGACCAAGAGAAAACAATTGCGCAAATGCAAGCAGAATTCAAAGCCGCCGAGTCTCACTGGCAGGGAGAGATGCACATCTATATTGAACGGATAGATGCTTTGCAGTCGAAGCTCAAGTACTTGGCCAAAGAGGCTGCCGAGTCGGCCAAGAAAGCTGCTGCAACTGCGGAGCCCGGAAGCACAGAGAAGCTGCTCCGAGAGAAAGATGAGAAGATCGCGCTGCTCCTGGAGGAAGGCCAAAAACTCTCGAAGACAGAGATGGACCATCGGATGGCAATCAAACGGCTCCGGCAACAGTTGACCGAAAACTCTAAAGCTCAGGTCGAAAACAAGAAGAAGACGGACAGGCTGGAAAGGGATCTAGTCAACGCTGAGACTAGAGCCAAGCGAGCTGAAGCTGCGGAGAAGAGAGCGGCCGACTCTTTGTCTGCTCAGATGAAAATGTCTCGAGATTTTGAGGCCATCTCATCAGAGCGCAATTCTCTTAGTCAAACTGTCCAAGAGCTGAAGGGTCAGCTCGCCCGAGCTGTAGCACGCGCTGAAGCGGCTGAAGCGAAAGCTCAGTCCGATGCTCTGGAGAAAGAGAAGCGGCGTGCTGCTGAGTTGGAGGAGGAGCTCACAAATACCAAGATTGAACGCGATATAAACGAAGAGAAGCTGAGAAGAGAGATCGATGATCTCAAGAATGCCGTCGAACAAGAAAAAGAGAGGGCTCATGCGCTCGAGATTGAATTGAAAGGCGAGCAGTCCATCTTGGAAAGCAAACTGGAGTCCCTTCGATTCAAAGCAGAAGAAGCTTCTTCTGGGGTTGCCAGTGAATCACAGGCAAAGCTGCTCCGACAGATAGAAACTTTGCAGACCCAATATGCTGTTGCCAGTGAAAATTGGCAGACCCTTGAGGGCTCCCTTCTTTCGCGGCTAGCAAATGTGGAAAAGGAGCGCGATGAGGTTGCCCGGCGAGAAGGAGAGTTGCGTCGAAAGGTCCGGGAAGTGGTAAGGAACACCCCGCAAATATCTGTAGGCGGACAAACTAACTGGTGTTTAGAATCTCAAGTCGAAGCGAGTCGAGGAGGAACTGGAAGTCGCAAAGGAAACAGAGCAAGACCTCCAGGTGAAACTCGAGGAACGCATACAAGAACTCAAAAAGCTGGAGCAAAAGCTCAAGAAGGCCACAGACGACTTAGCCTCGGCGCAAAAAGACTTCGTCGAACAGAAGAAAGTCTGCGACCTGACATGGACGCAGAAACTTGAGGAAGAGCGAGCCAAATGGCGAGAACAGATTGCCCCATCCCCGAACTTCCTCCAGCAGCCTCGAACAGGATCACCCGTTGCATTCAGCCGTCGACCGAGCAACTTGGACCCTGTCGCGTCCCTATCCGACTACCGTCCTAGCAGCCGACGTGCTTCGACCTTACCTATGACATCGCCAGAAATAGGCACTCCGTCGCGACAAAATTCATTCCCAGCTTCGACGCATGCCGTGCTGTCTCCTCCAGTGACAAACAGCGCTTCCACCCCGCATATTACCGACGCGCCTTCAATAACTTTTGAACCGGATGAGTTCTTTAGTGGCTCTGGCACTCCTTCTGCATCTGGCGGCGCTCACACCCAGCCTTCCCGCGGTATCAACGACATCATCTCCGAATCCACTGTCGGTGCTGGCCCCTCAGTGCAACTGGTAGAGCGGATGAGTGCCACAGTTCGTCGGCTGGAAAGTGAGCGAGCCGCATCGAAAGACGAGCTCGCACGGATCACATCCCAGCGCGATGAAGCTCGGCAGCAAGTGGTTGATCTTATGCGAGAGTCGGAAGAGAAAAAGGAAGCCGATGCTCGCGTGCAAGAGTTGGAGCGGCGGCTTGAGGAATTGGACCAACGATATCAGACGACCCTCGAGATGCTAGGTGAAAAGAGCGAAAGGGTGGAAGAGCTCCAAGCTGATATTGTGGATATCAAGCAGATGTACCGCGAACTGGCCGACAGAACCATGCGGTAGTCTATTCTGTTTGCCGATTACTTCTTCACTCCAATTCTGTATATAGACTTTATTTAGACGATGTTATGTGATACAACTTATAGTTCTTCATGAATCTGACCCTGTCCTACTGTAGTCACTCGGGTATCCTTCATATTACAAAGCTGAGCAGACGCCACAATCCTCAGCACAGTATTGTCTGTCATCTCTCCTTTTCTATTCCCAGATCTTCGCGCTCCGCTCCCTCTAACCTACAATTCTATGCCTTCCCTCTCTGCTGTTTGCATGATGTAGGAGCGAATCTGAACAACACTCAGCTACGAATCAATAATCGCGCGCAAACAACGACTCACCTTTGCATCTGGTGCCATATCAATGGCCAAAAGCCCATCTGAGCTTCTCTTATCTGTTTCCGCGCCAGCCTTGAGTAACGTGATGGCCGCATCACCGTGGCCTTCAGAGATGGCATGATGCAGTGCTGTCAAGCCATCCATATCTGTGGCATTAACTGGACTCTTTCCCTCCTCGAGGAGGACCTTGATGATGGGTGAAGAACCAATGGCTGCGGCACGGTGCAGAGGCAGCTGACCGCGTCTATCTTTGACTCGCGCGCTGCACTTGTTGGCTATTAAGGTGCGGACAGTGGAGAGGTTGCCTTTGGAAGTTGCGAAGTGGAGAGCGTTCTGGATGATGGGATTTATTAGCTCTGCTTATGCGTAATTGCGATTGTGATACTAACCTGTCCAGATGAACTCTTGACACTGACGTCCGCACCCTTGCGGAGAAGCAGCTCGATGATGGCGTCTCCTTCGGCATTCTTCAAGCTTGCTGCGATCATGAGGGGCGTCCAGCCTGATCCATCCTACGCCGTAGAGCGCTCGTTAGTCTTTGTCTTCCCGCCTGAGGCATGACCATGTCTAGGGTGGCTAGCGGACCTCGACATCAGGATCAAAGTTCTTGGTGGAGACAAGGAGCTCCACGACCGGAAGCCGATTAAAGGCGGCCGCCCAGTGAATCGCAAGACGGTCATCATCATCTTTCACATTTGCCAATTTCGGATTCGCCTATATGTCGGGATACGTTAGCGCGTCCATCATGGACGAGATCTGGGGCCAAGAGAGCTCCAGCCATGCGGGGCACTCACGCTCAAGAGCGATTCGACAAGTTGAGCTGTATCTGTTAGTCAGACTGAAATTCGGTGCAATAAAGAGGAGCTCACTTTTTCCTTCTCGAGCAGCCTCATGGAGAGGGAATTTGGCGTCGTGATTGGGATCCATGGTTGGATCGCTGTGGTTCAGGACTTCAGGTATAGATCGGAGTAGATGCTGATCGGGGAGCTACTGAAATGATGTTATCCGTCTGCGGGGAGGCCAATTTCGCTTACTTAAGCTTTCATGCCTCAGGCATTACAGCAGCTCCAAAAGTTCAGACCCGCCTTCAGCGTGACCTTCCACCACAGCCTTCGTCTTCTTCCATTCTACCCCAATCCTGCGTCTTTACCGACTTACTTTGTGGAAAGCTGAATATTTTCATACTGCGACTCGAATGAAGTGACCCTCACAATTTTCTCGAACCCCGACGACTCCTATTTTCTAGGGTTCTGGACGCGAAAAGGACCTCGCCCACGCTCGTTCGCGAGAATTTCACCAAAACGCTGCGCATATCGCTGCGGTCTTAATAAATACACTACAAAGAGAACATACTGATTTCAAAATGGACGCGATTCCATCGACCACACCCGACGAGGCGGTGCGCCTGTCCGCGAAGCGAACTGCAGATCTTTTCGGTACCGACTACCTCATGGTCACCCCCTCGACAGGCGACGGTTCCATTGGTGTTTCATATCGGAGAAAGGCTGAATACCAAGATGTGAAGGAGCTTCCTCCCGCGCTCGCAGAGAAACAAGCCAAGGCAGCCGCCGGTCGTACGAAGCGCCCGAAGATCCAGGCACAAGGGCAGGGACCAGCGGACAAGAGTGGCGCTTCGATGTCCCTCGTCAAGAGGGGCCCCGGTCCCAGTGCTGGCGGTGTGGGCGGAGAGAACGAACCCAAGAGCCTGATCCAGCGACCCTCCGCCACACGGCAACAGAAGCCCGACTGGCATGCGCCCTGGAAGTTGATGCGAGTGATCTCTGGACATCTGGGATGGGTGCGGAGTCTGGCGGTCGAACCGAACAACAAGTGGTTTGCCAGTGGTGCAGGTGACCGGACAATCAAGATCTGGGACCTTGCGACCGGCTCCCTCCGTCTCACGCTGACGGGTCATATCTCTACTGTCCGCGGGTTGGCCGTGTCGCCTCGGCACCCGTACCTCTTCTCGTGCGGAGAGGACAAGATGGTGAAGTGTTGGGATCTGGAAACGAACAAGGTCATTCGCCACTATCACGGCCATCTCAGCGGAGTGTACACCCTCGCGCTGCACCCGCGTCTCGATTTGTTGGTCACAGGTGGTCGGGATGGTGTCTGTCGAGTCTGGGATATGCGCACACGAAGCAACGTTCACGTTCTGAGCGGCCACAAAGGCACTGTCGCCGATGTCAAGTGTCAGGAGGCCGATCCTCAGATCATCAGTGGTTCTCTAGACGCCACCGTTCGTCTGTGGGATCTCGCAGCCGGAAAGTCCATGGGCGTCTTGACTCACCACAAGAAGGGTGTACGGAACATCGTCACTCACCCGCGGGAATTTACCTTCGCCAGCGCTAGTACTGGTAGCATCAAGCAGTGGAAGTGTCCGGAGGGTGACTTCATGCAGAATTTCGAAGGACACAACGCTGTCATCAACACTCTCGCTGTGAACGAAGACAATGTTCTCTTCTCGGGCGGCGACAACGGCTCCATGTGCTTCTGGGACTGGAAGACTGGCTATCGATTCCAAACAATCGACACTATGGCCCAACCCGGTTCGCTGGAGGCCGAAGCGGGCATCATGGCATCCACTTTTGACCGCACCGGTCTCCGTCTGATTACGGGTGAGGCGGACAAGACCATCAAGGTCTGGAAGCAAGACGAGAATGCCACGCCCGAATCGCATCCGGTTACGTGGGCTCCGACTCTGGGCAGACAGAGATATTAGGCTGCTGTGGACATCTGATACCCTGTGTAATTGGTCTGGTTTTGACTTTTAGAATCGGACGGTTTGATGCACGTTTATGGAGTTTAGCGTTGAGGGTCTGGGGTCCTTTCTTGTTTCAATGTTTAAATATACTCGGTATCTAAGGTACTATGAAGTGGCCCAAAAATGATTGGGTATCATTTGTATCATATATGGTCTAAACATCTCATTATCCAACTATGCTTATATTGCCTCAGTAGTGACGGCCTGTCAAGGTTCATCCAACAGGAATGGGTATCATGCGTTAAATGGCAATCTGTAAGCCAGTCAAATCGCCAACATGCGCGTAAAGTGCGGTTTGCCCTTTCGTAAGGGTATATTCAGTGGCCTACTGGTCCTGTCCCAGACCTAATCCCTTTGCTTCGAGATCCTCCCGAAACGCAGCTCTGACGTCTTCAGGAGCCACCCGTAATCTCACTTTGCCGCTGCGGTCTCTATTTGGAATGGCAGTCGACCCTCCTCGAGTCCCTCCATGTTCCAGGGCAAGAATCCCAGAGTTCATCAGCTCCATTGCCGCGAATCCAAGGGCTTTGACTCGGGCACTACTGCCCCCCGCGAGCAAGAAGTCTTTGATACTCGCGCCTGCAGCACCTGCAACTGCAACTGAGGCATCGGCGATCCGCTTCGCCTCGTCGATCACATCACCAAAAGTGGACTCAGAAATCCCGGTTCGTTTGACACGGGCCAAGAGCGCAGAGAGGAAGAGCTTTGCAGAAAGAGGCAGCGTGCGGAGGCATTGTTGCAGCGGAGTCGACGTTGCCTCTTGAATGGCCTGCTTGATTGTAGCTATAGTGACCCTGCCAGCGAACTGTTTCTGGGGTAGCTTCTTCTGGGGAGATTCCATCTTTGCTTGGACCGTTTCTTTGCACAGGGACCTCTCCTTTCGGGCGGGTGTCTTGGTTGGCGTTGGCGGGAGGGACTCGATTTCGTCCGCGTCCGGGTCCTGCGCAGCCTCGCTGTTCTGTTCGGCGATTTCAACCGCACGGCGGCAGATGTCCAACGCACGTCGCGCGTCACCGCTGACCGCTGCGACCTTCCGGCTTGCGAATTGGATGGCGTCCGCGTCAACGATGTTTCCGGGGACGTTCGCTAAACGCGTGCTGATGATCTCCATGAGATCGGTGTGCTTGTACCCGGGGAATGTGATGCGGGTAAGACCCAGACGACTGGAGATCTTGTTGCTGAGCGTTCGTTCGGGGAGATCCATGGTGTTTGCGACAGCCAGCACGATCAGGCGAGAGTGGCGGAGAGCCGGCCAGTTGAAGAAGTTGTACATCACCGACTGGTTTTTGGTAACGAGCTGGTCGAGTTCGTCCATGAGAACGACGCATGATACGCGGCGTGGTGAGGGGTGGGAGAACTCGCGTTCGAGAAGGTCGAGCGCATGGGATGGCGACACTCGGTCACCCTTCAAGGCTTCCCAGAGTAATGAGTAGGACTGGTGTGGGTCGGTGACCTTCATGCCGTTGATTTCGACGAAGATGAAGTCGTCCATCTCCTCCGCCAAGACGGCGGAGTTCAACTGTGCGACCACTTCTCGCACAGTTGCTGTCTTTCCTGTTCCTGGTGTGCCCGAGATATAGATACAGGCGCCCGTGCCTTCCATGATCGCAGCACTGAGATGATTATAGACGGTCTCGAATTCATTCTTGCGACAGGGAAGTGATGTGGGTACTGTGGAAACGTGAAGGAGGGTTCGTGCTTGACGGTAGGGTGAAGCGAAATGTGTCGGGGAGAGAACACGAGTGCCGAGTGGTGTGAATTCGAGTGGTTTTTTGACGACGATCCTGGTAAGTCTCAGTCTCTGCAAAGGTACACGGGGTATACAGTCTCATTTACCGCTTGTGACTTGGGGTCGTCAACGCCTTCTGGCGTCGTGACTGGGGTGTGGCATTCGTGGCCACTTTCTGGCGTTTCCTCGGGGTGGTAGGTGCAAAGTCGTCATCTTCTTTCTCTTTGATATCGACGTACTAAAGGACGCATCGTTAGATGGAAGTATGCTGGGCGGTGATAAACAAACACTCACATCGTTGTCTACTTGTTTCCGCTTTTTGGCTGCCTTCAAGCCATCTTTGATCAAGTTGATCAAATCGAATATTCTGTCCTCGCGGTACACTTCCTCCCAAACGAACTCGGGAGTATATCTCCCCTGGAGTTGGTTCACGCCTCTCCGGCATACGATGCATTTGTTGTACTCAGCCAATGCATCCTTGCCCTTCGGAGGAGCGCCATTTGGATATTTCGCAAAGAAAGCATCTTTGGACATCACGGTCGCCCGGCCATTGATCGAGGTAAGAGGGTTCACGTTGAAGTCTGCGGTAAGATATTGCTCGTTTGGCAAAGCATCGGCGCGTCGCTTGTTCCTTGTCGACATGAACTCGTCTGGAGAAGCAAACCACATGATGTTGGCGGACTTGACCACTTCGCCTTCTGCCTCGTCATCGTCCTCCTCGAGGAATTCAGTGATAATCCCAACCCAGTCCTTTCCTGCTTCAGGCGACTTGAGCAGAATCACTTGTCCGAGTCTGCATTCAAATGTGCCCATTCTGGCCCCGATGATCTGTTGTCGGCGTTTGGTACTCTTGGTCCGGGCCTGGCGTCTCCGGCCTGACCTCGAGACTTCCTCCGCCGGTTGTGCGCTCTCACCTCCATCTTTGATTTCGTCAGAGTTCGAGTCGTAGATCCACTCCCACGGATGATCTTCCTTGCCCAATTCATCATCGGAGTCATCCCGGACCAAACCCCCCTTGGTCATCCACATCTGGGCGCGTTTGCGGGCATTGCGCTTGCGAGTTTGCGTGGAGTCGGTTTCATCCGCTGGTTCTGGAGTCATTGTCTTTGATTGGAATTGGAGTGAGTTGGAAAAAGACGACAGCAAAAGAACGGCGGGTAAAGTTGTAATGATCCTTCATGGGATGGAGATCGGACGTTGAAAATCCGACTGGAGAGCGACTAATTACCATTCCTGTTTGGGACGCGTCGGGCGTCGCGTCTGTCCACTTTATCCTGTTTGGGATTAGTGGCGAGTCCTCCCGGCTGAACCAATCAGAATGCGGTATGGGAAGTATACATCAACAACTGAAGTCGAAAGTGTTTCCTTCATTCATCCCAACTCCCAGTCTTACAGGACTGGCTGTATGTCTCTCCAGATACCTGTACAAAGATGAATACATAAATCAGTTCTGTTATTATCCTTCACTGGTGCAGGGGCATGCAGTCATCCAAGAGTGAGGTTTTTCTACCAGGTTCCGTTGGAAGGTACAAACGAACACTAGGATTCACTTTTCTCTCCAGTTTCTGTTACCTGTTCTTTCCCTCTTCCATTTCTATCTCTCTCTTCCTCCCGTCTTTCCTTCTTTCCTTTTCTCTCTCCCTCAGGCCATATCATTCATCATCTCTCATGATTCCTTAGTCCTTCCTAAACGCTTCAATCCTTCCCGGTACCGACAAGCGAAAGTAATCATGGAGTGAGTTTACACTCAACTTGTCGCTTCACATGTCGCTAACACTACGTCAGTCATGAGACATCGGGAGCCCAAGGTAAGTCCCTTTACGAGGTGAATAACCCATGTTCGTCGTTCCTCTGTACTAACACCCTCTCCAGAATGGCAGTTACCCGGGTACGGTCGAGCTCCAGTCAACCCCCGTGGTCTGTCACACCAAAGCAATCCTCAACCAGCCGGGGCGTCTACCGCGCCCACCATCCGAAATGAACCCCCCAGGCCATCATACTCCACTGTAGCAGCCACCGGTGGTCAGCAGTATAACCCATCTTCTGCAAGAGGTACACAAAGAGCATCCCGGGAGCGTGCCAGTTCGAGATCTAGGCGACCCTACACAGCTCGAGGCGCATCGCATCGATCCACCCCTTTGTTTCCCAATTCTCCCTCAAAGGCAGCCCTGATAACTGGTGACAAAAAGCCCACTGGTGAGTCCCACAACATATATGCATGTTGGTCAACGTACTAAGCTATCTATGAAGACGTCGTCAAGCTTCCCGCAACCTTTGGATCGTTCAAAAATCAGTAAGGAATTCCCAGACAAAGCATCGAGCGTCCGAACTAACACCATCTTAGGTTTTTCGGCGTCGCCAGATCAACGCTCCACGGGCGGAAACTACAAGCTACACAAGGGCGTCTCGAAGTTTTCCAGGGCATCAGTCGCAAGACAGGTGCTTTTGTCCAAGCGCCTCGCCACGCCGATACGGTAGTGTAGCGCCCTGTCTGTGTGCCAAACGAAGTGCAGAGTGCTGAAATCCAACAGGTCATTTCTTTGTGGGGCGGGGCAGCTCAGGTAGCATCTGCCAAAGAACTTCTTCTCGGTCTACTCGACAAGTGCACACTCGATGCTCCTCAGAAAAAGGGCGCGTGGGCTAAAATCCACGCCAAGAACGCGGGTAAAGAGGCCAATGCTGAGATGAAGGAGAGACGTGAGCATGCTATACTGCAACTGAGGAAAGAGCCTGAAGTACTCTTAGCGTTTCCGGAGAAGGTCAGTACAAAGACGTCGGCTTGTAAGGGTGCATTAACACGTTCTTCTTTCTAGCTACTCTTTCTGTGGCCAAAAGAAGGTCCATCCTTATCCGAAGCCCTTGGACAACAGCTCGAAGCTCTTGATGTCCTTCGCGCTAAATTCAATTGCCATTTGTTCGTCCCGAAGGGCCTTCCCGATTTCATCTGTGCCCTAGGTCAGGATCATGACACGATCAAGAACATCGCCCACCGTCTCAGAACAAAATGGGTCGAAACTGTGGCCAGCAGCAACATCAAATCAAAGGTCTACGTCATCGAACCTCCAAGTCCAACCACCATGAAGAAGAATATAGTGGTGAAGCACGAAAACCACTTGGCTAGGCCTCTTCTCCGAGGAAATAAACTAAAGGGGCTCGACTTGGAGTCATGGCAAGACATATCGGGTCTCATACAATCCAAGAACAACGCCCGGGTACTCAAAGCAGTTGAAACATCATTGAAAGGACTTATATTTGTCCGCGGTCATTTGCGTATGCGTATCAATATTGGATTGTTTGTGCTTGATGAGTACCGCGCACCCAAAGAAGGCAGTGATTCGTACAGCTTTGAGGAGTTCAGAGAGATGCTCTTATATGAGCAAACTAAGGGCAGACTGATTCCAGGGTAAGGCTCTCCCAGACTCTATAGAGTATGCCATTAATCATGTCATGATTTGCAGGTTGAAAGTCTCCCAAGAAGATTTTCTCGCTAGATTCTACAACGCAACCGATCTGCTTGAGACATATGAGAGTGCCACCAGCTTACTCGACAAAGTGGAACCTGCATACTCTGTCAACTTTGAATTCTTAGGCTCGAACAATTCCATGCTACGACTGGAGGTAGAGTTCGCCAAGAGCCCACTTGCAGAGGAGTATGAGGTTACTCAACGCCGATGGCTCAGGCCTCGAAAGAGTGGACAGTCGAACGATAGACGGCCCCCTCTGCAGATTGGCGTCATCGACTTCGAGAGGTCAGTCTCAACGCGGATCTTCGGCGGCGCAAGCTGACTTTGCAAACAGATCGGACTGGCAGCTGGAGATCAGGTCCTTGGAATTCCACGAGGCCTCTTCCATTGATGTTTCATTGAAAGAATTTGGCCACAGTGTTAAAATCCCTCACGACACCAAGATCACTGACATTTCCGCACCGCCACGCAGAAAGGTGATTTTCAAAGACTCCCCCCCTGTCTCTAGGCTTGTGGAGAAAACTGCATTCCGATATCGACTGAAAGGGACCGACTACACGTTGGAGGTTGCCCGTTACGACGAATACGTTCGCAAGAACCTCTTCAATATGCAGGACCAAAGTGTCACGGCCGCGGCAAGTCAATTTTCGGAAGTCCCTTTTACATCATGGGGTGCATCGATATTCGACTCGAAATGGGATAATCTACTAGGAGAACATGCGAACCTGCCCGTTGGTCAATCTGCGAAATACAATCCGAACCTGAACACCTTTTTTCTTCCCAGGCAGTCGGCCGTGCCAAACGAAAAGGGCGCTGGATTCTGGGAGATGGTTGATTTGGTGAAGCGTGTTGCGGAAGTCCTCGGTCCAACACGCATCTCTCCTGAGGGCACTCAAGAGTTGTCCGGCCCCGAATCTGAAGCAAGGTCGACAGTCGTGAACAGAATGCAGGGCGCTATCCCTGGGTCTTCCCCGGCCACCAGTACCAAAACCCCTAGAGAAATGTTGGATGCGGATCTCGGCACTCTGTTCTAGGCGATGGCATTTCAGTCTTTCCAGTCTGCCCAGAGAATCTCTTTGATCATGTTTCCGTGCAGTTCATGATGACAACCGAACACATATTTAGCGTATAGCTCTATGGGGATCACGACGACTTGAAGGACTCTTTTGGGGTCATTTCATGTATGAGTTCACTCTATTCACAATGATATTTTTCGTGTCCCTTGATATGACAAAACATAGACCATATATCCATAGCAAGGCCTCAGCCACCGCCTGCAGCGGCCGCAGTCGAAGGGGCATTTTCACTCAGCAACTTTTGCCTCAGCGCTGAAAAGTGTGTTAGCGATAAATATAATGATCGTATATAGAAGCACGGCTTACCATCTTCGAATAGTCTCTGCTGACTGCTCTTCGTCTGCACAATCTTTTCCAGCTCTGTCAAGTTTGCCTCCAAGTTCTTGACCTTGTCCTCGTAGAATGCAATTGCCTTTGCTGGCGTCTGAGGACGGGATGCACCGGTCAGTCTCGACACATTTCCCGACTCGCGAAAAATGAGCACATACCTTCTCCACGTAGAATCCGGTGCCAACATCCACAAGCACCTTTTCCCGATCCACCAGCTTGCCCCGAACATACAGGGAGCTGGTCAAGGGCACTAGGATGTCATCCTTTCCGTCCGTTCCCTTCTTATCCGACCCAACAACACCCTCATTGATCGACCGGATACAGTCGCGGAATTTGGACTGCGCGGCGCGGAGTTTGGTATGCGAGGTGGTCAGGTGTTCAAGCTCGGAGGAAAGACGGGTTTGAAGGGCGCGAAGCTGCGGCACAGAGAGCGAATTGATGTTCACTGTTTCGGGGATCCCCGACGTCAGTTAGGTGTTGCTGCGCGGTTGGGTGGTGGTGCGTTTGCGTTACCTGCACCTGGAGGGGCATCCGATGCGGGGGTATCTGAAGAGGACATTTTTGCGCCGGATATTTGTTGCTCGTAGTTGTTTGGGTGTAGGTTGTGCGGTGAGATGTAGAGGACCTACGCGGAATAATGTCTCGCGGGCTCCGACGGGTGCTTTCTGTCCCGGTATTGATTGCGTCGACGGCGGGCGGTGGTGATGACTTTTGGTTCGCAGAGCGGTTGCTAACAGCCTTGGTGTCACGTGAGGCTCGACAGAGTGTACTCTCTGTACTACATGTACAATGTATGTAGGTCATTTTCTTTCATTCAATAAGTGGAAATAAAAGGTATTTTCGGAGACCTATTGCTAAGGAGCTAGCTCTGTAGATAGATGTCTATCCCAAATCCATATTTGTTGGTAATGATAGTATATGATGAATTCCTCCTATGCAGAGTCCAGCCACGGGTCATTCAATAATTCTTTCGCGGTTTTCCTTTCTTCAGGGACCCATTTATTTAACAAATATTGCTTATAACATTCAATATCGCTGGCCTTGGATACCAACTCAAGCAGTCTTCTCCATAAATCGCAGTAAGTCCGCAGAATCATCATGTTCACCGTCCAGAGCTACTGACGGGCCTCGTCTTTCATAAAAAGGCCGCTCAAAGTATTCAGGAAAGAAGCCGGCGTATTCCCAGTCGATAATAGCACGTATCTTCAATGTCTCAGGGTCAACGATAATATTGTGCTGGGCGAGATCGTTGTGGCAGAAGACATATTCACCATCTTTGGACACTTTTCGAGGCCATTCGTTCTTGTCTGAGAGGCGCATCACGCGATATGGCGGAAGCACAATCCCTGAAGGGCCACCGATAGTGTTGGACTTGATCCTACGTAGGGTGGCTAGGTGCTGCTCGACTTCAGTACGAACGACATACTTCTGATCGTCCGTTAAGTCTGACATAGCCACTCCGTCGATGTGTTCTGTGATCAATACAAACGAATCGTCGAGCTCAAAAGCACCGTACAAAGTTGGAACAGGGATGTTGCTCACGCGTCGAATAAAACGCAAAGTTGCTGCCTCGTTTTGGAGTCGTTGCTTTCCTAATCGGGGGATGTGTTTCGTGCCGCGGTGGGTGGTCTTGTATTCGCTCGGCCTGAGGCCACGTTTGATGAAGAAATTGCCGCAGTGATAGTAGGCCCTTTCGGCGGTCATTGCAGTGGATGTAACGAACGAATCAACCCCTGTGCAGTCGATGTTTCCAGGGGCATCAGAATCGAGAGTCACCTCGCTGTGGCAGTTCTCTACCATGATGGAAGGGGACTTTCAGTCGATATGTTGCTTAGAATGCAGCGGAGTAAAGCTGCTCTGGGCTCAAGATGTGTCCAAATCAATCAATTCAAAAGCCATGAATGTTCTTCCGCTCGCGAGAGGGGAATTTATTTGATCCTCTGGTTCATGTCAAACCAGGCGGTCCTGTACGACTTGCTGTAGTACACAGCTTGCCGTATTGGGGTTAGTCGGTCTTACTGGGCAGTCTGTTTGGATGAGTAATCCCTCTCTCTTCATCTTTATCATTGATATAATGGTGTGTGTGTCAAGAGGATTGCATTTCTAAGTTGCTAGGGTAAACAGAATTGTGTAATAAGTATCTCTTACGGGACAATTGATTATACTCCGACTAACCTCCATAGGAACACTCCAAGTCATTCTCAACCACGCCTACGGAGCACATGTGAGACTCAACATATTTAGGCATTCTGGGCTGCCTTGATCAACCTCGTCCACAGGAAATCATCATCGCTCTCACCACCCCAAAATGAATCTTCGACCCCCCTCTTTCAAGCCATTACGGTTCGTCCCCGCAAGTAAGAAGGACGAGATCCTGGACAAGGATGTCTTCTGGGTCGATGCAGTCGCGCATGGAAGACTCCCTCAAGGAGGCAACCACTGGTGTTTTCTACCTCCGTGTGTCAGCAACCCACTCGATACACCTGGATATGACGCCTTCGTATACCGTGCCCAGTACCTCGGTTGCCGGCGGCTCCAAGGGCAATCTGGTTGTGAGCCTTCTGGACTATACCATCTCACCGTCCGCGCAGAAGGTTGTGAGGCTGGATGTTCTGACCAGCAGGACGGTACGGGACTATGTCAGCTTACTTGTCGAACACGGCCGAGACAAGTATGAGTTCAACGACCAGGGTCAGGGGTGCAGGTACTGGGTTGACCAGCAGATAGATCTGTTTTATCAGCATGGTTTCTTGGTGAGCCGCGCGCAAATCGAAGAGGCTCGTGCGGCTATTCTCACACAGTGGCCTAATCGGATGCAATACCCTCTTGTGCAGGGTGGCTACTATCAGTAGTTTATGAAGTTACAGCTCTGGGAGTGAAATTGGTGTTAGATCGTGGTTAAAGCATAATCATGGCAAATTCTATACCACGGTATTCGTAAGCATGCAAACATTCGCCTCAAACAAAATGCCACCCCATAAAATAAGAAACAAACGGATTCCCTGTGTCACCACAAGCCAGAAACGAGCGACTCGAGCAGATCACCCCGCTGCCGGAACAGATTCAGAATCGGGATGAACAGCCTCCGCCCCTGGAAGGCATCGATGGTGCCCTCCTTCTCGGCGGAATCATACGCTTCATAAAAACCGCAGACGTCGTCCAGCGTAACCCACTGCCACTCTTCACATTTCTCCGGCTCCATGATCTTCACACTGTCAGTCATGCCTTGTAGGAAAAGAATCAGGAATCGTAGGGACATACCACTGCCTCCTGCTTCCCATCGACAACACGGGCCCCAACGAAGATAGTCACATAATGCTTCCCCTCTGCTTCCATGATATCGTTGGTTGCAGTCATGTACTGGATATCGCGCACCTCGAGAGACGTCTCTTCGAGGATCTCCCGTGCGGCGCATTCTTCGAAGGACTCCCCGAACTCTAGGTGGCCTCCGGGGAGAGCCCAGGTGCCTAGTTCTTGTTAGACAAAACCCTTTTGATGGATGAAAGCTGCGTGGAGGACGGCATACCTGATCCGTGGCTGCCCTTGCGTTTGCCGATGAGGAATTGTCCCTGGTTGTTGAAGACGAAGACGCCGACGCCGATTCTGGGATTCATCTTAAGTATATCAACGTGTATTTCAGATAGAATAATTGTATAAAGTATGGAAGAATCGATGTAGAAGTTGAGAGCTGGAATGTCGAAGCGATTGTAGTGGAGAAATTGAAGTGAGCGGGAAACGAGGGATCTCCGTCGTTTATAAAGCGGTCGCGACAACAAAAGAGCCACGGAGTCAAAAGACACAGTGAACAAAGATCCTACTATTCTTGAAATCAATGAACACTTGTCTGTATACTCATCTCTCCGGTGCTTAGTAGATCTGGGTGGTCAGGCGTATTGGGGCTCTAGCGAAACCGCCTTGTCTTGTGCTGCACCAGCCACACCGCTGGGCATCAACCGGAGGACACGGGTAACGACACAGCCTGCACTGTGTCCCTGCATTATGCTCGCTTAGATTCTGTGGCTTGTAAGAGGCTCTTTCTGCCTGCGGAAGGCCATGTAAAGACAAGGTCTTGTAAATCTTGTTAAACGCCGCATGCATGTGACATCCATACATCTTGGCTATAGACGCTCAGTGCGTTTCCTTCAACTGCCGACGTCCAGATGGCTGCGCAATCAATCTGGGATACGTCTGGTGTACGCCTCGTGTCTAACATCTGTCGCAGTTGTTATAGTGTTGGGTCATTCGCCCGGTAGGAGATCGTGGCACATGTACTCTACAAGGTATTCAGGATGATTCATTAAACCGACTAGTCGGTAAGGAAAGGCTTGCCAGCTAGTACCACCATAGAGGCGGCGCATACTTGTAAACGCCAATCGCTTTGGGACCCTGCATTCCAGTGGCTTGAGCGAGTGGCTAGGATAGAAACAATCTACCAATCCTAAGTATAAAGTCAGTCCTGCAGGATCTGCCTGCGCAGAAGAGGGTGTTTATGATATCGTCACAAGAGCAGTAAGTGTGTGTTGGAATATTCGGATGCAGAGATTTCTGTCAATAGATCTTGATATCCCTACCAAACACTGATGGTTGCAATCATCGCCAATACGCTTGCACCTTGATCGAGGCCAACGCAAAGAGCTGGCGAACGAGCCAGGTATCAGGTGCCCTAAATGAGTCACAAGCAGTGTAGAGTACTTACTAGTCAGGCGGGATACAGATTGATAGACATCCTATAGAGTCGCATATATCTGCTGGCTGTGGCATATGCGTTGCACATTAAAGGATGTTCCATCCAACAAATTATAGGGAGGAAACGAGTTGGATAACTGGTTGCGCAGCTCTTTTGCTGTATGCCTCATCATGAGCCATCCTCTTGCTGTCGCTATTATGGAATGGAATAGCCAGCACAATCTCTGATTGCTCGCGCAAAAGACTATGCCTTGGACGGGCTGTGTAGATCACACAGTGAAGCCATTGCGTTATCACTACACTTAGACTACCTACCTTGTAGACCGGGTATACAGAAATTGGCTCCAGTTATGCTATTTGTGAGGTAATGATCTGCATTGATACTCCAATGCATACCTAACGAGAGGAAGAACTGGAAAAATTGCCAGCACAAGTGAGATGGGTATATTGGCAGTCATAGTGTACAATTTGGGTGTACTGGTACAATGATATCTATAATACAAAGCTCATCCGCTCTACAGCTGCGCTAGCAGTGAATTCACAAACTCTGGGAGTCGCTCCAGAGGAACATTCTCGCGCAGGTTGTTCAGCCGCCGGCACTGCACCTCAACCGTCTGCTGCTTCTTCCACCCCTTTCCAACCACCACAATAACAGGGTATCCAATCAGGTCTGCATCTCCAAGCTTCCATCCCATCTGCTTGTCGCGGTCATCGAGGATGGTGTCGAACGGCGACGTGGGATTGGAGGCCAGAACATCGTAGATCTTCTCTGCGTCCGCTTCCAGCCCCTTGGTAGGAACAACAATGACCTCGTAAGGGGCCATCGCCCGAGGCCAGTTGAGACCCTTCGAGTCTGCCAGGCTGTCCGCGACAGCGGTGATCATCCGCGAAACGCCGATGCCATGGCATCCCATCTCCATCGGCACAGTTTGGTCCTCGGACTTGCCGGCGGTCGCCCGGTCCACCATGACACAGGCTTGCAGGACTTCGCTGTAGCGGGTGCCCAGGTGGAACGTGTGTCCCAGCTCAATCGCCGTGTGGGTCTTCAGATGTCCCTGTCCGCATTTCGTGCACTTGTCGCCATCGTGCACCTTGACTAGGTTGAGCCCATTGTTCGTCTCCGGGAACCGATCTAGCATGGTGTAGTCGATGTCGTCGGCCGCACACCCAGCGCGCTGCAGGAGATCACTCAGTGGCGGGCGCTTGTATACGCGGACCTGCGAGTCGTAAAGGTCAAGGACCTGCGGCCGCTTGGAGGCTTTCTCAGACTTCACTTGCGTAGCCCACTGCTCTAGCGGGTTCTCCACGCTGAGATCCAGGTCGACGCCCGCTGCACTGGCCACGGCCTTGACGGCGTGCGAATTCACCTCCCGTTCCACGGGCTCTTGAGAGTCTCCTTGCATGGAGAATTTGGGGTACCAGGCTCGTAACAGTGTTCGCTTGTCCCGCGAGATCGCCATCCAGATATCGTTAGAGATGGTTGGGGTTGCTTCAGCTGAGACCGCCCCGGTGTTGAACCCCTCGGACTGAGTTGTATTATTTTCGAGCCCGTGAGATTGTCCGTCTGCAAGCTCCTCATTGTAAACACTGTCACAGCTCGTACAAGTGATAACGGTATCTTCTCCTTTTGAGCTGGGGAAATGGAACTCATGACTTAGGTTCCCTCCCATGTTGCCGGAGTCGGCGACGGCGACCAGATAGGGGATTTTCAATTCGTTGAACAACCGGGTATAGGCAGCTCTTACCTGCCCATAGGTCTTCAGGGCTTCTTCCATGCTGTAGTCAAAAGTGTAGAGGTCTTTCATGATGAACTCTCGTCCACGCAGAAGACCCTGTCTTGGCCGGGGCTCATCCCGGTATTTTCTTGCTATCATGAGCTGTTAGATATGCCTTTTGTTCTCTTGTACGGTACCTACATATTTGATACACGCGCAAAGGAAGATCTCTGTACGACTTGGTGAGACTTCCCACCAGCGTGGTGATTTCCTCCTCATGCGTGGGTGCGAGGAGAAATCGGGACTCTTTCCTATCGAGAAATCGGAAAACCTGCATGTCTTAGTAGGTTACTAGTCAGTATAAATGCAGTTCCTACCTCTGAGCCTTCCTTCAGACGTCCTGACTGTTCCCAGAGCTCTTGGGAGGATATCGAGGATAGGGAAACCTTGGAGGCTCCTACATGGAATTAGAAATGCAAGTTCCAATGGACTCTCCATAAAGGTCAACACATACCAAGTAAGCGCATATGCTTGTCAATGAGACGTTCTAGTTTATCTTGCACACGCAAACCAAGGGGCAACATGTGAAAGATCCCAGAGTAGGCCTAAATGCAGTTAGACAGCGACTGCGCATGTATAGAGGGAACCTTACCTGCCGCAGGAAGCCACCCCTAATCAAGAGATCATTCACATCCTCTAGGACGAGTGTTAGAGGGTGAAATACTCGGTAGAGATAGAAAGTAGGTACCTTTCTCTCCTTGTACATTCTTCTTGGAGATACCTCCCGTGGGTATCCAAAAGTTTGACACGCGCGTTCTGCCATCGGTCTGTCACTATCAGCCACTGCACACAACTCCAGTGCGCGCGCTATAAACATACATGGTAATGACATAGTAAGCCTCTTTGCAATCGAAGGTTTCCCGAATAGGCCCGATATGCCACTGAAGAGCGGCCCGGCGCCGGGCGAAACCCGGCAATCATGAATCAAGAGGCTGGGATTGTGCGCAGCTTCCCCAATTTAAAAAGTTGTCAACTGCCAGCCACCACCGGTCAGATTCAAACAATTGAAGATACAAGAACTCCAACTAAACACGGCGGAATTGAAGGCTGCGGCCAGGTGGTCCGTGCATGACACGGCGGGTCCCGGGTCAAGTTTTTCTCCGGCGGCCTCGGGGTGTCTCCATAATTTCGGGCGGCAGAAAAAAAAAGTCCGGCGATAAACCATTCAACACAACGACGCTTTGGTCAGGTCAGTATATTATAACTGTTCACCATGGCCAAAGGTAAGGGGAAGCGCTCCTCCGGCGCTCACGAGGCTGTCTCCGAAGGCAGCTCTGCCGCCAATGGCACCAACGCCGGTGCAGACGCTTTTCCCCAGCTGGAAGAGAGTGCCTTTGCGGGCCTGCGACAGAAGATCGAACAGAGACTGAAGGACCAGAGTTCAGCCAAGCAAAAGTCGAAAAACAACAAGACCAAGGCTGGCTCCAACGATTCTGCAAAGGAACCCAAGCAAATCGCGCCGAAGACGGACTCAAAGCGAGGCGATGCCGAAAAGAATAAGGGCAAAAAGCGGGATCGCAACGGTGAAGTGATTGCTGCGGAGAAGAAAGACAAGGCAGATACGTCAGCACCCCAGGATGATACTTTCTTGCAGGAGGTTTTGGCTCTCGGTGGTACCAAGGAAGATATCGATCTTCTCGAGGGCATCGACTCCGATGTCGAGGACGTCGCAGACACTACGCAGAAATCGAAGGGCAAATCCGAGGAGGACTTACTACGAAAGGAGCTATCCAGTATGCTAGCCGCGGCTGGACAGGTTGTCCCCGAAGATGCGGAAGAGGAAGACATCGATGAGGAGGACGACGAGGCCGAGGAGGATGAAGCAGAGGAAGATGAGCATGAGGATGAGAGCGAGCAAGCCGAAGACTCTGGTGAAGATGAGGAAGATGAGATCAAGCCCGCTCCATCTTCGAAACAGGCTAAGGAATCTACCAAGAGTGACAAGGCTCCCAAGGACAAGGCTGAGATTTCTTTCCCCAAGGAATACTCTAAGCTGGTGAGCAATATCCAGCCCCAGCTTTTACATACATGCTGACCCGAGCAATAGACCGTTATGCCCCGGTCCGATTGGTATGCAACGGATCTCCCCACGATCTCGGCGAAACAAGCGAACACTCTGCCCCGTCATCTAGTGGAACGTGTACATCAATATGCCGCGACCCTACTCGAGCAGGAGAACAAAATGTACGCGGAGGCGCAGCAGGCTTCCGCCTCATCGTCGCACAAGTTCTACACCACCATTATGTCGACCGGTACCCTTAGCGACAAGATCTCCGCTTTGACTCTTGCTGTACAGGAGTCGCCCCTGCACAACACTAAGTCCTTGGAAAGTCTAATCGGTCTCGGAAAGAAGCGTAGTCGTGCGCAGGCGGTGGAAGTTCTCCGATCTCTCAAGGATATGTTCGCTCAGGGCACATTGCTTCCAAATGATCGCAGGCTCCGATCTTTTTCCAACCAGCCATCCCTCATCGCTGCGTTCCAGGGAGCGAGCAGGTGGTCTGAAGGCGACGCCCTCCCTAGTGGTCTTCAGAAACGCCACCTTATTGTCTGGGCATACGAGAACTTTCTCAAGGAACAGTACTTCGAGGTCCTTAAGATCCTCGAGGTCTGGTGCAACGATGAGATCGAATTCTCTCGCTCCAGAGCGGTCAGCTATGTGTACGAATTGCTGAAGGAAAAGCCTGAGCAAGAAACAAATCTCTTGCGTCTGTTGGTCAACAAGCTCGGTGACAAGGCAAGGAAGATCGCATCTCGTGCTTCATATCTTCTTCTGCAACTTGAACAGGCTCACCCTCTGATGAAGCCGACCATCATCACGGCTGTTGAGGAAGTCCTCTTCCGCCCGGGCCAGAGTCAACACGCGAAGTACTACGCGATCATCACGCTGAACCAGACCGTTTTGAGTCTCAAGGAAGAGACTGTTGCGGTCCAACTGCTCGACATCTACTTCTCCCTCTTCGTCGCTTTGCTGAAACCCACCAAGGGTGGCAAGTCTCAGGCAGGCAAAAAGCCTGGCAAGTTCGGCAAGAAGGGAGGCAAAAAGTCCGCAAAGGAGGAAGAGAAGGGCCAGGCTCAGGCTGAGGAGATGCAGGACAAGCTTGTATCCGCAGTGCTGACTGGTGTGAACCGTGCCTATCCTTTCACGAACTCTGACTCGGAGCGGTACGTTTTTTGCCTCTACCCGCGTTTGAATGCAATAAGCTAATCATCAATAGTCTCTCGAAACACATCGATACCCTCTTCCGGATCACTCATTCGTCCAACTTCAACACTAGCATTCAGGCTCTTATGTTGATCCAACAATTGACTTCATCTCACCAAGTAGCGGCCGATCGTTTCTACCGGACCCTGTACGAATCTCTCCTGGACCCGCGGGTCGCAACATCTTCCAAGCAATCGCTCTACCTCAACCTTTTGTTCAAGGCTCTGAAGAACGATGTCAACGCCCGTCGCGTCAAGGCTTTCGTGAAGCGCATCGTCCAAGTCCTCGGTCTCCACCAGCCTTCCTTCGTCTGTGGTGTCTTCTACCTCCTCCGCGAACTGGAGAAATCCTTTGCCAGTATCCAGACTCTGTACGATCAGCCAGAGGAGAATGAAAGCGACGACGAGGAGGTATTCAAGGATGTGCCGGACGAGGATGACGAGCAACCCGAGCAGGCGGTCACCGCCGAGACCAAGCCCCGGAAGCCATCTAACGGCTACGACCCACGCAAGCGCGATCCTGAGCACAGCAATGCCGATAGAACCTGCTTGTGGGAATTGGTAAGAGCCTCTCCATATGCCCGTAGCCTCTACCGGTTGAACGAGCATCGACTGACTACTGTACAGCTACCCTACCTGTCACACTTCCACCCCTCAGTGTCGGTCAATGCGGCGAATCTGCTCGAGCACAAGCCCATGAGCGGAAAGCCGGATCTGACCCTGCACACGCTGACACACTTCCTTGACCGCTTTGTCTACAGAACGCCCAAGGCGGCTGCAACGACGCGTGGCGCGTCTATCATGCAGCCTCTTGCAGGCAGCGATGCGCAGGATCGCCTGGTGGCAGGCGGCAAGCATGCCCAGCATGTGCCGCTCAACTCGGAGGCATTCTGGAAGAAGAAGTCGGAGGATGTGGCGGCGGAAGACGTATTCTTCCACGAGTACTTCAACCGACTGGGCAAGGACAAGGACAAGACACGCAAGAAGAAGGGCAAGGACCCCGTTGACCGTGACGAGGAGGATGGCGAGGGTCTTAGCGACGCTGAGTCTGAGATCTGGCAGGCGCTGGTCGACTCGCGGCCCGAGTTGGAGGGCGCCGGCAGCGATGACGATCTGGACATGGAGGATCTGGAGTCCGCTTATGATAAGAGTGACGACGAGGAAGGCGAGGTTATCTTCAACGACGAGTCCGATGAGGAGATGGATGAGGAGATGGGCGAGATGGATGAGGACGAGGCGTTCGAGGCGGCTGAGCAGGCCGCTGTGCAGTCCAAGTCCAAGTCGAAGAAGACCCAGGAGCCGGAGGCCTCGGAGGATGAGTTTGACATGGATGTCTCTGATGACGAGGCGTTCTTGGATAGTGACGAGGAACTCCCGTCGGACATGGAACTCGGCGGCGGTGTGGAACTGCCCAAGGACGAGGACCAGACCGATCGGAAGAAGAGGCGCAAGCTCAAGCATCTGCCGACTTTTGCATCGGCAGACGACTATGCGGCCCTGCTGGCCGGGGAAGACGACGGGATCTGATGGGGGTAGCAAAGGAGGTGTTATGTTTATATTACTGGCAGATAGATACCATACAAAAGTCCGTAACATTGGCTTTATGATTTACTTGTGGAGAATATAGCATTCTGGTAAGTACTTGATGGCCGCTGGTTTGTGCATGCAGTGAGCAGTGAGTGCATACGACAGGGTGATCATTTCTAGCTACTCGAGTATATTGTAAGCGACAGTATCCGCGGATGTCGCCACAGGATGTTGTTCCTGATTCATGTAGTCTTATTCGGAACCTCGTAATAACAACAAGGGGTTGTGGTTTAGTGGTATAACGTTCGCTTAGCATGCCTTCGCATGCGAAAGGTCCGGGGTTCGATTCCCCGCAACTCCATTTTTTGCTTCTGTTACAGTATCTATCTATTGTAGTAGACGGCTGGGCTTTTACCTATTTTGTTGCCATTCTTTAACATAGTAGTAGTAATGAGCGTAGTGGGTGTACGTAGAATTAGGAGCAGAGGGCGTGATAATGTATGGTTACCAACAGCGGCGAGGATGTTGCTTAACATGTGGCGTTGATATATATTGCGGAGAGCTGATAGGCAAGGGAGCCCACGCGATAAGTCTAATTTGGACTATCACCCTTGCATATGGGATAGGATTCTAGAAGCAACTTCACCGTGAGCCAATTTTATCTAATGTCCATGCTACTGGCTGATGAAACATCCTAGCTACGATCGAGGCCCTTTGAGACAATGAGGAGCTGAAAGAAACAGTATGTGAGCTATCACGCCATAGACTAGTGCATAACGTGCTGAAACTTATGCTACAACATTGGTCGGGTCGGCGAACATACTTCGGAGCATCCCTAAAGCAGTGGCCCATGATGACAGGAATCTCGAGTCACTCGAACGGTCAAGTCACTGGAGGGCATCAGAATAATACTCGAAAAGTCATGATTATGCAGTGCATTATTTCAACCACATGAATCTGGTTGAGAGTCTGGCAGAAAACTCTGCTCCTGGTTGCACCACCCACGTCATGGTCCGGAGTCGATGGCAGGTCGCTAACGTCTTCGGGATGGTGTTGAGACGAATGCGGGGCCTGCAAACAGCCACATCGGGCGGAGCCGCCAGGGCATGCCGTGATTGGCGCATTCAGGGCCCGGTTCCATCAGGAGACCAACCAATCATGATGTTCTGATTGGACAGATCTACGGGTCCATTACCCGGGAAGCCCTAGCTCGTCTTACTTAACATCACCAGCGGGCCCGTGCATAAATTGACGGCCAATGAGCAATTTGGGAGACTCGAAGTCGATTTGCCCGCATTGGGACAATAACTCCTATCAGCTCGAGATTCTGGGGTAACTCGACTGCCCACGAGGAAGGATCTGACTTCTGGCGTTGGGCTGCTCTCACGACGACCAGAGATGAAAGCTATGAATACCACGCTCGTCTAGCGAGGCTTAACGTAACTTCCCGGTCATCTACACACCACGGGCGGGAAGAACTACCTCAAAGCATGTCCATGGTCCGTTCCCACCGCCACCAGGGCAGATGGGCTTACTCCTTCCATCATGATTCTGGAGCTAGAACCTTTTCCGTCCACCCCCAGAGGCCCACGCACAGAGCACGTCATGTGCTGGATTCAGTAGGAACAAATGGCTGAGAGTTCATGCGGGCCATTCAGATCGAGATTCGTCTTCTGTGGCCCCGTGCAGACCTCCACTAATTACCTCGTTGGAGCTGGGATTCTTTGGAAATCGAAAGCAGGTTCACAGCGTTAGTGTAGGTGGTTGTCTCGGCGTCCTTCGTTATCAGCCTCTGAAATCACGCTATTCTGCTCTCATCTACAGAACCGGTTAGCCAAATCACCATTTTTTCCCTCTTTCCCTGGATTTAAGTAATGATTTTTTAATTGATTTTTTAAATTTATGACTTTTATTTCTTTTCTATCGGAAGAAAAGATCGCACGTTGGTGAAGTTCTTTGTATCCTCATCTCACCACCCTCCTGAAGCTAAGCCTCTTCCTGGTCGCTTGGCTGCCTCTTGCCTTTTCTTGTTCCTCCTTAAGCCCTCTCGGCCCTCCGTCCGGTGTCTTGGTTTTCTTTGTCCGTTCGGTCTAACGTGCTCCTGCGCCTATCTCAATAATCGTTTAGAGATTGACCCGTTATCGCTTCGCCCCCATATTTATTTCTGTCGCCTCGCTGATCTTCTCTCCTGCGCACTTATTCCTCACACTGAGCCTACTTCTCCTTCATCCCTGACCTAAATGTATGTCGCATGTGCTGATCTTCTACTCACCATCGAGACGGGAGTTTTACTGACATCACATCACCTTCAATAGATCCCCTCTCTCCCAAACCACCCTGGCATTCGAGGAGCAGTACATGCATCCGAAGGTCTTCATAATTCCGTCCATACACCAATCCATCGCTTCCTTACACCTGCGGTTCGCCCGCTCGCTGAAATGGCGGCAACCAATACATCCAAGGCCCTTGACGGGTCCCGGGACGCTCCCCGGTCTTCGTCCGTGTCAGATCCCTCTCCCGACGAGTTGAAGCTGGACCTGGAGAATCAAAGTCGGAACGTTCAGTCCGACTCGGACACCGATGATGTGGGCCGTCAGATCGAACTCGAGGCCGGGAATTCGATCAAGTACCGGACCTGCAGCTGGCAAAAGGTACGTCTGACGTCAACCCTCTCTTGAACCTGCGCTAACGATGTCTTCATAGACTGCGGCCTTGTTGTTCTCGGAGTATATCTGTTTGGCGATCATGTCCTTCCCCTGGTCCTATTCCGTCCTTGGTCTAGTTCCTGGCTTGATCCTGACCGTGTTCATCGCGGCTGTTGTGCTGTATACCTCGCTCACGATCTGGTATGTCCGACCGCTACGGTCCTTGGAATACTGTGCTAATAGTCTCACAGGAAGTTCTGCCTGCGTCATCCCCATGTTCGTGATGTGTGTGATATCGGTCAGCACTTGTTCTGGGACTCCAGGATCGCCTGGTATCTGACCGCGATCATGTTCCTCCTGAACAATACCTTCATTCAGGTATGTCTGCTTGTCATCTCTCTCAGAATCAATTCTAACCTCGTCCAGGGATTGCACTGTTTGGTGGGTGCGGAGTACCTCAACACAATCACGGGCCATTCGAGATGCACCATTGTGTTCTCCGTGATCACCGCCATCATCTCTTTCATCTTCTCCCTTCCCCGAACTTTCAGTACGCTGTCCAAGGTTGCGACATTCTCCGCTTTGACCACCTTCATATCCGTCCTGTTGGCCATGATCTTTTCCGGCATTGAAGATCACCCTGCTGGATACACTCCTGCGCAGGGAAACCCAATCGTGACCGCCCTCCCGGTCAAGGGAACCACTTTCGTGTCTGCCATGAGCGCTTTCCTCAATATCAGCTACACCTTTATCGGGCAGATTACCCTCCCCAGCTTCATCGCCGAAATGAGAGAACCTAAAGACTTCTGGAAGTCCGTCACGGCGGTGACAATCGCCGAGATTATCGTGTTCAGTTTGGCTGGTGCCATCATCTACGTTTACACTGGCAACCAGTACATGACAGCCCCGGCATTTGGTTCGCTGGGCGACGAGGTGTACAAGAAGGTCTCCTTTTCCTTTATGATCCCGACCTTGATCTTCTTGGGAGTGCTCTATGCCTCGGTCTCGGCTCGCTTCCTCTTCTTCCGTCTTTTTGATGGCACCCACCACAAGGGCAATCATACCGTGGTCGGGTGGGCCGCTTGGGCGGGTATCCTTGCCTGTCTGTGGATTTTGGCCTTCATCATCGCCGAAGTCATTCCCTTCTTCTCTGACCTCCTCTCCATTATGAGCTCGCTGTTCGACTCCTTTTTTGGGTTTATATTTTGGGGTGTGGCTTACCTCCGAATGCGGCGTGCCGAGTATGGACCTGGGTTCTGGAAGAAACGGGGCCTTCGGGGTTGGTTAGGAGCCATTCTCAATGTTGGGCTAATCGGCATAGGATTCTTCTTCCTCGGACCGGGAACTTATGTAAGTGGCCTCATATGCTGCGCTGACTGAGTTGCGAGACTAATCGGTTTGGCAGGCCTCTATTAAGAGCGTGATCTTGAACTACCAAGCGGGAACTGTGGGTAGTCCATTCTCCTGCGCCAATAATGGGCTCTAGTGATGTGTGACGTGAATTATGATTACATCCTTTTTGTCATCTTTGATATGGAGATTTGAAACGAGACAAGCGAGGTGGAATATCCAAGGGACATGACTTTGCAGCAGAATTTCGCACGACGACATGGACCAATGTGGAGGTGTTATCTGTGCGGACTATGCGACAGCTGCCTTTCGTGATTGACATATTCATCCATTATCGTGGATCAAATGAATCATTCCAACCGCAAGTCACCCTCCGCGGACTACTGGTCCGCGTTGAGGCCGTCTGTGCTTCCGGTCGTGGTGAATTCCGGGGAGCAAGGAGTCATTCTTGCAGTGGTGCCGAAGGAGTCGGTATTGCTCACACCGTAGATATAGAATGGTTAGAGCTGTAGGGTAGTATAGCATTCGTAGTCTTACCATTTCAGTAAACAAAGTAGTCTGGAGCTCACGTAGTGACGAACAGCTGATAGGTAGTATCATTAATCTAGTTCCTACAGACATCTTTAGTAGGTTTCCTTTAGGCCTTCCAGGATGATATATCTAGAGTCTAGCCGAGGAAACCGCCCGTTTACCGTCTTTATTCAATTTAAGCACTTCCTCTGACATCCCCGACATCAACGCCTGCTGTAGGTCTGTCCAATTTTGATCACCATGATGCCAGTCTCCAAGACCACAGGGACCGGCCGATCACCCAGCACAGCGTCCACAAACTCATTAGCTTCTCGCGCGAAGGCAATCTCAAGGCGCTGCCAATATCCCTCCTGCTGGATTGATGATACCGTATACTTCGTCTGTATGACCTATAGGGCTCATGCGGGGTCTCTTACCGCATCGGGGAGTATCCATGAGGGGTCATCTTCCCCGCACACCCCTCATATCCCCAAAACCTTTCCCAGCTGGTCTCTATTGAACATTGAAGCAACGGCATCTAGCTCTCAATGGCACACACACCTTGCTTGAAGAGTTAGGGTATGGGTGTCTTCCTTTGACCAGACACGAGTTAACGAACATGCGCCCAGCGGAGCACCAAAAGTGTAAGACTGTGCAACCACACTGTGATCGAGATCTGGGTGTTGACACTGCTTCTGCAGATGATAAGTCACGTCCGACATGTGCGCGATGTCACGCGAAAAGTCTGGCTTGTGTGCGGGCTCCGCCCAGGCCATCGTTTCGGCATGGCTCCACGGCCAATTTCGATGCTCGACTCGCTCATAACCAGCCCTGGGTTAACAGTCGGCCTAGAAACTGGACACCATATCCAGTAACGGAAATCAACGAGGCCCGTGGGCCGTCTAGGCACATTCCCTTTCGTTGTCCAGGGCGTACTCCCCCAATCGCGCAGGCATCAGCAAGTGATGTCCCTCCGCCGATTGGGTCTGGCCAGTCTGGAATAGTGCGTGGGGAGCCGTGGGTGTCCGATTGGAACAATGATGCCCTGTACAACATTCGCAGGCCATTCAGTCCCCAAGAGCCATGCATTTTGTGGTACTTCATCAATGAGCTCTAACCATGGATATCACCGGCCAAATGACACGAAGACCGCACCACTAACACAGCGTAGACTACGACGACAGCAGCTACTTCACGACCATAAGCATCGGCTACAGCCGACCCTTGCACAAAAGGGCCACAGATCAAAGGACAGGCTGTTTAATACTGTGTGGTATGCGGCAGACAACCAAATAACCGCCTTTCAGCATTTGGAGCTGGGCAAGATGATTCTCGTTGCTGAGGACCCGCGTCTCGAGTAAGTTAGATGTCGCCTTACCGCGTCGAGCCAAATGCGGAGCCTACGAAGACATGCACCTCGCCCTGTAAATCACAAAGCAGAAGCACAGGCCCTGTCAGTGTTCTCCGTATCTGTGGCGTTGTCCTGAACCATCTGCGATGTCAGCCGGCCCTGGCGAATGGCATCATTACCATCACCTTCTATGGGGTATATTTCACTGAACCGGAGGAGCGCGACGATCTAGTGAAGATCCTCGATAGACCCCGTGATCTACGGTCTTGGCCCATGCAGAAGGCATACCGGAGGTTCAGACATCTGTTGGAGGTGCTATCCGTGTCTTATAGTTAGAGGCGATTTCCGCGGAGATCTCCTATCACCACGTGACTTTTCCGCTTATCTGCATGGCTTCTCCGCAATCTCTCTTCTTCTTGTCCGCCGCACAACTTGTTTCTGTAAATCCCCCATCCAACTGCTTCAGATCAGAATCATGTCTGCTGTACGACCTTTGAGACGAGGCCTGAGCCTCCTGGGATCCAAGCCGATCTCTCGTGCTGTGCCTGTGGCCGCCAATGGCTCAACCCTGCTTCCGCGGCAGCTTTCGTCTCCCCGCGCTCTCCGCTCCGCAGGACGTCCGTTCCTTCGCGCGGGCACTCTCCCTGTCAACGGAGGCGTGCGTTATGCTTCCTCTCCTGCCCCCACGGGTCCCCTGAGAAAAACGGCCCTGTACGACCTTCATGTCGCTCGTGGAGCGAAGATGGTGCCGTTTGCGGGGTATTCCATGCCCCTGCAGTACTCCGACCTGAGCCATGTTGAGAGTCACAAGTGGACCCGCGAGAAGGCCAGCTTGTTCGATGTGAGCCACATGTATGTTCATACCCGTGAATACCACACCATAGAAACGCTGCAGAGGTATCTTGATGCTAACAAGTGTACAGGGTTCAGCACCAACTCAGCGGACCAGGCGCCATGGAGCTCCTGATGAAGGTTTCCCCCTCCTCGCTCGACAAGCTCAAGATCAACACCTCGACCCTGTCCTGTTTGCTGGAAGATGGCACAGGTGGCATCATTGACGACACTGTCATTACTCGCCGCGGCGAGGATTCCTTCTACTTCGTCACCAACGCGGGCCGGCGCGATGAGGACCTCGCCTTCCTCGAGGCCGAGATCACTGCGTACAAGAACGCCCACGGCCCCGAGAGCTTGAAGTGGGAGATTCTGGAGGACCGCGCCTTGGTTGCCCTGCAGGGCCCCCTCGCGGCCGAGGTCCTCCAGTCTGTCGTTAACGGCTCCGGCCCGGAGACCGACCTCAGCACCCTCTACTTCGGCAACTGCCGCGACCTCTACCTCACCCTGCCGGACGGCTCGCGCAGCCCCCACCCGGTCCTAGTCTCTCGCACCGGCTACACCGGCGAGGACGGCTTCGAGATTTCCATCCCCGCGTTCGCCGACTGCCCCGAGCTCCCCACTCAGGTCACCGAGCTGCTGCTCTCCAACCCGGACCAGGTGCGTCTGGCCGGCCTGGCCGCCCGTGACTCCCTGCGTCTCGAGGCCGGCATGTGTCTCTACGGCAACGACATCTCCACCGCCCAGACGCCACCCGGTGCTTCCCTCGGCTGGGTAGTCGGCAAGGACCGCCGCGACCCGGCGACCGCCACCTTCAACGGCGCGTCCGTGATCCTGCCCCAGCTCGCGTCTCCCGCCAAGACGCTCTCGCAGCGCCGGGTTGGCTTCACCGTCGAGAAGGGCTCGCCCGCGCGCGAGGGCGCCGTCATCGTCGACCTCAACGATGAGTCGCGCACCCAGATCGGCGTCATCACCTCGGGTCTGCCCAGTCCGTCCCTTGGCGGCACCAACATCGCCATGGGCTACATCAAGCAGGGCATGCACAAGAAGGGCACGGAGGTGGGCATTCTCGTCCGCAACAAGGTCCGCAAGGCCAGCGTCGTCGGCATGCCCTGGGTGGAGAGCAAGTTCTATCGTCCCAAGGCTTAGACGGGGTGAATGGATTGTGGTGGTTTCGGTGTCTGGTTTGTTTCTTGTTAGCATGATGTGTATATATTACGATTCCCCTTATCTCGTGCGAGACTGCCGCATGGTTTCAACATGTCCGCACTATGCTTATGAAAAGCGTCTCATGGTCCACGCCGATAGAACCGAGCTGTCATTTCCATGATACTAGTAGATAGTAGATCGTAGATCGTAGACCTATCGTACATTGTTCACAACCCCCGAAAATTGAAATCCGCCATGCCACTCCTCGACAACGAAGGCGGCACATCGCCCGGCGCAGTCCCCCAGCGACTCTCATTCCGCCCCAACACAACGACCAACTCCCGCCCCTCGGTGAAAAAGTCATGCCCCACCCAGTTCTTCGTATACGGCCGACCATCCAGCATGACAGACTGGATATACACATTCCGATACTGCGGATCGAAATTCACCGCGCGCACCGTCGCCGTCTTCCCGGTCAGCGGAGACGTGATACGCACGGACTCAAAGAACGGCGCCAGGATCAAATACACATTCTGCCCCGGGTTGGGAAACAGCCCCATCATGGTCATGGCGATGAAGGAGCCCATGGCGCCGGAGTCGTCGTTGCCCGGCAGGCCGGCGGGCGCGGTGTTGAAGTACGCCGGGATGTAGGCGTGCGCGCGGGCGGTCGACTTGGCCGGCCGGCCGGCGTAATGGTACTGGAAGACGGTTAGGAAGGCAGGCTCGTTGCCGATGTAGGTGAGGCCGCTTTCGTGGAGGTAGTCGAGGCGGCGGACGAAGGAGGCCGGGCCGCCCAGGCGGGTGATGAGGCGGGCCATGTCATGGGGGACGAAGCTGGTAGTTCCTATTGGTTAGATTTCTTGGTTTGGAGGGGGGAAGAGGAAGAAGGTGGGTTGGGGGGAGGGTACAATTGGTATTCCCAGATGCTGGACTCGAAGGTCTCGGCGGCGTTGTTCTGGAGGGAACAGGAGCGGCCGCTGGTGTCGAGGTTGGAGCAGGTCGTGGGGTCCTAGAAGTTGTTAGATGGGAATGAGGATGTGCGTGTTGGGGAGGTGTACCTGATACCCCCAGGTTCCGTTGAGATACTTTGGCTGCACGAAGCCGGTGAACCCGGTATCAGAGCCGTTCACGACGGACCGCTGGTCGGCGCGGAAGAGGTTCTCCCAGTTGCGCGACGAGGCTTCGTACCTTTCCGCGTCGGCGGTGTTGTTCATGCCGCGGGCGATTTGGGCGATGGTGAAGTCGTTGTAGGAGTACTCCAGGGTGCGCGAGACGCTGCGGGTCATAGTGCCGAAGCCCAGGTAGTCAAAGTCCTCGACGGGGATGTAGTGCAGCGATTTCCAGCTCATGAGGCCGCCGCGGCCTTCGTTCGACCAGTCGTACGGCTCCTCGTCGGCGTCCTTTTTCACCGCGCGGTAGCCGGCCTCCCAGTCGATCTGGTCTGAGATGCCCTTGACGAAGGCGTCGGCGAGGACGACGTCCGCGTTGGAGCCGCCTTGGGTGTAGCCTGCTGTTGTCAGTGGAGGGAGTGGATGTGGTGGGGATAAGGGTGTACCCTTGCAGAGGGACATGCGGCAGTCCGGGAGCCAGCCCAGATGTCGCTGGGTATCGATTAACGAGCGGATCATGCGTGTCAGGGACTCGGGGTCGAAGATGGTAAGGAACGGCAGCTGGGAGCGGAAGGAGTCCCAGAGACTGTTGCGGTTAGAGGTAGGCTGGGGAGAGAGATGAAGATGCGTACCAGTAGAAGGAATCAAAGTACGGCTCACTGCTCTTCCACAGCGGGTTCTCTCCGGTGTAGTCCTGCGGGTTAATCATGGTCCTGTAGACGCCGCTGTAGAAGTTGACCAGGAAGGACCTGTCGACGCCCTGCCTCGACACCCGAATGGGTGCAAACTTCTTTCTCCAGATATCCACGGCGGCGGATCGCGTCGCGTTGAAGTCGAAGTGGGGGATCTCGGTTTCGGCGTTGCGACATGCCTGCTCGCTGCTGATGAAACTCAAGCCCATGCGCGCTTGGATGATGTTGTCTGGAGCATGGAACCGGATGAACGCACCGCCCTACTTCCGTTAGTCTGTCCGCAGGGACGGAGATGCATTAAGACCCACAGGAAGAGGATATCCGTTGATGCCGCGAGAGATGGTCAGGTCCTGGACGTCGGTACTCGCGCGCGAGTTGACAAAGATGCCGCTGTCGCGGACCGACGCTGCGCTACGAAAGTCCGCACAGAAGTAAGGAGTGTACGAGCCACTGCCGAAGCTGGGCAGAAAAGTCGCATGGCCGGTCATGCGGCCCGACTCCGCATCAACGGATATAGTGCCATTGTCCTGTCGCGTGTCGGACAGGTCGGTGAGGTCCAGCAGGATCAGGGGCTTGGTCGCATTGCTGGACGGGAACTGGAACTGGAAGAGCGACGTGTGATGGGCGACGGTCATGTCGACCCTGATGCCCGACTCCATGGTCAATCCGAAGTGGCCTGGGGTGGCGGTGACCGAGTCGTTGTGGTAGGTCGTCTTCCTCTCCTTCTTGGGATATACGCAGCCATCGACGTTGTCATCGTGACACGACACGTACGGGAAGAGCGGGAAGTTGCCCAGCGATGGCTGGCCACCGGTGCCGGAATCGTGAAGACTGGAGAATCCGGTTATTTTGCTGCCATCGTACGCGAAACCTCCCTGGTTGCTTTCGGAATCGGTGTCGGCGACGGCTTTCGCCATGCCATAGGGGAGGGACGCGCCCGCGAAGACGTTACCTGGTTGAACATGTGTTAGATTGATTGGCACGGTGACTTGACTGTTCTCACCTCCATTGGCGCTCCCAATCAGCGGATCAACATATTGAAGCACGTCGTAGTCGTCGGGGAGAGGGGGGAGGTGGCCGTGATTGAGCGCCTGGGCGACGCGAATGGCCGATATGAAGGCAAACGAGGGACGAGAAATCATGATAACGAGCGACTAGATTGAAAATTAAGGAGAGAATGAGTGTGGTGGTGAAGTGAAGGTGGTTGAAGGAATGTGGTGTTGTTTGTCAAGGGTTGTCCCCCTGGCATGCTGGAGACGGATACATCGGGAGGACAGTCGAGAACGAGACAGGTCGTTATCCAGGCAGTAATAATAGAACCGACAATATACCCCTCAACAGCCCGTATGCTTTTAATCCGGCTGGAATGAGAACGAGAAAGTCTGCGTGTGCCCCTGATGATCCCGGCATGTTTCTAGTAGATGTGATCGGAGGGGAACCCTGCAGATAGAGACGCTAGCTGGTCAATAGTGCCTTTCTCAAAAGCATCCGATCCGATTAGTTAGTATATCCAATTGCAAAGAATGTCTTTCATGGCAGATGAATGACTGATTGATGAACAGTTGAAGGCGTTGTTGGACTTGTGATCAAGTTAGGGCTATAGTTGTTGAGGTATTTCCTGTTCGGGAAGGACGGATCACGGCAAATAGTATATACTTCTGCAGTCCCCAGAGTCCCCAACATGCTTCTAACACATTCAATGTTGAAGGTGGTGATCCAGGCATTTATCATGCTCTCATCGCAGGATTCCATTTCCCCAGTGCACATTGTGTTATTGGCTGGTTGGGCTCTAGAAATGGAATGGAAGAGGTTGAGGGGGTCCCGTGCAACCGATGCTGTGGAACCTGATAGTTGACTGATGCGTCATAGCTACACAGGTCCTGTTTGAGGATGTGTATGCCACATTGTATAAAGAAGAGATAAGAACGGGACTAGAGGTACGGAGTAACCACTGCGTGGGAGATGTGTAACTGGAGATACTCTCTTCCAGTACCGTAGTTCTGTATAGATCCTTGAGCTTGTTAGTCATCCCGATCAGCCGAGGTTGTTTGGGCGGGAAGAAGAACCTGCCGGACTGATGAATCAATATCGAACTATCCGACCACCGTTGAACTGTTGAGCCTACGCAAAGAGGCCTCACGTCCAGTCATTCCTTATTTCTCTCATAACCTTCTTCTTCTTCTACAGACCATTTCATTTCATTGTTAATATCTCATTTATTCTTCTGTTCATACATTCCTTCACCATGCGTGCCCCATTCATTCGGACGGTCTCCACCACAACCACGCTTTGTCTCAGGCCCAGACCTATAAATCCGCGCAGTGCGCCCTTTACCAGCGTCTCTCGTTCTCTCAACCGCTCCTCCAAGCCGTATTCCACCGGTAAGGCGTCCTGCCGTTCTCTCTTCTCCCCGGGCACAACTAACCTCTGTGTGCGCAGACGCCCCCTCCATTCCCTCCCAGACATCCAACCCCCGTTCGCGCCTCGGTCGATTCCTCGGCTTCACCTCCATCGCCGTTCTCGCCTTCACTGCCGGCCTGGTCTACCAGACATCCAAGACCGTCTCGCGCATGATGACTGTCACCCTGCCCACCGACGAGGAGACCCTGACGGCCTTCGCGCCCCCGGATGAGTTCTCCCAGACCGTCGACGAGTACATTCGCAACCACCCGTTGACCGTCTCGCTGCGCGAAAACCCCGCCTTCACCGAGTCGCGGCCGCACCTGAAGATCCCCGAGGCTCTGCGCGCGCGCAACTTGACCGCAGGCACCCTCGCCGGCCCTGAGAAGATTGTTGTGCCGCCCTACATCTTCTCCGAGGAGGGCGGCAAGAGCCTCGTGTCCATCTTCTACCTCGGGCCCAGTGTGTGCGGCCACCCGGGTATCGTTCATGGTGGTCTGCTGGCTACTTTGCTGGACGAGGCCATGGGCCGGTGCTGTTTCCCCGCGCTGCCGAATAAGGTTGGTGTGACGGCCAACCTGAACATCGATTACCGTCGCCCCGCCATGGCGGAAAACTATGTCGTGCTGCGCGCCGAGACGGTTAAGGTCGAGGGCCGCAAGGCGTGGGTCGAGGCGCGCATCGAGACGCTCCCTGAGGACGGCAAGGAGCCGCAGGTGCTCGTCGAGGCCAAGTCGCTGTTCGTGGAGCCCAAGCAAGCTGCGGTATGTTCTACATAAAGGGGTAGTGCGAGAGTTGAGCTGATTTCATTCTAGGCCATGTCGAGTCTGTACAAGATTACCAACTAGTGTATTTGGGATTGCGCTGTGGGATCATGGGCTGGCGCATAGATGGATTTCGGTTTCGGTTCGGTTTCGTGCATTGTACATAGTTAGACATACTACTGTTGTAGTAGATGCATCTGATAATAGACATTCTTATCGTATTAATTTCTATAATATTGAAATATGAAGAGTCCGTACTCTGTAGTATGAGATCACTCGTAGAGCGGCAGGTCACCTGATCGGGCCCGAACGTACTCCGCAACAGCTCAAGCCAGATCGATATACAACCAGACAGGCCCCGACCAACTTCACGCTCTCCCACCCTCCGGCCCTTTTCTGGGCGTGTCACTCTCTCATCGCTCAAGTCATCCCCCAACACTGCCACCCACCATGTCCAAAGCAGCAAAGTACCTCCTCGTCTCTCTCCCCACCTCCATCACCCCCTCCCACCACCGCGACGACGCCCTCGACGCCATCTCCACCACCGTCGCCTCCGATAATGGCACCGTGGCTCCTTTCCCGATCCCCGAATTCAAGATCGGGACCCTCGACGCCCTCGTGCAGCAGGCCGACGAGCTGGCCAAGCTCGAGGCCGGTTGCCAGGCGGTCGTGGCCAAGGTCGGGGACGCGCTGAAGAACATCCTGGAGGGCGACGAAGCACAGATTGAGAAGATGAAGGCCGTGAACGATAGTATGTGGGTCTTAGACGTGGCATGTAGATGGGGGCTAACGTGATGACAGAGCCGGTGGACCAGTACCTCCGCACGTTCTCGTGGAACAAGGTCAAGTACCGTGCCGATAAGCCGCTGGGCGAGCTGATCGATCTGCTGCAGAAGGTATGCATGCGGATCTCGTCGGAGCTTTCCATGCAGGTGCTAATCGCGTCGCGGAACAGGAGGCCGCCAGCATCGATAATGACATCCGCTCGAAATACTCCCAATACAACCAGGTCAAGAACACCCTGATGACCCTGCAACGGAAGCAGACGTACGTCCACCCACTTCTCTCTACCCACGGTAGACCCCTAACAAATCTCCAGAGGAAATCTCTCGACCAAATCCCTGGCCTCCGTCGTCGACCCGCGCTCCCTTGTCCAGAACTCCGAGTTCCTGGAAACGCACCTTGTGGCTGTGCCGTCGCAGCAGACCAAGGACTTCCTCAAGACCTACGAGACTGTGTCGCCGATGGTGGTGCCCCGCTCGGCCAATCTGGTCGCGGCTGACGACGAGTTCACCCTGTACGCGGTGACCACGTTCCGCAAGCACAGCGCCGAATTCATCCACAAGGCGCGCGAGCACAAGTGGATCCCACGCGAGTTCAAGTACGTCGAGGGCGGCAAGGAGGAGGAGCGCCGCGAGGTGGAGCGGGTCGGCGGCGACGAACGCAAGCTCTGGGGGGAGACGCTGCGACTCGGCCGGACGTCGTGGAGCGAGGCGGTTATGGTCTGGATGCACGTGCTGGTGCTGCGGGTGTTTGTCGAGACGGTGCTACGGTATGGACTGCCGTTGGACTTTGTCTGCACTATTATTCGGGTATGCTCTTTTCCCTGGAAAAACGAAAGAGAAGGGCTAGAACTAACTGGAGCTGACAGACACCCGGAACGAAACAAGCCGACAAGGCCAAACGGAACCTGGACGAGAAATACTCGTACCTGGCGGGGAATGCGTTTGGGCGCGACAAGAAGGGCCGGGTCAAGCGAGACGACCCGAGCGAGATGCAGCACGGCGAGGGCGGCGAGTACACGGCGTATGTGTATTATGAATTCGAGTTCAATTAGCTGGTCTGTTGGTAGCGTATATACTGCATTGAGTTCTGGATTTTACAAGGAGATACGGAGTATATATGTATAGTACCTTATATTCTAAAGACATGGTATGTACAGATCAATCTAGCCTTCTGTACAGAATCTATCCATCACACATGAGACATAACAAACAAACGTAAACCGGAGGAAAATCCAGCAACAAATTTACTCCTTCTTGGGAGGCAGATATCCCTTCGAGTCCAGGTACTCAATAATCTGCTTCACAGCGTCCTGAACGGGCAGATCGACGTTCTTGATAGTAATCTCCGGGTTGACGGGCGCCTCATACGGGGCCGAGATACCGGTAAACTCCTTGATGATGCCCTCGCGGGCCTTCTTGTACAGCCCCTTGGGGTCGCGCTGCTCCGCCACCTCGACGGGCACATCGACGAACACCTCAACGAAGGGCAGACCGGTGTCCTCGCCAGGGGTGGGCACCTCGTGCAGCTGGCGGGCGGTGTCGCGGTCCTTGCGGTAGGGCGAGATGAACGAGGTGATGGCGACGGCGGCGCTGTCGGCGAACAGCTTGGCGACCTCGGAGATGCGCCGGATGTTCTCGTTGCGGTCGTGCTCGCTGAAGCCCAGGTCCTTGTTCAGCCCGAACCGGATGTTGTCGCCGTCCAGCCGGTACGCGTGCACCCCGCGCTCGCGCAGCAGCTGGTGCTCCAGCTCCACCGCGATGGTCGACTTGCCCGATGCCGACAGCCCCGTCAGCCAGATGGTCAGGCCGCGCTGGTTGCGGAGCTCGTCGCGCTCCTTGCGGGTGAGGGCGGCGGCGTGGTAGGTGATGTTTCTGCGGTTGTTAGTTGGGGATAGTGAGTGGTGGGAAGGCGACTTACGTGGCCATTTTTGCAATTGAGTGGGGGGAATTGAAGATGGGAGGAAGACGAGACGAGAGAAGGGAGGGAGATGAAGAGGGGGAGGAAGAAAAGAAAAGAGAAGAAAGAGTACGTGGCTGTCGCAGGGGAAGACTTCCTTGGCGGGGCTCCTCCGCTGATCGCGGGGATTCGCAATTTGCGGTCAATCGATTATGTAACGCCATCACTCTATGTCGACTCCTATACAAACAATCTACTAGATCTCTATCTTACTCCGTCCTATTTACCTGCCAGCGTTATCACCTTCTGCGCCGCCTCTTCAAACCCATCAAACGCATGCAGAGGCAGTCCGCTCTCCGCAATCTATCCCGTCAGCGCCGATCGCATCCAGTCGGAGTGAAACTCACCATTCTCTGTCCCGCTTCTTCGTTCGTCCCCCGCAGTCGCACCACCACCGGCACGCTCATCTTCAAATCCCGAAAGGCGAGGATGATCCCCTCGGCGATCATGTCGCAGCGCGTCAGTCCGCCGAAGATGTTGACAAAAATTGCCTTCACCCGCGGATCCGACGTGATGATCCGAAACGACGACTTGACCGTCTCCGATGTCGCCTTGCCTCCCGTGTCGAGGAAATTGGCACAGTGTCCGCCGTGGATGGTGAGCGCGTCGACGGTGTTCATTGCCAGGCCGGCGCCGTTCACTGTTTGTTCGTCTTAGTATGCAACTGGACGGAGGGCGTGGGTATCTTACCTAGGGTTCCGATGCTGCCCTCGCCGTCGAGTCTGGGTAGTCAGCAGTGCTCGCCGATGTGCTCAGAAGACAACGGGCAACTTACTTCACGTAAACGATGCCGTCCTTCTCGGCTTCTACCTCCTCGTGGACTTCCTCCTCCAGCTGGCGCAGACGGTGCACCTCTTCTTGCCGTCCGGAGCTGCGGAATGCGGCGTCGTCGAACCCAAATCGTGCTCCACGCACTTCGAATGCACCATCCACAGAAATCGTACGGACCTCCAGAAGATAGGCTTCCTTCTCCTTGAAGATCTCCCACAGCGCTTGGATCAGCTCGGCCAGTCTTCCTTTCGCCGATGGGGGGAGCTGCAGGTGCGATGCGACTGCTTCCACAATTGAATTCTCCCCATCCGTGAACTGTGTCGTGGCATAGGGGAACGGAAACCGGCTGGTCGCGGCTGGCGTAAAGTCGGCACTTGTTGAGGCAAGGATACAGGGCGACAAGGCTGTCCGATCCACAGTGAGGTTGAGGTAGATATCGGACTCTGCGGGTGTGGCCTCGCGGACGGGAATAGACTTCTCCCTCAGCATATCGAGAGCTTGGAACTGCTTGACGAAGAGGGACCGCTTCTGATTCTGGGGAAACATTCCTTGTCTCCGTGGAATAACCCGTCTCATCGTATGCAGGCCCCGTCTTTGACCCGCGGCATTGGAAGTCTGCGTGGAAATCAGTTTCAGGACTTATGCTGCGGTGCGGGGTGCCTTACAGCTACTGCACCCGAAGCACGAGATCGACTGGCCAAGAGCGTCTTCATGCGTTCGCCGAATTTCTCCGGATGGTTGACCATGACAGCTCCGGCACGCTCGAGCGCCTGGTATTTCTCTTCTGGGCCCGGCTCGCCAATGGCGGTCCAGGCGCCAGCATGGCCCATAATACGTCCCGAAGGAGCATACAGTCCGCCGACAAGGGCCATGATGGGTCTACGTCGTCAGTATTTTGGTGCTCCGTTCGGAAGAAACAGGGACATACTTTGGATTGGCGGTCCTGCGGTTGTAATCTTTGATCCACTCGGCCGCGTCCATCTCGGCCGTGCCGCCAATCTCCCCGACAATGATCATACCCTCCGTATCGGGGTCGTCCTCGAAGATTTTCAACGCATCCACAAAGTTCGTTCCGGCGAGGACGTCGCCTCCCATGCTAATGCAAAGACTCTGTCCCAGACCGGCCCGCGTTGTCGACGCCACCGTCTCATAGCTGAGCGTGCCGGACTTCGCAACGATGCCTACTTTTCCTGGCGCAAAACAGGGCAGTGGCTGGAATCCTATGCGACACTTGCCAATGGCGGAGATGATCCCGGGGCAATTCGCCCCGACCAGACGTGTTTTGGACTGCGTTTTAAGCATGGAGTGGATCTGACTCGGTTAACTCACGCATTCTAACCTCGTAGAGAGTGCCTTACCCGGAGCATGTCGTGGATGGGGACGTGCTCGGCGACCGCCACGACTAGGGGGATCTCCGCCTCGACGGCCTCTTCAATGGCTTGAGCCGTCTGGTTCCCGGGGACGTAGATTGCAGACGCATCGGGTCTGGCTTTTTCCTGGGCCTGTTCTTCGTGAGCCGAAGTATTGAGCGGTAACGATCAGAAGACGTACGGCTTTCACAGAAGGGAAGACAGGGAGTCCCAGGTGTTCACCTTCGACGCCGGGTTTGACGCCTCCTACGATTTTGGTCCCCCACGCTAGGGATTCTTTCACGTTGGCCGTAGCCTGAGCTTGTTAGCGTGGTTCGCCGGAGTGGCTGTGAGTATACCTGTCGGCCTGTTGATTGTCAGATATTGTATGGGTTCTACCGTCGGTGCGCTCGTACCTGTGAATCCCTGGAACAGTACGCGTGTGTGGGCGCCAATCTTCAGGTTAGGGAGCGTGTCGGCATAGTCGTAGCTCCGCGAGGATGTGGAAAAGCGGGCGAGACGGTTTCCCGCTGCCGGGATGATTCTCCGCGTCCGCGCTGCGAGGGAGGATATCTGTGGCATGTTTATATTTATGTATGTCTGGGTATACCAGATACCACAGGCTACCAGTCGACAATGGACTGCGTCTGGAGCCACCAGACGTCCGAGGCAAGCGAACTATAAAGACGCAAGCATGCCCACAGAATAGCCGAAGAAGGCGATCATGAGCTTATAAAGGCATAAAGGCGTTTGTTCCCCGCCGCCGGTCTCGGACTGCTGACCGGTATTTCCGAGGCCCGTATAGGCACTGTTATTGGCCTTCTCGGAAGACAGGTGGATGCGACATCCACTCTCGCGTCGTGATGCCTCAGGCATGATACATGGCCTCAGGCAGAGTGATGCGGCCCTGTCCCGACGAGGAGAAAGACATCGTGACGGCATGTACTTTTAGTTCTTACTACGTAGTACTAGTGCTTTTGTCGACCCACTACTTGCGGGGGACAGGAAAGTCTAATACTGAGGGAGTAGGTTGTTATATTAGTGGTGGTATGGAGAGGAAGTGTCGTCAAGGGTCTGTCTCCGGATATCCAGATTCAAAGTAGAGTAATTATTGAGGTACTAGAAGGAGGACTGAAACTATTGTACAATTCTATATACGGAGTACTTGAGACTCTATAAATAAATAGGAGTGACATCTTAAATTGCTTTGTCACCCGGCAGCCAATCACCCGCCCATGTCCCCACGACTGACGCCATCATTCTTCCATCACTTCTCTAGACTCTTCCTCTCTTCTCTCCCGACTACAGTACGTATCTATTATTACTAACTACGATTATCGTTTCTCTCATTCCCCACGGCTATCAATTCCGTCTCTCCTACCCAAACGATCCGCTGTTCGACATCCTTCCCCCGGGCATGGCACCTCCCGATACCCCTCCAAAGCCCAAGAGTCTGTTCCCATTGACCCGCACTTATACCTCCTCTCTCTTCTAACTGCCTTCTACCTTCCTCTCTCCCTCCATTCCTCCCACAATCCCTCCACTAACCGCTCCGATGTCCGTCCCAGCAGCCTCCACCACCGCCTCTGAGCTCCATTCCTCCCTCAGCGACCTCTCGCTCAGCACCAAAGCCGCCATCAAGGACATTCCCCGCCCCATCCCCAAGAAGAAGGCCCCCGTCATCGCCGACTCCTGGGAAGATGAGGCCGATACCGTCTCCTCCTCTGACGAGCTAGCCTCCTCCTCCAACAACCCGGACACCGCCCTCTCGCCCTCCGTCACCGCCGAAGGCCCCCTCGACCCGCCGCCCACCCCCATCTCCCCTCAGACCTCGAATCCCTGGCCCGCCACGCCGGCCTATACAAACTCCGGCTCGACCTCGCGCGCGTCCGACTCTCGCTCGCCCACCCCCTCCCGCAGACCCGAGAAGCAGACCGCCGTCGCTGGCAGGATGATCGCCGGGGCGCTGGGCCTGCGCGCCCCCAAGCGTACGGAGGAACAGCGCGCGTACGACCGCGCCGTCAAGGAGCAGGAGATTAAGCGGCGGAATCGCGAGCGTGAGGAGGCGGCTAAGGCTAAGGAGGCGGAGGAGCAGGCCAAGGCGGCGGTTTGGGATGAGTGATTCTTTCTTATTATGTGTCGGTCTGGGTCCTGGGGTTTCGCCGAGCGCCTTGGGCCGGCCGTTCTTCGCGGTATATATATGTCTATCTATGTATGTTTATTGCGGTGCGGCTGTTGGGCCGTTTCTTGTTCCGGAGGGTGGTTCCGTGTCTTATTGTTGGTTGGCTGATGCGATTACATTGCATGGGTTTCTTCTGTCAAGAGATGTGGTATGTCCTGTGGTCTGTACTATTCTAGGCCTAACGGGTGGTAATATGGACACCAGAAGAAATGAGCGTCAGTCCATCGGGAGTTCCGTCTGGTGCATATTGCGATAATCAAAAGGAAAAAAAGTAAAAAAGTTTATTCGTAGAAGTTTTTTTGGTTTCTTGGATCCCCCTTGACGCAACCCAAAACCGGGGGCCACGCTTACAACACCGTGCGCCTGAGACTGGATGCCAGAAATACAACGAAAGCACGAGGGAAAATCAGAGGAGCAGATATCAACGTGAGCGAATGACCCCTCTCAGAGGCAGCCGCCGCCAATCTGCTCCTGGTGGACTTCGAGCGTATCGCCGTCTTGCATGTCCAGCTGATTCAGAGGGATGTTAGCGCCGTGCTTTGGGACAGTTGGTTGGGGAAGGCGTACCGTATCGGGGGTATCTTCCGGGCGTACACGAGTACCGTCGAAGAGGAAACGGACCGTAGACAGCTGCTTTCCTTGTCTCTCGCAGAAGGCGTTCATAAGCTTGTTGAGTTGCGTGGACCGCTTGATCTTGAAGAAGACTTCGTTGTTGTTATCGGTGACTTTAATGTTCAGGTGCTCCACAGGAGCGGGGGCAGCAGCGTCAAGACCCGAGTCTGCCATAATGTCGTTGTGATCGTTGATGGGGTGGGAGGAGAGCTGGGGAAGAGTTAGTTTCCGGTGACGTTTGTCGCATGTCGGTGCGGAGCGGAGCGGCTAATGACTTACTGAGATCGTAGAGTAGGTTTACGCGAAGAGACCGCTTCAAATGATGGACAGATGAGGGTAGGAGGAGCGAAAGAGCGCGAGAAAGAAGAGGCTATAGGAGATGGAGGAGTGAGAGTGAATTGGTGGTGAGGTGGTGGAAGGAAGGCGAAGTGAACCCCCACCAATTGCGCGGCGGAGAATCTATTTTGCGGCGCAGGTCCAACAACAGATGTCACTCTCTGCATACAATACATCGATCGCTTGGTTTCCTTTCAGTTGGCCGCTGTGTTTGTCCCAGTTGACATATTCAGATATTCTTGATCTTTCTTTCCGTTTCTCTTCCCTATTCATACAGCTTCTCGCGCAAGGATTCTGCGACCATATTGTGTCATGGTAAGGCAGAGCCAGATATACTTTGAGCGGATGATAATGGACCTAGGGACTCAAGGAAGATCTCGCTACGGATCCCCCGTGTCATCCACGAGCTGTAAGTGCCCGATAGATGAAGCCTAGGTGAGATCCCGCTGACAACTCAGTGTGCCATCCAAGGTAGTCTTCCGACACCCATGGAGGTCTGCAGTCGGCTAATGAGACTACTCAGCCTGCTTGACGAAAAACTCCTACCAGGAGGAGAAATGCCAGGCACAGATCGATGCCCTCTATGAATGCTGTAATGCATTTTACCAGGAGCGCGGTGATGATGCAAAGACCCCCAGCTGTCCCAAGGCCAGTTTGCTCCGACTCAAGATGAAGCAGCGGTCGCAAGGACAGTAACCAGACCACGGCTCAATCATCGACTGTACATAGACGCTACGACTTGTCATAGATATACCAAAGTAATCGATCCACCACCGGGGTGCCATAATCCATCAACAGTGCTGTTGTCGGTGTGCCAGTTCCCTTGCAGTCTGAGCTCCCATAATCAGTAAAAGCTAGACTAGTTGTAAGAACTGCCAATTGCTCTAAGACAATCTTGAGCACGCAGAGAGGCCAATGACCTGAACGAAGATTGAAAAGCGCTCGTCCCGAGACTCTAATGATTGCCTAATTGACATTTGTTGAAGAAAAAGAAGAAGAGAAGAAAAAAAGGACGGAAGGGTTTTTATGCGTGGGCGGGCCGACCGCGCTAGTCCCAAAGAGGAGCTAGCGCCCAAACACGCATGATTTCCATTCTGAATTGTCCCTGCCAACCAAACCATCCTCGTCTTGTCCGCTGCTCTCCCCAGTCGCTCGACATCAACTCTTCTCCCCCTCTACCCTCATCTCTCCCTCTCTCACAGTACATATCCCCGCCCATGGCCCCTTTGACGCGAGCCGCGGGCTCCGTCGGCGCGAGAGCCGGGTTCACCTCGTTGAACGTAAGTACTCGCTTTGTTTTGCCGTCACCGCATTGCTAACGCCCTCGTTTCCTCTTGCCAGTCAGCTCACCACCCGGCCGCTAACGAACCCGAGGTCATCGAGATAGACGATGACGATGAGGAGGAACCAATGGATGACGAAGAAATGGACGAAGACGAGGACGAAGAAGCCGAAGACCAGGAGGACGCCGACGAAGACATGGAGGACGAGTACGAGGAGGAAGAAGGCGACGAAGAATCAGAGGACGGCTCGGTCGAAGACACAAACGGAGTAAATGGAAGTGAATCGCCCCTGCATTTAGGCGCTCCCAATGGTTACAGTATGTTCCCTACCTCTTATTCCGACTCTCGACCCTGGCGCAAATCTAACTGCCCTCTCCCAGAAGGAGTGGACGTGACAAAAACTCCGGAATTGTTCACTTCGGCAGGCGCACAGCAAGCATTGCACCCTCTGCGTCGGACCGCCGACCGAGTCACCCGCCAGATCGAAGCGTTCGCAGAGAAGCTCGACCGTTTCAAGCAAAAAGGAAGTCGCGCCGATGATTTCGGCAACTATCAAGCCGCCTACCAGTTGGTGAAGAGCTACCAGACCTTGGCGCAAGATGCCATCCAGGATATCTCCAAGCAGCACACCCTGAAACGCGCCAAGATGGGCTGGGGCGCGAGCCTCACCAACGGATCGGCCTCCCGCGACTCCAAGACAGAAGAGGAGATCCAGCGACTGCAACTCGAAGCAAACACCTGGCAGCTTCTTCTGAACCTAATCAGCATCGACGACCCTGCAACCAGAGAGAGCACCAAACAAGCCCAAGCGACCGCCTTCCAGAAGCTCCACCGCTACTCCTCGGACCGGGACGTCTGGGAACAATTCTTGAGTGCCGACCATTATGCGCTGGAATGTATGATTACGATGAAATGGCTGGAACATACTGCAAAGACGGGCGGCCAAGACATCGACTTCGGTCATTTCCGAACTCGAAGCCCAGGCCGAAACGAGGCCAGGGCCTGTGGACACATGGTTGGCTTCTACACGAAAGAGACCATCAAAGGACAGAAGCGACTACGTGCTTGGCCTCAACCGCTGGAATCCAACGCCCCGGGAATTACGGCTTCCCTTTTGAGCTCGGAGAAGTCGGAGCCGTTGATCACCCAATTGGATCCGGATGCCGTCACCCGTCAGAGGCAGAAACTCCAGAAGCAGGACCAGTTCTACGAGCGGGCCACCTGGATGGCGTGCTGGAAGATGCTCCGTCAGGGAGAAAACTGGACGAAGATCCGGGAGTGGTCCGAGGCGCGCTTGGAGAACTGGCGTGCTGTCAGCTTGTGCGGCTCCAGCGTGGATCCCAATTCTGGTGGAGAACGGACGCCTCTCGATGACAGCTCTACTCGCATGATGAATTGGCGTTCCCAAGAGACCTGGCGGGCCGCTTGTTCTGCTCTGGCCCGGAATCCGAACACGGAAGACTTCGAACGGGCGGTCTATTCCCTACTTTGCGGTGAAACCGAGGCGGCCTTCAAGGTCTGTCAAAGTTGGGATGACTACCTGTACGTTTACTTCAACAGTGTGGTGCTCTCTCGCTACCAGGGATTCTGCAAACAACTCCAACGGAAACTGAGCCACTCTCCCACGAGCCCTGTCACCTTTGTGCCCGAACCGGTCGGTTATGGCGACTTCAACAAGTTTGTGCTGTACACAAAGGGCAACGACCGGATCGGGGTGGAGGCCCGTAACCCGTATCGTACCATCCAAGCCGCCATCCTCGGCAAAGGGTATGATACCTTTTTCTACTCGCTGGCCCGAGCCGTCTCGCAGGTGGCGGCAAACAAAGCGGATCAGGCTACATTTGTGCCGGATCTGCCTCCAGGCGCCGTTGACGAGACGCTCCTCATCGCCGCGGAAGATAGCGATGCGTTGAGGATCGCAACACATCTCTACATCATTGCCAACTCCCTTGGCTATGTCCGCACTGATACGCAATTTTTCGACACAACGTCAGTGAATGTGATTGGGTACATTGCGGACCTTGAGGAGGCGGGCATTGTTGATATCATTCCCCTCTATGCATCGCTTCTTCCGACGCACATGGCCCACTCCGTACTGGGACAGGTCTTGATCGAGATCGTGGAGCCACGAGAGAGAAAGCAGCAGGTCAGGCTGATGGACAAGTACGGCATCGATATTGAGGCTGTTCTGCAGGACCAGTGGCGATGGATCAGTGCAAGTGTATCTGCCGTGGACCACCCACGCACCCTCAAACAATATCCCAAGGTCGTCCGACGTAAGGACGGCCACCGCGAGTTGGTGATGGTCAAGAAGGACTTCATTGGTACAGATATTTGCGCCACCGATGAGAGGATCATCCGCAGTCTGGAGTGGCTTCGCTACGTTGATGGACAATGGGGCCGGATCTGCCAGCTCGGTGCCTTGTTGTATCGGAAGTTTTACGGTATGTCCTTACTCCATCAAATGATAATCATCTACTAACATCATCCGTAGTGAAAGGAAAATTGTCTGCTGCCCGAGAGCTGAGCCGGCGCATGAGGCTGTCTGATATTTCGCGGGAATCTTTCGGTTTCGACCTGACCGAGTTCCCTGCAGGTGTGGAAGATGGCGTTGAGCCCGGCACTCCGGAGCCTTCCAGCCCGACCAAATCTAGACTGTTGGGTAGCCACAGACGGAGTCGGTCGAATGGTGTCCCGTCTACTACCCAGACGAGTATCTTGGTGCAGCAGTCACAGACGATGCGTGATCTGGAAGAGCTGATCCTCGGGTTCGATGCTCTGGAGAGGTTCGCGGTAGCGTTCGAGAAGTTTGACAAGTAGGTCGTCGATGCAGCTTGCATGGCGAGGATATATGCTGACCGGTCTAGGAACAAACGCCGGCGTGATTCTGGTGCTATCAAGGATTTGAGAAATGAACTGCAGGACACTCTTGATGAGATCGCGATCCACGTCGACGCAGTGTTGGACGAATGGCTCGTCGTGGCCGATAACGGTAAGATATCATTTACCAATCAGATACAGCCAGTACACCAGCTAACGCGTTGATGATCTAGAATCCGAGCAAGCGGAACTTGAAGAGATCCGAAACACCTATATTCCCGAGTTGTTCCTTGACTATCACAATGCCCTGTACTACGCGGGGCACGTGCTTAGCAGTGAACATCTGGTCCAGTGTATGAACATGGCGATACAGGTATCGGAGAACGAATACCTGACCCGCAGCTTTGTCTTCTCTCGGCGCATGGCGGAGCTGGTGGATGCGTTGGCGTTGTCCAGCAAGGCCATGGTGAACACTCGAGCGAAACCGGGCAAGAAGATGCTCGGAGGCGAGTCTTTGGGCATCTGGAATATAGATGTGACCGAGGGTGAAAACGAGATCCTCCGTGAGGCGCGATGAATGTATTTATTATCTATGGGGTGATGGGCATGTATATTACTGTCTTACCCGATCCTTCTCTTGCATTTCTTTGCCTTACTTTTCTGTATCTGGGCGAGGGTTCTGGTAGGGTTCATTGCATATCAGGTCTGGAACGGTGGTCTATCGGTCTGGAGGCCGACTCTACTGCTGTACATGAATGGAGTTGCATGTCATTTCAATAATTTACAGTCATGTAGGTACCTGTGGTAAACCCGTTTCTTGAAGGCCTCTGAGCGTTGCTGATCTTCCGAGTGGCCATACTTGCACTCTTTGGCAAATGCGTTCCAGCCCTGGAGACAACGGTTGCCTCTACCACGGCTGCGAGACCCGGCCTGGTAAACAGCACCTAATAGGTACTACCTATGGATATTGTAGATAGCCGTCTTCTATGTCTGTCGTAATCCCTGTGACGTGAAGCCTTGCGAGCACAAAAAGCCCCGCAAGGATACAACACTTCTGGGCGCGATAGTCCCGCTTGCCACAAATGGGACCTCTGTCCCGGGAACGTCTTTGCTAAGACGTATGAGAATTGCGTGTCTAGAAACAGAGGTATCACCGGGTCTTGGGTTGATCAAATGCCCTTGAATCATGCTACGGGCGAACCCACGTTCCACAGAGCCCCCCAAGAACCGCACAAAGGATCCCTTGATATTGTATCCTCAAATACGACCCTTCCGCTCCAGCTCTTAGGTACCTCGAATGAGTGGAAGCTTCGTTACATAGGTATTCTATCCCTTGAGAGACCCAGAAGTGCTATCAGCTTGGCAAACTTTCATCGTTTGCGAGTTCAAGGGCCCGTGCTATTGTCGGTGAGTTCGTAGTATGTAGACTCATGGTCGTCTAAGCGGCATCGCATCGCTGTCTTGGTATCAAGGGGGTCTCCTATATGCCCGTTCTCAAATAGGGAGTATATTGTCGATCAGTTCACTTGCGTAGGTATCCTTATGCAATGCTAGACCTCGTCTGTGGCCACAAAGAAGGGAAGAAATATTGCACCCAGTCTTTTCCGGGTCCAAAGCTGACTAGGACATGACTTAGCCATGTCCAACCGAAGGAGATGACTCCTGAAACGCGTTCAAACGCTTCCCAAGACATTTTTGGGATAGCGCGTGTTTATCTGCGCGAGCCCAGAGGCCAGGTTGCGGGTATTCGACGCCAGCTTTGGGCGGACGCATCTGGCTTTGTCCAGAAGAATCAGGCGTTTGTATGGAGGAATGCACTGGGCGCCATGTTGACGCTGAAGCTGATTGGCGGGTGAAGTTGCCCAAGCCTCGGCTGGCTAGGATATCGAGGATGTCTTCAGTAAGCTTCTACTGGTGGCATGGAGTTGTCTACATCACTTCCGGATCTAACCCAACCCACATCCAGGCTCTGATGGGTGTTGGGTCATACGACGAAGTTTGCGAAGTCGGCCTAATGGTATCTTGGAACAGGTTGCCAACGTATGTTCTTTGTAGAAATGGAACACATTGCTCTATTCACTCGGGTACGTGCGTGTGCGCTCTAGGCTGGATTGGATCGACGTTGTAGATGAGCAGCGCACGCTGGGGCTGGCCGTCCGCGCGGCGGATTAGGGCGGCCGCCAATAATGTAGCGGATGGAATTCCTTCCACCCAAGACATGATGCTCATTAGATGAGTAGACAAAGTATAGACAGTAGATTGACTTGTGGTGGTCATGTTGCCTCAGTATATAGCTTATACGGTGGTGTCTACAGGAGAGAGACAGAGAATGGGGAGAGGATGATGTTATATGGAGCGCGTTGTGGTGAATCCATGGATACTTGTCGTAGTCAAAGAGGTTGATTGTATTTACTGCGGTCCCACCGTGAATTTAGTATAAAGGATTCTTGAAGTTTCAGAGGTAAGGATGCTCCATGATACCTGGTACTCTGTACTACTACTATTGAATTCTTTATCTTCACATGAATGTGACTGGACAAAGTTGTAGGACAACAGCGAAGAAAGGAAGGGAATAGTATGCCAGACTAGGAGTAAAGGAAAGGTCTGCACCGCCCAAATGCCAAGGCTGGTGGAACCGTTAGTACGTTCTAGCAGATTGGCCCTGTTCCCGAGGCAAGAGTGAAGCGCTGGGAATGGTTCTTAATAATGATAATAATAATACTGTAATAATAGAATCGGAGTACATGGTGGCGACGTATGCAACTCCCGTCCTCTGTCATTCTAGTCGTATGGAGTAATGAGGGGATCAGCGTCTAGTTGTCATGCTCAATTGGTGTGCAAAGTATACAGATCAACAGGTGAGATCAAATAGGATCGATGGGAGTAAAACTATCATTAAGATTATTACTTATTGGGAGTGATCGAATAATTCATAAGAAAGTAAATGATCAATAATATCCCTCATAAATAAAACAAAATAAACGATAGACGGAAGAAATAATTAAAAGGAGAAATCGAGTGAGGCAGTGCAAACCCGCTTCCGACGAGTGACGGGCCAGCAATGGACTCCGCTCGAAGAGGAGCAAAGGTGGCAATTGCAAACATCGCATCCAGATTTCTGGCTCTACGGTCTCCTGTCATGGAGTAATTCAGTATCTGAATATTTGAAATCCTGATAGACCGTATACTGCTACTGTCCCCAAGGTAGATTGTACTCTAGAGGGAGTACCCTAAGTAGATACCTTATTGTTTAGGGTCTCGACCGCGGTGGAGACGGCCGCAGCCAGTCTCCCTGATTGGGTCCAGGCCTGCAGTCGGCGGGATTGGCGTCATGACCGCTACTAGACCTGTAACTCACTTGCGTCTCCAACTTTTCCCTCCTTCTTTTCCTCTTCTCCTAATACCACTGAAAACATTGAATGTACATGCGGTCGTCGGAGAGACCTCCTCGAGACTTCCTCCTCACGTCCCTTTCCCTTTCTCCTCCCATTCAGCCCTCACTCCATCTCACCAAGCAGTGAGGCTGTACTCTGTACTTCCCGTCATTGCTCCCCCCCCGGATTGGGTAAGAGACCCTGCGGCCTCATCCCATCCTCCTCCTCTCGGGTCTCTGGGCTCATGCATGCGCTGACACCTCATCACCCAGTGTTTCTCGCTCCAGTTCGCCGGGGTAACACCATAGCCCTGGACAATCGCTGCTCCACCTCTCTCCTTTGCGACTGAACCTTCTCTCCCCATCTTTCACTCTCACCTGGACAGCCACCGGCCTCGGTTGATTGCAATCTATGTGGATAACCCCCATTCCTTGTCAACACCAGACACCGTATGGGTTAAGAATCGACCTCGATCACTCTCCGGATCCGTTCGGCCAAATCTCCCGCGCCAACTCACGCCCATGACCAGTTTCGCTTGCATGTTATCGCAGGATCAAAGTGATCTGCTCCCTCTGGAGCCGCATTCTTACTGATATCGATATCCCTTTCTTCCGCCTCGATCCCTTTGTCTCTCTTTGGACCCACTCTAACGGTGCGACCCCCTTGGGACCATCATGGCGGATTCCCCAGACGAGAGGCCGGGTTCCTCCCCGTCCGCGCCCCAGCGACGCCGCGAGAGAGCTCCAACAATCACCATCGACACCTCTGCCATCACCCAGAGCCCAGATCACCCCATCCCGCCTCCCCAGATCATCCCGCCGCCCTCGCAACCTTCCCTGCAGGTCACTTCAGACAATGCCGAAGCGACGGACACCAGGGCGCTCCTGAACAACGACAGCATCACGCCCTCTGAAGGCGTTTCCCCTGGCTCCATTCGTTCATTCGGCTCCTCCGAACTCCGCGACTACGATAGCCGGCCTACCTCCCCCCATAACTTCTCATCTCCCGCCTCCAAGATGACCGAGCCGACGCCCAATTCCAACTTCCTCTCCGTCCCGGGTGCGAGGTCGCGCGGGAACTCCCTGGAGTCCGAAGACACGAACCATTCCTCGGCATCATACGGCGGAGAGACGTTCATCGGCACGTCAGGATCGCAAGGGTCCCGGGCGGACTTGAACCGGAGTGTTGTGCTCGACGACGAAGAGGCCCTCCGACCCGATCCCGGCCGGGAAGATGAGTTCGATGTGGAGGATAATCGATTCGCCTTCTCCCCGGGTCAGTTGAATAAACTGCTCAACCCGAAGAACCTTGGCGCGCTACATGCCCTCGGTGGTCTGCGTGGGTTGGAAAAGGGTCTGCGGACGAACATCAACAGCGGTCTGAGCCTGGACGAGACGACACTGGAGGGCTCCATCAGTTTTGAAGACGCAACTTCGACGACACCCCAGGACCCCGTCCCCAAAGCAGCTTCCCAACCACCGCGTCAGGCTACCACGTCTACCATGGGCACATCCCCGAAGCAATCCGACGACTCCTTCTTTGATCGAAAACGCATCTATACCGAAAATAAGCTACCCGAAAGAAAAACCAAAAATATCCTGCAATTGGCCTGGATCGCATACAATGACAAGGTGATCATTCTCCTGACGGTGGCCGCCATCATCTCCCTTGCCCTCGGAATTTACCAGTCGGTGCGGCCATCGGACGGCGAGGCCCGGGTGGAGTGGGTCGAAGGCGTTGCCATTATCGTGGCCATCTTGATTGTTGTGGTGGTGGGTGCGGCCAACGACTGGCAGATGGAACGTCAATTCGTGAAACTGAACAAGAAAAAAGAAAACCGGATGGTCAAGGTGATCCGTTCTGGAAAGACGATGGAGATCTCGGTTCACGATATCCTCGTGGGTGATGTGATGCATCTTGAACCGGGTGACATGGTTCCGGTGGATGGCATCTTTATTGACGGCCATAACGTCAAGTGTGACGAGTCCTCGGCGACCGGTGAGTCTGACTTGTTGCGCAAGACTTCGGGAGATGAAGTCTACCGTGCGATTGAGCATCACGAAAATGTCGCCAAACTGGATCCTTTCATCGTATCCGGCGCGAAGGTGTCCGAGGGAGTGGGAACGTTCTTGGTCACGTCGGTGGGCATTCACTCGACATACGGAAAGACGTTGATGTCCTTACAAGATGAGGGCCAAAGCACGCCCCTTCAGGCGAAGCTGAACGTATTGGCCGAATACATCGCCAAGCTTGGTCTGTCCGCCGGTCTGTTGTTGTTCGTGGTGCTCTTCATCAAATTCCTTGCCAACCTGAAGCATGGGGGTACTGCCGACGAAAAGGGTCAGGCGTTCCTGCAGATCTTCATTGTTGCTGTGACTATCATCGTCGTGGCGGTTCCCGAAGGACTCCCCCTGGCGGTCACGCTAGCGCTTGCGTTCGCCACGACGCGTATGCTCAAGGATAACAACTTGGTGCGGCTGTTGAGAGCCTGTGAAACCATGGGCAATGCGACCACCATTTGCTCCGACAAGACAGGAACCCTGACGGAGAACAAGATGACGGCCGTAGCCGCTACTTTGGGACTCGCGTCAAAATTTGGAGACAAATCCGCCGAATCGGCCTCTCCGCATGGTTCAAGTGGAAACCCAGATCCATCAAACCCCTTGTCACCCTCTGAATTTGCCTCGAGCCTGTCTGATCCTGCGAAACAACTCCTGCTCGACTCCATCGTGCTCAACTCAACCGCGTTTGAAGGTGAAGAGGATGGCAAGATGACCTTTATCGGCTCAAAAACTGAGACGGCCCTCCTCGGCTGGGCTCGAACGTATCTGGGGATGGGTTCGGTCAGCGAGGGTCGGGCCAATGCCGAAATTGTCCAGATGGTACCGTTTGATTCCGGCCGCAAGTGCATGGCAGTTGTCATCAAGATGGATAAAGGGAGATATCGGATGCTGGTTAAGGGTGCCTCGGAAATTCTGGTCGCCAAATGTACGCGTGTCGTTGAAGATCCGACGAAGGACTTGTCTGAAAAGCCTATTTCCGATCAAGACCGGACCACGCTGGACACCCTCATCACCCGCTATGCCTCTCAGTCACTGAGGACCATTGGTCTGGTCTATCGCGATTTCGAGCAATGGCCCCCTCGCGGCGCTCGCACCCTAGAGGATGACCGCAGCCGCGCCGATTTCGATTCGTTATTCAAGGACATGGTGTTGTTGGGCGTCTTTGGTATCCAAGATCCTCTCCGAGCCGGTGTTACTGAATCGGTCAAGCAATGTCAGCGAGCGGGGGTCTTCGTGCGAATGGTCACGGGTGACAATATCCTGACGGCGAAGGCCATTGCCCAAGAATGCGGCATCTTCACGCCCGGAGGAATTGCCATTGAAGGACCCAAGTTCCGCAAGTTGAGCACCAAACAGATGACGCAGATCATCCCACGACTGCAGGTTCTCGCCAGATCCAGTCCCGATGACAAGAAGATCCTCGTCACGCAGCTGAAAAAGCTCGGGGAGACGGTCGCGGTCACCGGAGACGGTACAAACGACGCCCAGGCTTTGAAGACCGCCGACGTTGGTTTCTCCATGGGCATTACCGGTACAGAAGTTGCAAAGGAGGCCTCGGACATCATCTTGATGGACGACAACTTTGCATCGATCATCAAGGCCATGGCCTGGGGTCGGACAGTGAACGATGCGGTCAAGAAATTCCTGCAATTCCAAGTCACCGTTAACATCACAGCTGTAGTTCTGACCTTTGTCTCGGCCGTGGCTAGCGACAGTGAAGAGTCCGTCCTGACTGCTGTTCAGCTTCTCTGGGTCAACCTGATTATGGACACTTTCGCAGCCCTCGCCCTGGCGACAGACCCGCCGTCTCCCTACGTTCTGAACAGGAGGCCCGAGCCGAAATCAGCGCCGCTGATTACCTTGACTATGTGGAAAATGATCATCGGACAGAGTATTTATCAACTAGCCGTCACGCTGGTTCTGAACTTTGCCGGCCATAGCATCTTGGGCTATGAGGGTACAGTCCTCCAGACTGTGGTGTTCAACACCTTTGTGTGGATGCAGATCTTCAACCAATGGAACTCGCGCCGGCTGGACAACAACTTGAACATTTTCGAGGGGTTGTTCCGCAACCGGTGGTTCATCGGAATTCAGTTCATTATCATTGGATTTCAAATCTTGATTGTCTTCAAGGGTGGCCAGGCCTTCTCCGTGCACGAACTGAACGGGGCCCAATGGGGAGTTTGTTTGGTGCTTGGTGTTATTTCGCTTCCCGTCGCGGTGATCATCCGGCTTTTCCCTGACGAGTTTATCTCCAGACTCATTCCAAGGTTCTGGCATCGGAAGAAGAGCCCCAAGCTTTTGGTGTCAGACGAGGACCGGCGGTATGAGTGGAACCCGGCTTTGGAGGAGATCCGGGATCAGTTGAAATTCCTCAAGACGGTCCGTGGAGGTCGTTTGCGGCATCTCAAACACAAGCTTCAGCATCCGGAGGAGCTTTTGCCGCGATCTCGCAGCAATTCCCGCTCACGAGACGATTCGATCCCGGGTACTCCTGTGGGTGATGGCAGTAGTTCTCCGCCCCAGCCGGCCACGCCGGAACGGTCGAGACGGCGTACTCGGTCTCGCTCCAGCTCGACTTTTGGACCTGCAGCGGCAATGGCCGGCGTTGTGGCCGGGAGCATCGCTGGCTGGTCGCCAATTGAAAGAGCGCCCTCGGGAGAAGGAGAATCGTTCAAATTCGATACGAACAACCCACGGGCCGGACTGGCCAAGCAGCAGGGCATTGAGATTCATCCTGACACGGCCGCGGATGACCAGATTGTGGGCGATTACCTAGCTACGTCGAAGACTCCTCCCAGCCAGAACCCAGACCTCCTCCCTTTCTTTGAACATGCTCCTGTCCGGGCCCCCTCCAGCCACAGCAGGAGGTCCACGTCGCAGCGATCTCGCTCAAGCCAGAGCCAAAGCCGGTCGTAGGGCCGTGTTCTCTGCCTGTGATAATATCCGAATACGCTTATGGTCATAGGGCCATGCAACGATGTACACATACGCGTCTTACCTTTCCCTTTGTCTTTTCCTGTCTTTGGGTTGTTTATGGCTCACTCGTTCGCCTTGCGTCCGTGGAGCTTTGTTTTTGTTCATCTCGGTCCTTTTACTAGATACCGCTCTGTTTGGCGTAGGAGGGTTGAAAAGGTGTGTTGCTTGTTGCTTATAGACTAATTGCAGAGGTGGCTGGCTGGCGCAGTGAGGATGGTCTGATATATTCGTACTGTACATACAATCAAAATTCTTATGTGTTGGTGTCTTTCGTAGGCCGGCGTGTATTATCCATACGAGTATGTCTCTATTTCAATTCGGAATGAGTGTATCTAACAATGGTCATAAACACAGGACAATGACGTTTGGCGTCTGACGACTTTTCTATAAACACGATTGCAGCTGCTCGCGTCTGCTGATAATTCAATGAAATGTTCGGAGCATGCAACATGTGCAGTACGGGCGTATCCTCAAAGCCCGTCCATGCATGCAATCCCATAACCTCGGGTAGTTCACCGACCGACAATCTTCAATTCCAACAACCTCAGCGGTGGAAACACCACCCCGGTGAAGCCAATACCCAGCCAGATCCCCAGATCACAGCTGTCACCGACTAGCTGGGCGACGGGGCCGGTATAGTAGACTTGGTTCTGCACAGGTTAGCACGCTTCCGAGCCTATCTCAACAGAGAGCACGACTCACCATGCCGACAATAGCACCAGCCCAGCCGATTAGAAACGCCGCGGTCGACGCAATGCCGACGGGCAGCTTCTGGCGGTCATTCCACGCACCCCAGTCGTAGTGCTTGCAGCGGTGGAAGATCAGGTCCTCGAGCACGCTGATGGTGAACCAGATGACGACCCAGTACCCGATGAGCGGGAGGAAGTTCTTGAAGATGTCGTAGAGGAAGTTGCGGCCGCCGATGGCGCAGGCCATGTATACGACGGTCGTGAAGACGGTAAACACGGGCCGCGGGATCTTGCGCCACATGTCGCCGAGCATCTGGAAGTTCATGGCCATCGAGTACGACCCCGGCGCGTTGTTCGACACCACCGTCACCACGTTCACCACCGCGCACAGCTTCCCAAACGCCCCCAGCCGCTCGTACCCGGCCATCAGCAGGCTGCCCGGCGTGCCGTCGTACAGCTCCGCCCACCGCGCCGTGTGCGCCACCCCCGACCCCAGCCCCGCGCCCAGCAACAGCGTCACGCACATCGACAGGCTGCCGCCCACGGTTGTGACCGTCCAGGTCCGCCACCGGCTGATGTCCGGCGGGAAGTACACGTAGTAGTCGGCGGCGAGGGGCACCCATGCCAGCGCGACGGACAGGCAGAGCGAGAAGAACGCGGCGCGCTTGGTGTTGACTTCGGTTGCCGTGCCGGATGATACGGTGTGCAGGTCGAACTGCGGGCCGGCTGAGCCGGTCAGCACGCAGAGCACGATGAACTGCGGGAACCAGGCGTATCTAGCTGGGGGTTAGAGTCGGAGAGGGCTAAGGGAAGAAGAAGCAGGGGACGTACCGTTCATAGTACTGGAAGATGGACATGCCAAAGGTGGCCATGACGAAGCTCGCCAGCGAGACGATGACAATGCCCACGACGACGGACACGCTGCCGCCGGAGATCTTGGACAGCAGCTGGCCGCCCACCATGGCGTTGACCATGCCGTAGCCCAGGTTCGTCAGCACGTTCAGCACGCAGCAGATCTTGCTGGGGTAGTAGCCCATGAAGTAGCGGGCGACGATCTGTCCGCCGTTAATCAGAAGCAAAGCAGGTAGAGAGTGGTTGAAGACATACAAGCGTGCGGTTGCCACTTCGCGGCCCCCAAGTACTCATATACCCAATGGCCAATCCGCCCAGCAGATTGCCAAAGACGGCGCAGAGGGCCGCGTCGGTGAAGCTCAGATGCATGACGAGCGTGCCGATCGACCCGACGACGATGTTGTTCAGGGCCATGCCCATGCTGAACCACATCAGGAACATGTGGAAGATGTGTTTGGTGTCGGGCTTGACGCGCTCGTCGAGCGGGATCGGCTCGATGCCGCGGTTCTCCAGCCCCTTGATGCATCGCGCCCAGCGCTGGTATCTTGACCGCAGCGTCGTGCGGTAGCCTGGTGACTGTGGCGGTGGTGGATGGGCGTGGTCTGTGTCGTCCGACGACGGGGCGAGGCTGCGGACGGAGGGCGACACGCGGTCTTTTTCCAGATCGGGCTGCATGCTGGGCTCATATAGCGCTGGAGGGCTGGTCTTTCAGCAGAGAACGAGCGAGACGGACGGGAGAAGGATCAAAAAGAGCCGATGATGCCAATGCCCGCTGTGCCCTCTGTGTCACGGTGAAGCTGTCGCAGACTGAGACTACCGAATGACAGACGGCCGTGAGAGGCGCTGCGGTAGGTGCTGTATAAATAGGGCTAGCAAGGAAGGGGGGATTCCAGAGTGTAAAAAATGGAGTCATGATGTTGCTGCTGCTGCTGCTCTGCTGCTGCACTGACATCACCCTTTCTGTGCCGCAACACGGCGCGCGCGCTGCTCCAGCGCTCATGTCGACATTCCACAAGCAAGGACGCCAGTCGGATGCCTGCTGCAAGAGCCCGGGAACATAGCCAGTGCATGAGGCCCGAGAAGGCGTGATGTGCTCATCTCCTGATCTCTATCCTCTTGCCAAACAGGGCCGCGGAATTCGGGGACATGGAGACGTGGCTCTCTACACGCTCAGTCCCCGTTATCACCGTTGTCTCGTGTGATTATCAGGCACTCCGAGCTCATCCGCTCGACGGTCGTACCTTGACGCGATTTGTCACAGTCGTGCGCATCGCATACCATGGCTGGTATCTTGACGTATAAGCTCGTCGCAGCCGGTTGTCTGGTATGCACCAACCACGCAAGGAGAGACTATGTCGATCACTTCGTGAGAAGCTCTGTGAGCCCGAATCCCGAGCCAAATACCTGCAGCGCAAGAGGAAGAGAGTTCGGCAAGTATGGGTATGGCCATAGCGTCGGCGTGGATCTGCTTGCCCCGCGGACATTGCTGTCGTGATGTGTAACTTGGTAGTCATCATGTAATAGTCTGCATGGATTGCTTGTTTGGATAACTGTACACGGCTTGCATGGCGTGCATGGCATGCATAAAGTGTGCATGCATGCACTGATTTGCAAGGTTATATCATGGACATCCCTTTGTATTTAGACTTAGTCAGTCTTGCATAGGGTTACCTACGGAGTACATTTACTGCACCTAGCACAATACAATAGCAAAACGAACATGCACATAAGAAAGCAATTCTCATTCATTATTCCATGAACATAGCATTCCATACGCCTGCCGTTGCAAACCACCTCTACCCGACCATAAACTCCAAGCAACCAAAGCTACCCATATCACCGTTAACGATCAACAAACCAAGAAACAAACCAACACATCTACCGACGACGACCACGAATACCTGCACTCGGAGCAGAAGACACAGAAGAAGATTCATTGCGATTAGACAGCGAACTCGCCGACGCAGGAGACGACGCTAGAGATCCATCCGCGCTAGATGACGAAGTAGTATCACCAGGAGCAGTACCAGCCGCAGCCGCAGACGCAGAACGAGCTCGCTCAAGTCTCGCGACCAGGGCCTCCTCCGCCTCGTAGCTGAAGGGGACGTGGATGGGGCCCACGAGCCGGTTGTACTCGTCGCGCAAGTAGTAGGTGATGTGTCTTCTTGGGTCGAGAGGGGAGCCGTGCGCTGCCTGACTATAAGCATATTGTTAATTAGGCGTCTTTGTTTGAGGATAAGGAAGAAAGACTTACGTGATGATTGCACCTAGGGCAAAGGGCGGTGCGACGGACTGGATGTGACGCTGGTGTGCTAGGCGACGAAGATGGTTGTCACGGCCGGCGAGGATGTTGGGAGGGTCGAATTCGACTTTCTCGATCATCTTGAGGTTCTTCTTGTGGATTGGATTGTGCAAAGACTCTTGTTTTGTCGTGAGGGTGAGTTATAGCGCACTAGTATCAATAGACAAGGCTTGACAAGGCGTTTGGATATGATGAGGCAGTCGATGCATGTTGTCTAGAGGGCTTTTATAGAGACGATAGGCGCGTAAATGGAGAATCACGTAGTTCATGATGTTGATGGGATGTCTCTGATTTCGTTGTGATCAGGTCAAAGAAAAGTAGGTATTCCGCTCATAGTATCACACCAATCGAAACTGGGAAGTGCCGCAATCTGTTAATGAGACGGTATCTAGCCCCAGAACAGACAATGCGTGAATGTCTTCGATCTTTACCGTGAAGTATACAATGCACTTTGTCTCAGGCTGCGAGTGCCGTGAATGTCTTTGTTTCACCTGAAACAAGCTGAACTAGATACGTTAATGACTACATCAACCGTGGGAAGCAGTTGGTAGAAGTCTGGAAGGAAGATGAGTTAATATTATAGAGCCTAGGTCTCGAATTGAAGCCTGGTTATATTGAAGATTCATTCAATAGATTATCTACCAGATACTCTGCTAGCTATCTCAACTGTAAAAGACAAGACTAACTTGCAATAACTATAGCCTCAGTGACACCTTACACCCCAACTCTTAGTATGCATCCCTCTTCACCTCAATTAGGAAGCGTAGTATCCTTGATGGGCTGTCGATGGTCCTGAATCAAACAAGACAAGAACGCATGGAACGAGCGGGAAAACACCTCCATCTGGCCTGCACTATGCACACCCTTAGAAGAGCTAAACCACAGATCAAGCCCGTCGTCACTCTCCTCTGCGTCCAGATACAACTCAAACACAGACGGCATCTTCATTCTTTTCTCCACAGTCGCCACGAAGTCGGATGTGCTGTAAGAAACAGAGCTCGCACTCGTCCTATACTGGATTCCAACCTGGCCCATGGGCAGACAATCCCCTGTCCGCTCCAGTCCAAGGCTGCTCACAATCATATCGAAAGGCACGTCGCTGTGCGACTCTCCTTGGAGTGCAACATCTCGGGCGAACAGCACAAGATCTTCAAAGATCATATCCTCCCCGACCCCTCGAAGGCGGAGGGGCACCATGTTCATGAAATTGCCCACCAGATGCTCGACGGCCGGATGGGGCCGGCCATCGACAACATTCAGAATGACAATGTCACTGTCCCCAGTGTGGCGGAAAATATATGCTCGAAGAGCTGCAAGGAGGAAATGGAATGGAGCAGCGTTGAGCATACTGGTAATCCGTCGTAGGCGGCCGAGTGACTTTAGATTCAAATGCAGCCTGTGTTCATTTCTCTCAGGATCGACAGCCATGGATCGGGCCTCACTTTCTAATAGTAACACTCTCGATGGACTTGGAACATCTCTGAGGTTCGAAGACCAATATCGCAGGTGGGATAGGATTTCGTCGGATGCTAGATGCTCATTTTGCCAGACAGTGAAGTCAGTATAGGTCGCTCGGGGGTACGGTACGGCAGTTGGATCCCCTTCTACTGCTACCATTTCATAGAGCCTGGTCCAGTCATCAAGGAAGACCGAAAGGCTCGTTCTGTCGAAGCAGAGTGGGTGAGCAACGATTGCAAGAAGATGCATATCATCCTGCAATTTGATCAGCAAAGCAGCTCCAACTTCGCCCCTCGTAATATTTAACGGCTGGGATTCCTCTTTTAGTATGTAGTCATTTATCTGACTTGCAGAGAAAGACTGGTGGGACAGGTCATGGTGTCTGAGTAGAAAGCCTCCGGCTGGGAGGACTTCCTGGAAGATAGACTTGTTGGCCTGGGAGAACGCGGTCCGGAGAGCAGAGTGCCTATCAACTACCATGCGAAGGGTGCTATCGAGTATCTCGATCGATGGGGCCCCTTTCAGTCGAAAGCTTGCCATCAGGTTTGCCAGCCCTTTGTCCCCCAGCCTGTCCAACATCGAAACGAAAGGTGCCTGAAAAGCCGACGGCGGCACAGGACCTGCAGACCGGGATCTAGGCAAATGGAAAGTTGCTTCGGAGCGATGGGACATTCCTCGTTTGGGTTTCTTTGTGTTGCTGTCCGGGAGGGCTCCGTTCGACTGCCCTTCAACTGCGGTAGGCATTGCTGACACCACCTTTCCTACCAGGTCGTGTATTGACTGGGCTGCAAGAATATCAAACAAGGACACATCAACGCCGGTCACGTCCTTAAACCATCTCCTGAATTCCACAGCAACAATCGAGTCCAGGCCATAGAACGACAGAGCATTGCTAGGGGTGATGGATTCAGGTGGAGTACCCAACACACCAGCCACCTTGGTGATAAAGGCCTCGAGGGCGATGTCGGTTCGCTCATGAACACTGGATGCGGTCTGCAAAAGTGCGGCAAGGTTCTTTGCTCCTTTGCTGATTGTTGCAGCCCCGTATTTTCGGTTGGCATAGAGGCCACGGAATAAGGAGCGACCAGACCAGTAAACATCAGGATCAGCGACATTGATCCCGATGATCACCTGGTGCCAGTCCAGGCCCTTGGGATCGCCCTCGGGGAAGTCAAGACACACAGCCTCCTCCGCCTGATATAGAAGCTCCTGCTCGGTGATTTTGTCTAGCTTGTTTCTCTCCAGGCTTTGGCGGGCAATATCACTCTCGGCTATAAGCCCTCGAGTGGTAACAGCCCCAGCATTCATGGTGGTAGCAGCAAGGCCCTGCTCCCGACGCCAGCGGGCGAATGCATCAAGCCATGCATTTGCAGCAACATACGGTGCCTGTCCTCGGTTTCCCCATACGGAAGCACCAGACGAAACACAGACGAAGAAGTCCAGCTTGCCAGAGCTCGTGGCGAGGTGCAGGTTCATTGCTCCCTGACACTTTGCGTGGAGAGCATGTCGTAGCTGCTTCAATGTCAGGGTCCGAATCATTGTGTCTTCAAAATCAGCTGCTAGGTGGAAGATGCCAGCGAGGGACGTCCCAATGGCTGTTGTCACTCTTTCAACATCAGACAGCAGGCCGACATCGCCCTTGAAGACGATGACTTCGCAAGTTTTCGATCTCAGCCAGTTCACTGTCTTCTTCGCGTCTGGCTTCTGGTCTCCGGAGCGAGACAGAAATGCAAATTTCCTCGCTCCGCGAAGGTACATCCACTCGGAGAGAGCTGCGCCTAGTCCACCTAAGCCGCCCACGAGAAGATAGAACTTATTAGGACCGAAGAGCTGCCTGTGTTGGTAGCCTGGTGGTCTGACCATGACCATGTCATTATCATTTGGGATCATGACGATCTTCCCCGGTTTCCTGCCAAGCTGAAGCATGCGGAATGCATTTTCAACCTGACTGTAAGGGAAGACATGAAGTGCTTCCGGCGGGCTGACTTCGCCTCGGAAATAAAGACCAAGACCATCAGAAAGCATCTTGCGGCCAGCCTCTGGTCTCTCTTCAAACACAGTGACCATGTCGAATGCAGTAAACGTTGCGTTCCTGCGAAAGACATCCATACCGAGGTTTGAATTCTGATGGATATCTCGCTTTCCGATCTCGACAAAACGGCCGAAGGTCTTTACACATCCCCAACTTGCTTGTAGCAAGTCTCCGGCCAAGCTGTTCAGAATGACATCAACACCTTGACCACCAGTTGCTTCGGAGACCCCTTGGACAAAAGAGTCATCCCGGGAGGAGAATATCTGAGAGTCCAAGAGGCCATATTGACGCTTGAGGAATTCTCTTTTTGGCTTGGAACACGTGGCTAGGACCTTCGCACCTATGTTTTGGGCAATCTGAACGGCCATTTGCCCCACGCCACCGGCAGCCGCATGGATCAAAACAGTCTCTCCCGGCTGAAGGTGAGCAATATCAACGAGACAGTACATAGCTGTGCATAGAACGACCGGAAGGCATGCAGCAATAGGGAAGTCGACCGATTCAGGGACCTTATGGCAGAACAAAGCGTGCGTCCTCACCAGCGAGCCATGGGCGCCCATTCCAGGGCTAAAGCCAACGACACGGTCTCCTGGTTGGAATTCGGCGCTGTCTATCTTGTTCCCGACGGCTGTGACGACTCCTGCAAACTCGCCACTCATTTTGTGATCTTGAATGATGCCCATCGCCACGGCAATGTCATGAAAGTTGATAGCAGAAGCCATCACTTTCACCTCGATCTCATTGTCCTGAAGAGGCCGCCTTGTAATGTCGTCGTTTTCGGCAAAGTGCAATGACTCCAACAAACCCACCTGTCCGATTTTCAAAGTCAGGGCAGGATGATCACCAAATCGTTCAAGTTTTGGCTCGTTGCCAATTCCGTGCGGCAGCTTGCGGTTGAGATTGACATCTTCTTCAACACGAGGGATATACAGACACCCTGATCTGTCGGCAAACTCTTCCTCCGTATTGCTCGGATCGGCCGCCTGAAGTATACGTTTCACGATGAGAGTGTCGGAGCTAGCCGCTTCTACGTCCAGCATGATGAATCGAGACTGCTGGTTCTCGTTGCGAATAGTGCGGAGGACGCCCAAGATTGCGGCCTGATCAGGATTGCTGCACTCATTGGTAGCGCCCTGTAACAACCAGACCACAGTGATATTCTCGCGGTTGAGCAAATCACGAATACCAACCCAGCGATCCTCGGATTTCTTGATGTCTTCGTCCAAACTTGCAAGCACCACCACTGTCGAGGCTGGAAGTTCTTCCCGGGGTAATGAAATGGGATCCACCTCCGTGACTGTCTGTGTGGCCTGGGAGTCTCGAAGTTTTTGGACTATACATTCGGTCCGTGAAGCGGTCAGGCCAGAGGACGGCATGATGATCGCCAGGTCTATTGCATCTTTATCTGGGATCTGTCGTCGAGAGACTCGACAGTCGTTCCAAGGAAGTGCATCCTGCTTTTCAGAGTGTATACGTACCAAGAATCCCCTGGGAGAAAGCAACGACTCGAGGCTTTCTTGGGTAAGATTCATTGTATTGGGCAAATGAATGATAAGATCATAGTTATTCTTTGGCTCATAGACACTGACCAGCTCGTCTGAGAAATTCTCCAAATTATGAGCGAAACTGTTCTGGTCTTTGTCGGTCCAAATGTCGAGTTTTGCAAACCGGGGACGTTGCGTGCCGGAGAACCATATATGGGGTATAATCGCCCTGACATCCTCCTCTTGCGAAGTGATGCAGAGGATCTTTGATGTCGGGTATTGGAAGCTATAGATCTCAAGGAGCTCGAAGAGGCTCGCTCTATCGTTATGCTCGTGAAACTCGAAGCATGGCTGCCAGCGCTGCCGGAAAAACAGCGTGCGATCCTTGGACCTGGCGGAATCTGTCTGCATAGCCGTGGCCTCAATGTCACGAGCTTCGACCATCATATTTCCATCGAGCTGGTAGATGAGAATGTCATTTATGGCCACCCGGGGACTCGGGAGCTGCGTGAACGTGGAGACCGTGTATTGCTGTAGATCCGAGCTTCCAGCCTTCGATGCAAACGCTCCTGAAACGTCTATGGATCCCATAAAGGTCGACACATAGCCTGTGGTGATCTGTCTCCCTAGCAAAGCCTCAATCACTGGGAACATTACATGCCAAGACGCGTCCAGGAAGGTTGGATGCATAATCGTGCCCTCGGCCAGCTCGTGCGCGGACTGGAAGCTAGGGTCAAAGGATATCTGCGTGACTGCAAATCCAGGTCCAACGGCAATTTCATCTTTAAGTAATGCAAATCGCGGGCCGTAGTGCGAATTCAGCTCTCCGAGACATGAGTATAGTGCCACGGGATTCATACGGCGATCGGATCTAGCGTACAGCTCTTCAGGGTCTGGATACTTCCGGGCCGGCTTCAATGCCGCCGGTGCGCCGTACTCAACGCAGATACGCCCATGGCAGTGATCTGCATACTCGTTGGACTCGTTGTAGGATGAGATTGTAAACTCATGCCAGTCATCCGAGGTCGTTCTGGAAGATGACGTGACTGGATGCAGTTCCAACAAAATTTCGCAGCCTTGGTCGCTATCTTCTTTCAAAGTCAAAGCGGATTTGACGATAACGTCCCGCAGCTTGATCTTCTTGATGCGCACCCTCTCGCTCTCGAGGCGAGCGCCTGCCTCGATAGCCATGCAAACAAACCCGGCGGCAGGGAACACAACCTTCGAGTCGATGACATGATCCTTGAGCCAAGGGATCTCGGAAAGACGTATGTAGTTCCGGAAACGAGGCATGCTTTTGGCAGCACCTGGTACGGGGGCGCCGAGCAAAGTGTGTCTCCATGGTCGATGAAGATATTCGTCAACCAAACGTGTTGTGAACCAATGGTCTTTATGGTTCCAGGAGTATGAAGGAAGGTCATGGAGTCTGGTAGCATTAGACTCTTCAACAACTGAATCACCAATTATGGCGTGGTTCTTATTCACAGCCTCAAGATTCACGGGGTATCCAGCAGCAAACAGCTGGCCGGCAGCTTCGAGAAGGCTTTCGTAGGCAGGCACACCTCGTGCGAGGGTACCAAAGTACGGGATATTGAGCTTCAGCGCAGACAAGATCTCGCGAGAAGGGCCTTTCAAAGCGGGATGTGGTCCAACTTCTAGAAGTAAGTCGACGTTTTGCTCTTCATCCTCATCGAGCACAGTCCCGACTAGAGCGTCCATAAACCGCACAGGGCGTACCATGTTCTGTACCCAGTAGGAAGCATCCGTTTGTTGCGAAGTCGGGTCTCGTGCTGTGACACTCGAAAACATGCGGCAGGTGGCTTTATGCGTAGTAAATGATGGATTGTCTTCCAACGAGCGCTCATAGCCTGGAGCAAGTGGGAACATGTGATGAGAGTGGAAGGCCTGCTCAACCTTGAGCAGCCGCACAAAGATCCCGCGATGCTCCAGAGATGCCTGGAGGTTAGCGACCGCGTCCCTATCACCAGAGACCGTCACACTTGTAGGGCTGTTGATAGCTGCCAGGGTCAACCGTTCTTGGTAATTTTGAAGCTCAACGAGGACGTCATCCCGACTCATGCCCACAGCCATCATGGCGCCTGCACCAGACTTACCAATGCCTGCATTCATGTGGAGGCCCCGGTAGTAGGCCACTATGATAGCTGCATCTAGGGAAAGTATACCTGCTGCGTAAGCAGCGGCAATCTCACCCGATGAGTGACCGCAGACTGCGGTGGGAACAACACCCCATTGCCGGAGCAGACACACCAATGCAAGCTGTATTGCAGTACAGATAGGCTGGGAAAACTGAGACTGTCCTAGTCTGGAGGTTTCTTTGTCACGCAGGAGCTCCCTGATGATTGACCATGAAGGTCCATCAGGGAGACTTTGGAGGACATTGTCACATTTGCTCAAGGTGTTTTTAAACAGCGGGGATTGCTGAATGAGTTGTCTCCCCATATCAAAGGATTGAGCACCTTGGCCCGTGAAGACGAATCCGACTCGATTAGCTTCCTTTGGCGCCGTATTCCATGCAGCTGTGGTTCGCGGGACGTCCAGGTCATGAATTATAGAGGATCGGTCGTGGCCAACGGCAAATGATCTCCAGGCATGCATAGTTCTCTTAGAACTGAGACTATATGCTAGGCTCTCGGTATCCAGATCAGTCTTTTTGTCGATATATTCTTTCAAGGCGTTGACAGACAGCTTCCCACCCTGTTCTGAGTGGGAAGAAATTGGAATCAGAAATGGCCGGTCATAACTGTCGACTGCCACTCCAGGGAGAGTCCGTGGGCAGGCAGGGGGGTTGTCATAGGCCTCCAATATGACATGTGCATTTGACCCTCCATACCCAAAGGAGTTAATACTTGCACGCCGTGGAATGCCGGTGCTGTTGTTCCATGGTACTGTAGTAGTGGGGACCTCGATCTTCCACTCTCTGAAATGAATGTCAGGGTTGGGTTTATTGAATAGCATGTTGGGAGGGATTATGCCATTCTCCATCGCCAAAACAGTCTTTATTAAACCAGCAAGTCCAGATGCACCTTTGGCAGATGGTTAGCTGTTGCGAGAAACCTGGGGAGTGTTTGTATTTACCTTCCAAATGTCCAATGTTCGCCTTAATACTTCCAACAAAGAGAGGAGTTTCCCTCGATTTGGTTGCAAAAACAGAGCCTATAGCTCTGGTCTCCCCAGGGTCACCGACCTTGGTCCCAGTTCCATGGGCCTATAGAGGTACATCAGCAGGGGGAGTCGGTGCAAACTCTACAGAACAGCTTTACCTCAAAGAATTGGGTATGGTCAGGATCGAGCCCAGAGCTTCGGTAGACGGAACGAATTAGAGCTTCTTGAGCCTCGGAGGATGGAAGCGTGATCCCATCCGTCTTCCCATCGTGGTTGGTAGCTGTGGCCCTCACTATCGCTCTTATACGGTCTTCACATTGAAGCGCATCGCGTTCAAGTTTGAGGATAATTGCACATATTCCGTCACCACGAACATAACCGCTGCCATCTGCATCAAAAGAACGACAGCGACCGTCGCTACTTAAGAATCCCATGTCGGCTAGGGTCTGGTATACATTTGGGGCAAATTGAAGGGCAGAACCGACAATCACTGCCATTGCTGCTTCCCCATTGTGTAGTGACTGACTTCCTAGATGCAGGCCGACAAGAGAGGATGAACAGGCAGTGTCAATGGTCATACTTGGGCCATTAAAACCGTAGAAGTAGGAGATACGGTTACTCAGAATGGGATTACCAGTGCCAGTGATGGCGTAAGTTGGGTAGTACTCCAAATCCTTTCCGTGCAAGGAGTTGTAATCATTCGCATTGGTGAATGTTCCACAGTAGACCGAGGTGTTGGACCCGCGGACATCCTCCAGAGGGATCCCAGCATCCTCGAGTGCTTCATAAACCACCTCCAAAAGGATCCTCTGTTGAGGGTCCATTGCAGCAGCTTCTTTACCCGAAATGCGAAAGAACTCATTGTCAAAATGACCAAGAGGTTGGTCAAGGAAGTAGCCACCTTTGGCATTAATCTGGTCAAGCGTTAGCACTTGTACATTATGAGAAACAAGAAGCGGCATACGCACCGTTCCCTTGTGGGTTCCATCTGGGTGAAAGAAAGCGTCAATGTTGAATCTGTCCTTCGGCATCTTCCGCCAGAGGTCTCTCTTCTGGACGATATTGTCCCATAGTCTACTTGGTGTAGTGGCCCCTGGCACACGGCAGGCCATGCCGACGATGACAGAAGGGTTATCCATAGTGGCAGTGATATAAAACCAAGTACAATTGGGTTCAGAGTGATTCTATGATGAGAGGGTTGGCTAGTCGTGTGTAAGAAGACTTTTATATAGCGCACTATAGACGAAGGTCAGCTTACGTCTCTCAGCAGGGATTCATATCATACGTTCAAGGAGTCAGGTTCTAGTGAACGACTACACTTGACCTTGGACGCGGTTCCATGTGATGTTGACGCGGAAGACACCGGATAGGGCTTGGAAAATCGAGTTCCAGACCTCCTGTCTTCCTGCAGAGAACTGGGCACGAGCCTGTGACATGCATTGCACAATAATCCATGGCTGAGGACGATTCAAAACAGGATAAATACTGTGGGGTATGATATGTGTTACCAATTAACATGGGGTCTTCCTTTCGGAGTTGTGATGGAAATCGGGAGGGTTTCCACTCTATGGATCCCTTGGCCAAACCCTGATTGTCCCTCGGTCCAAGTACAGACAAGTCCCTCTTGCCACTGGCCATGTATGATACCATAATAATCCGGATGCTCCTTGGGTCTGAATGCATGGCACTCAATACAGTCCAAGTGCTTCTGTACTTCCAATGTTGCCTTCTGCTAGAGATCAGTGCTGCCATCTGTCCTCAAGTTGACCAAACAACCTCCCCTCACGAAACATGATGAGGGTCCTCTGTCTTCACGGAAAGGGTTGTAGCGGGGATATTTTCAAGTCACAAACTGGTCAGTTCTTCAGCGGAAATGGCCCGAGTGCACATGCTAACATGATCAATCGACGGAAGAGGGTCTCCGTTCATGTTATTGGACATGAATATTGAGTGGGACTTTCCAGATGCACCATTCACCAGCGCTCCGTTTGCTGGTATTGATCAGGTCTACGACCCGCCATATTACGAGTTCTGGTCAAAGGACAGCCTAGCAACAATCCGTGGTAGTTGCTCTTGGTTGTTCGGCTACACTGAGCGGAACGGGCCTTATGATGCAGTGATGTCCTTCTCGCAAGGAGGAACTCTTGTTGCAAGTGCCCTGCTTCTGCATGAAGCAGAGACATCTCGCCTGCCACAACCATTCAAGGCAGCCATTTTCTTCGGCGGGGGCCCGCCCCTGACGGTGATGGACAGTCTCGGTTTTGATATCGCTGAGGACTCCTAGCAACGGGACCGCGCTTCCCGGACGTCACTAGCCAGATCAAATGATAGTTTCCACAAGTCGAGAAAGGGACGGTGGGTCAGTCCATCTTTACGGGAAGGAGAAATAACACAGGAGGAACTCCGAGACGAGATGGCAGGCCCGTACTGCATTCCCATCCCAACGGCCCATTTCTACGGCTCCAATGATCCGCGTCTCGAGTGCGCAGTGGAGCTCTCTGGTATATGCGAGTCAACCAAACGGAGAACCTATACTCATCATGGACGCCACGAAATCCCGCGCACATCTCTTTTCAATAAGACAGCAGCGGAAATGGTCCGGGAGTTACTGAATGAAACCAGGACAATTCAGTAACCAGGACAACGTCGAGGGTCAATGGCGCATAATGAAACAGGATGTCATCAGTGGATCCATGATAGATGATTCCTAAAGTTTGGTTGGCTTGGAAGTCGGATTAGCTTCCTAGGAAGTCCTCAGTGGGGAGTCTGCAATGTGATAAAGTTCCCCATCAGATTATTGTTGACGTTGACTTTCAGCTGCTGAGAGTTACCATGGCTACGGAGTAGCTGCAGGAAACCATTTCAGGACATTAGGGCCCACTAGATGCAGTCCAGATCAAAACACCGATCGCGTCAAGTCACATCCGACCAGTCGTAAGATTCGATCTTGAGACCTCACAAGTAGATGATGGCCCAGAAGCCATGACCTTGTTTTGTCCCTGGAGCTCGCACACTGGACGCCTTTTTGTCTAGCTATTCTGAAAATGATCTCCGAGCTGTCTGGCGCAGGAACCTTGAACCTTTCATTCCCACCAATAGAGCGTGAGTCAGTGTAAGCCTGTGGAAATACAACAGGTTTCTGCCGGTAGATAGTCTGGTGAACAGTGTAATTAAAGTGATTTCTCTGCTGTCGGAGTGGCCCACCATGCCGAGTCGCACCACAATCATCGTCAAGGCACATAACCTTGTTGTCAGTGCATGCGCAGGGGTATCATGCTTCTATATGTTGTTCGACAGGTACAGCTACTTTGCGATATCCGTGGGCGGGTAAGGCAACGCGGGGAACTTCAACGTGAGGACTCCGAAAAATGCCATAATCGACAGCTGCCTGATCGACCGGAGTTCCGAAGTTCATCGGCATGTAGCAACTGTAGGTATTTGACAGAGTCGGATATTACAGCATGCAAGTGTCGGATGATTTTCAAATGGCCTCGCGGCTTCCTTCCGCCGAGCACTGCGACAAATCTGCACGATGACGGGTCCGAAGGATCCAAACGTAAACCTCAGTTTACTTTGATCACAGATGATCCAAATAAGAGCGGTTCATCATTTGGACTCCTCTACCAATCTTTTGTGCGGATCGCGTTCATAAGAAACGGCCACTGCCGAGGTCCGCAAGAAGCCGCACCAGCGAATCAACTGGCCATTTTTCCGTGAAGGATTCACATACAACAGAAGATACGAGGCACCAGATTGATGATCTTCACCATAGTCCGAAGCAAAGACCAATTTCAGCCGAGATTCGCGCGTGCATCCATAGATGGAGTACGGAGGAGTAGGTGAAGAGCGGCGAGTGGTTCAGATGGTGGAGAAGCTCAACTCATGCGGGGGGCTTGTTTGGATGGTTTGATCTCTCTCAACTCCTCGTATCTTCTCTTCTCCACACCGACTTTCAAGTGGTCTCTGCGCTCTACCCTCTTCTGTCTCGTATCTCTCATGTCAACCTCCTCGTTGTCATAGACGATGGATAACAGCACCCAGTCCCACGCTGGTGGCTTCCAGAGCCTCTGGCTCAACTTGCGGGGGAAACCCCTTGATATCACTTCCAGCCAGCTTCTCTCATACGGCTTTTTGATTGTAGCAGCATACCCCGTTCTCGTGTCGTTTCTTCGCTTTCGTCGTCTGAAATGGCTTCACAAGAAGTACAACTACCCAACTCGGGCGTCTCTCTCCCGCATGACGGATGATGAGGCATGGGAGATCCAAAAGGCTATGCTGGAGCTGGAGTTCCCCTTTATATTTGTCAAGGCTCTTCAGTTCGCATTGTTCAGGGTACGTACTGGCCCGTATCATATCTGGCTTTTGAATGTCTGTAGATATCTTGTGCTAATGGCCCCCCAAGACCTATGGCATACCCACTATCTCCAGACTCCTCACCACTACCAGCCAATTCTCTAATCCCGACACGTCACTCAAACGCTACACTGATACTAGCGCTTTGGTCCAGGAATTCATGGGTCACGCCCCATCCTCAAAACGCGTCCTGGAGTCGATCGCCCGAACGCGCTGGATCCACAGCGGCTATCGGTCTGCGGGGAAGATCTCCGAAGACGACATGCTATACACGCTCGGCCTGTTTGCGATCCAGCCGGTGAGGTTCATCGAGAAATTCGAGTGGCGTAAATTGAGTGATCTCGAGAAGTGTGCGATTGGTACTTTCTGGAAGAGCCTGGGAGACGGGCTGCGCATCAGTTACGACGCTCTCCCGTCCTCCAAGAAGGGATGGCAGGATGGGCTTCACTGGTTAGAGGAGATCTCCGATTGGAGCGACGAATATGAAGTGCGGTGCATGCTGCCTGATGCAAAGAACCGCGAAGTCGCTGACCAGACCACCGCCGTGTTGGTGTACATGCTCCCTGGGCCGCTTAAGCACATCGGACTGAAGTTCGTGTCTTTTATGATGGATGATCGGCTACGGAAGGCCATGTTGTAAGTGCAGATCACTCGAGCACCCAATGGAATTTAGTGCCAACATCAGATTACTCACGCAACTCACCAGCTATGAGCCTCCACCACCTTCGTACGCACGTTTCTTCTCCTTGCTGCTGTCCGCTCGTCGATTCGCCTTGCGCTACCTGGCGCTTCCTCGGCCGTATTTCCTCCGCTTCAGCAACTTCACTGAAGAGCAGGACGAGAATGAACGCGTCTTCATCACTCAGTGGGATGCGGCCCCTTATTATGTCAAACCCACCTTCTGGAACCGATGGGGACCAGTTGCTTGGTTGACCTGGGCACTCGGGCTGCCTCTACCTGGTGATGGTGGCGACAAGTATTACCCACAGGGCTATTTCATCCCCGATGTCGGTCCGAAGTATTTTGAAGGCAAAGGACGGAAGGCCTTGAACCAGACCATAGAAGAACTGAAGACCTCTCGGACTGGTAAATGTCCGTTCCATTGAGGCACTACCGGACGCAGCACATAACACACGCAGCACATACCACACGAAGCGCATATTTCTTGAGTCGAGATTCCTTGTTCGCTGATTATACCCAAGATTGAGCTATATTCCCGACATCTACGTTTGCACCTTCCTTCCGTTTTATCAGACTGGGTAGATCATGAAAATATGGCAAAGCATGCATTTCGGTTCATTTGAACTTTTTGTTTTCAGAGTTAGTTCACAATATATAAACACTGCGTATATAAATTCAATCTCGTTGTAATGAGGGATATTTCTGTTCGTTGGTGACGGATAATGCTTCGGCCCCAACTAATTAATCAATTTCTCAACCTCAACAAACTATCTCTAATCAACATACTCCGTACATCGATGCACGTACAGTCGACCGCCAATATCAGCCATCACAAGATGGACACGTCTTCATTGGAAGCGTTCACTCGGCTTAGCCAGAATATATATCTCTACCAACCAACATCACCGCATATCGAACGCTCCGTATCGCCCACGCTGATCATCCTATGCACATGGCTGGGAGGCGCAACCATTCGCAGAATCTCCAAATACACGACTGAATATCAACGACGGTTCCCGAGTGCCTACATTCTTCTCATCACTGCTAATTTCTCTGATATCACCGTTCGCTCCTTTCAAGCGATCCGTCGCGGACTGGCCCCAGCCCGCGCAGCCATCAGGCGTATCCTCTCGTCCAACAATGCGCCCACGACCCTCCTCCATATCTTCTCCCATGGGGGCTGCAACACAGCCGCCCAGCTTGTCCGCTCGATAAGTGAAGAACCCAACGATACCAGCTTCCTCTCCACGCTCCAACTCGTCGTTTTCGACTGTTGTCCGGGGGACAACGCATTTGGCCGCTCTTACAATGCCGCCGCGCTCTCCCTTCCCAGCACGCAGCCCGCCAACACGATTGGCAGGTTGTTGCTCTATCCAACGATGGGGATGATCACCAGTCTCCAACACATTGGAGTGATGCACTCCGTGGCGGATTTACGATCCGAGCTCAACGACCCCACTTTGTTCGGGGTCGCCGCGCGGAGACTCTACTTGTACTCACAGGAGGACGAGATGGTCCGATGGCTGGATGTCGAGCGACACATGGATGCTGCTCGCGCGAAAGGTTTCCCCGTCGATGGGGTTTGCTTCGAACACGGCCCTCACTGCGCATTGGTGATGGCAGATGGGCTGCGGTATTGGACAGCGATTGAACGAGCCTGGAGTGAGACTGGCTGTGGTGAAGGTGGCTCAATTCGAGGGGGTAAGAAATCTAAACTCTGATTGTGTGAGTTGTTGTACATAGTAGTATTAACGTTTTTGTGTCTGGTTTGTTCAGTATCTGTCTGTATAGCAGCAGTCCATTACGTCACCCTTTCGGTCTCGATATAAAGTGAAAGAGGGAAATGGAAACGACGGTCTTAATATCTTGTGGAGCAAATTCACCCTCTAATCGAACGTCCAATTGTTGGAATCCCGGATTTGGAGTTATATACTATTAAAAATGGCTGAGGGATAGCTGCAGAGCTCGAGGTACTGCGTACTCCGTAGACTGGGGAAGGTTAGGTAATTAACTTGGCCGGATGGAGATCTCTAGCTTCCTGCGAAGTTCCCATCGAACACACCTCTCCCTCCAGGAACTCCCAATTCAATTAGCTCCTCCACACTGTGGAACGGCCCTCGTTCTATATTCCCTTTGTCCTTTCTTCTAGCCTCTGTTTCTTCCCCTTCCGTTATTCTCCTCCCGCCATCATGGCGTCGCCGACTCCCGAAGGCGCTCCGCCGCCACTCAGCAGCTTCCCCCAGGACCCCTCCGAATTTGACAGCGACCCGCGCATCTCGTTCTCGAAACTCGACAATAAATTTATCTTGGAAACGGAAGATGGACAGGAATTTGAATTCGATACGGTCTTGAAGCGGTGGATTCCGACGGTGTGTGCGCGCCTTCTCTCCAGCTGGGCCATTCCTCCTGTGTTTTCCGGCTGTTGAGCTCCTCCTGCCTTGCTGTTTGGTTTCTTTTCCTGTTGCAGCACGTCGCCGCAGCACGGTCCATCCGTGGAAAACCTCTGTTCCGTTGCACATATGCTGGCATAGCTATCACTGCATGGGATCTTGGTTGGTTCATGACACTGATTTCCTGCGCGCCGTGGATGTTCTCCAGGTCGACGAAGACTTGCTCCAGAAACAACAAGAAGCCTACAAAGTCGAGGGTGTGGACGAGAACGAGCAAATCACCGCTCAGCAATTGAAGAAGAAACGGAAGCAGCAGACGAATTCCGACGAGGTCAGTCAATCTTTTTCCTATGGTGCACTGGCTGTGTCCGTGCTAACCGACGATATGACCGACATGCAGGGCAACAAGCAGAAGAAGCAGCGCGTCAACACCGCCGTCTACGTGACTTCCATCCCTCTCGACGCGGATTTCGAGGAGATTCAACATGTCTTTTCTAAATGCGGCGTCATCGCGGAGGAGATCGACAGTGGTCGTCCGCGAATCAAGATGTACATGGATGACGAGGGGAAGTTCAAGGGAGAAGCTCTGATCGTGTACTTCCGGCCGGAATCGGTCAACCTCGCCATACAGATGCTGGACGACTCTGATTTCAGACTTGGTGTGACCGGCCCGCAGGGACCTATGAAGGTCCAGGCTGCGGACTTTTCCTTCAAGAGTCAGAAAGAAGCGCCAACCAAGACCAGCATGAGAGACAAGCGGAAGATTATGCAGCGTACACAGAAGCTCAACAGGTACGGGCTACCAGACATGAACGTTGGAGTGGTCGAACTAATGACGGGGTAGTAAATTGGCGGATTGGGATGATGATGAGCCGTCTGCGCTGCCCGACACCAACTCCCGATTCGAGAAGATTGTCATCCTCAAGCACATGTTTACTCTGAAGGAACTGGATGTACGGCCGCCTTGCTATTACGCAATATGATCTTGTCCACTGACTGTCATTTTAGGAGGATCCCGCGGCGATTCTCGACATCAAGGAAGATATTCGAGAGGAATGCTCCAAGTTGGGAGAAATCACTAATGTTGTGTTATATGATAAGGAGCCCGAAGGTGTGGTTAGTGTTCGCTTTGCTGATCCAGAGGCGGCGCGGAACTGTGTTCGGGTAGGTTTACCCCCTCAACTCTAGCAACATATGGACGACGATGGCATTAACATGAGGTATAGGTCATGGATGGCCGTTACTTTGCAGGAACACGGGTCGAGGCCTACATCTCGGACGGCAGTGAGCGGTTTAAGAAGACCAATGAGAAGCGGGCGGCGCTGGAAGATTTGGCGGAGAAGGGCTTTGACGCGGAGGACGAGGAGGAACAACGACTGGATGAGTTTGGGACATGGCTGGAGAGCTCTCACACGGTGGAGAACACGGCGAAGTGAGAGATTTGGAGTAGTTGTAGAGAATTGAATCTACTACCCTTAGGATAACCACATACCTAGTAGTACTACATAGTACCTGGTGTTTAATGGTCTGTCAACTGGTGTCGCCCAAACAGGCAAGTGTGGTTCGTTCCTGTTTGCGCTAAACCCAACTGGGCCCAGGCGTCCCTCCCCCTTATTTACATCGCCTCGACTTGTTGATCCCTGAGACGCCCGCACAACGGGATCTCCTCTCACCGCTCAACTCGCCTTCAACCCAACGACCTTTCCCTTTTCCTCCTCTTCCCTCTCTTCCTCCTGGATCCTCTCTCCACGTCCACTCTCCAGCTTGTTTCCCTCCAATTCTGCACCACTTCCTCCCCCCTTTCGTGATCCTTATATCTGAACAGCCCCGTTAACCATCCTTCCACAATGCGTGAGATCGTATGTTGTGCCCGATCCCCCTGTTCCCCTCTCCCCCCGACGCGTCTCTTTTGGGCTGCTCTCTGAAGTCCAACCCCACCCGTTCCTGGAGAAACTTTGGATGGATTGACTAACATTCTTTCTTCTTCGTGATCATAGGTTCATCTGCAAACCGGCCAGTGTGTAAGTGCGACCGTGTCCATTCGATGAGGATGGGGATAGGATGTTTTGTGACAGAGACTGAACTGGGTGGTGGTGATAGGGTAACCAAATTGGTGCCGCTTTCTGGTACGTCTGGAATCAACCTGGGGAATGCTGGCTCTCGTGGGATGCAGAGACTTACGGACATGCGTCCTCGGGCTAAAAAGGGTTCTGTGGTGGCATGATGCTGACAACTGTACAGGCAAACCATCTCTGGCGAGCACGGCCTTGATGGCTCCGGTGTGTAAGTGTCACCGACGCCCGCTCAATGGGCTCCCATAATGGAGGTTTACACGACGATGGACGATTCTGATGTGGAAACAGCTTCAATGGCTCCTCCGACCTCCAGCTCGAGCGCATGAACGTCTACTTCAACGAGGTACGTCCCTTCCACACCATCCTGGGACAGATTCTCCACGCTCCAAAGACCTCGACACTAATTTCGATCCCCTTTAGGCCAGCGGAAACAAGTATGTTCCTCGTGCCGTCCTCGTTGACCTTGAGCCCGGTACCATGGACGCCGTCCGTGCCGGTCCCTTCGGTCAGCTCTTCCGTCCCGACAACTTCGTCTTCGGCCAGTCTGGTGCCGGTAACAACTGGGCCAAGGGTCATTACACCGAGGGTGCCGAGCTCGTCGACCAGGTTGTCGATGTTGTTCGTCGCGAGGCTGAGGCTTGCGACTGCCTCCAGGGTTTCCAGATCACCCACTCTCTCGGTGGTGGTACCGGTGCCGGTATGGGTACCCTCCTTATCTCCAAGATCCGTGAGGAGTTCCCCGACCGCATGATGGCCACCTTCTCCGTCGTTCCCTCTCCCAAGGTCTCCGACACCGTGGTTGAGCCTTACAACGCCACCCTTTCCGTCCACCAGCTCGTTGAGCACTCCGACGAGACCTTTTGTATCGACAACGAGGTACGCTTTGGAATCTCTGCCATACAGGAGTAATCATGACGAGAGCAGTACACTAACGGAAGTAGGCTCTGTACGACATCTGCATGCGCACCCTCAAGCTCTCCAACCCCTCCTACGGTGACCTGAACCACCTGGTCTCCGCTGTCATGTCCGGCGTGACCACCTGCCTCCGTTTCCCTGGTCAGCTCAACTCGGATCTCCGCAAGCTGGCTGTCAACATGGTTCCCTTCCCTCGTCTGCACTTCTTCATGGTCGGCTTCGCTCCTCTGACCAGCCGTGGCGCCCACTCCTTCCGTGCCGTCTCCGTTCCCGAGTTGACCCAGCAGATGTTCGACCCCAAGAACATGATGGCTGCTTCTGACTTCCGCAACGGCCGCTACCTCACCTGCTCCGCTATCTTGTACGTGGTTTTGTTTTTGTTGTGTTTGACCTGTTACTGACTTGTGTGGCAGCCGCGGAAAGGTCTCCATGAAGGAGGTCGAGGACCAGATGCGCAACATCCAGAGCAAGAACCAGTCCTACTTCGTGGAGTGGATCCCCAACAACATCCAGACTGCTCTGTGCTCCATTCCCCCCCGCGGCCTCAAGATGTCATCCACCTTCATCGGTAACTCGACCTCGATCCAGGAGCTCTTCAAGCGTGTCGGCGACCAGTTCACCGCCATGTTCCGTCGCAAGGCTTTCTTGCACTGGTACACTGGCGAGGGTATGGACGAGATGGAGTTCACTGAGGCTGAGAGCAACATGAACGATCTGGTCTCGGAGTACCAGCAGTACCAGGACGCCTCCATCTCCGAGGGCGAGGAGGAGTACGCCGAGGACGAGGTCCTGGAGGGCGAGGAGTAAACAGCTCCATCGTGTTGAATTGAGACCTGCTCAGAGTAATACCCGTGATAAGCCCGATTTCGACGACGTTGACCTGGACGACGGGACAGGGTCGGTGAATGATTTTGTTTGAGCGCTCTTAATTTCTTTTCTGTTCTTAATTATTTTGAAGGTCTCTCTCTCTGTGTGTGGGAGCCGTTGAACCTATTGAAATGGAATAGCACATAGTTTTAAAAGCATGCCTTAGGTACTATACTACTCCGTAGGTCGACATCCGACGGACTCCGAGTACTCGTTTGATAATGGAAACGACCGTTCATCGTTCGCTGCGTGTCCACGTGCTGCCGCTAGTCTCATCGGGCCCATCTTTCGTCCGTCATCCGAACATCCACTCATCTACCCACTCACCACTCCCTCACCTGCACTCTCGGGCTTCACCCTCATAACGACTCGGTCTCCGCGCGATCTGCATCCAAATGGACCTCGTGAGCTGCGTGCAGTTGGGGACAGGCATGATTGGCCTGTTCGGTTAGGACAAGACCGAGGCATGTCCCTGGTACCTGATCAGTCTCCAATGAGGGAGTGTATAAGATGCTGGCCGTTGGGCGGGACGCCCATCATGCAGCGATCCGTCGTCTGTCAGTGGCATCAGACCGAACAGTCATGGTTGGGATTACTACCATCGTCCAGTCGGTATTGATCGGGGCGACCTGTACCCTCGCCCGGGTGAACTATCCAGCCATTCCTCAGGATGTGACTACTCCAGTCCAGCAGCGTCTGGCGGTATACGGTCCAAATGGTATGAACGGTCTTGATGTATGACGCAGAATTGTTATATACTCAGCTAACGCTTCCCCTAGCGGTGTCCGTTGGATGGAACACATACGTCAAACTCAACCAGAGTTGCGTTCAATATGGTCTCTCAGAGGACAATCTGCCATCCAAAGCCTGCTCGTCCTCGCCGACGACCTACGCAACCTCCCGGACTTACTCCAACGTGGTGGTGTTGACCGATCTGACGCCCGCCACCACCTACTACTACAAGATCGTATCGACCAACTCCAGCGTGGACCACTTCCTCAGTCCCCGCTCAGCGGGAGACAAAACGCCCTTTAACATGAACGCGGTCATCGATCTCGGCGTTTACGGTAGAGACGGCTACACCATCGCCTCCGACAACGCCAAACGGGACACTATCCCGAACATCCAGCCCGAGCTCAACCACACCACCATCGGCCGCCTGGCCAAAACCGTCGACGACTACGAGCTCATCATCCACCCGGGCGACTTCGCCTACGCCGATGACTGGTTCCTGACCCCCGCCAACCTCCTGCACGGCAAGGAAGCCTACCAGGCCATCCTGGAGCAGTTCTACGACCAGCTGGCCCCCATCGCCGGCCGCAAGCTCTACATGGCCAGCCCGGGCAACCACGAAGCTGCATGCCAGGAGATCCCCTACACGAGCGGGCTCTGTCCCGAGGGCCAGCACAACTTCACCGACTTTCTCCAGCGCTTCGGCACCACCATGCCGACGGCGTTCCCCTCCTCCAGCCGCAGCAGCAACGGCACCGCGCAGGCGCTCGCCCGCCGCGCCCAGAGCCTCGCCAAGCCGCCCTTCTGGTACTCCTTCGAATATGGCATGGTGCACGTCGTCATGATCAACACCGAGACTGATTTCCCCGACGCTCCCGACGGCCAGGGCGGATCCGCCGGCCTGGGCGGCGGACCCTTTGGCACGCCGCACCAGCAGCTCGAGTTCTTGAAAGCCGACCTCGCCAGCGTCGACCGCTCCGTCACCCCCTGGCTCGTCGTCGCCGGCCACCGGCCCTGGTACACCACCGGCTCGGGGAACGCCTGCGCGCCGTGCCAGGCCGCCTTCGAGGGTCTGATGTACCGCTACGGCGTGGATCTGGGGGTGTTCGGTCATGAGCACAACTCGCAGCGCTTCATGCCTGTGGTTAACGGCACTGCTGACCCCAACGGCATGCGCGACCCCAAGGCGCCGATGTATATCGTTGCTGGTGGGGCGGGCAATATTGAGGGACTGACCTCGATTGGCACCAAGCCGGATTATACGGCATTTGCCTACGCGGATGATTACAGCTACAGTACGTTGCGGTTCTTGGACGAGAATCATCTCCAGGTGGACTTTATCCGGTCGTCGACGGGGGAGCTGTTGGATTCGAGCACGCTGTATAAGAAGCATGCGGAGCCGTTTGTTGTGCAGTAGGTAGTGTATAAATGATTGAATCATCAACAATGGTGTATGGTTGATTAGCAAAATCTAGTTCTACAAAATCCAATCAGACATGTCGTCGTAGTTGTTAGATTTCCCCTCTCTTGCGAGGTGCCAACGGATATAGTGGCTGTCTTGCCAGACATCCGTATCTCCTGCTTCGTAGTAATTTTCCCAATCCAGGATGTAACTGAGCCGACAAACTGTTAGAAAAGAGCGATAGTAACATGGCGGATCGACTGACCATTTATTGTGCTCCTTGTCCCAAAGAAGATTTCGTGATGCTGCATCTGCATAGGCTATGCCGCAAGCGACACACTCACTGAACAAGTCAGACACTTTTACTCGATACTCAACAAGACCACAGAGAACGCCTGGGGAAAGGGTAAGGGGAGAAAGAGGAGAGTCCTCACAGCCACGCGACCTTAAACGCCGCTCGCAGAGCGTCTCTCTCTGCGCGATCCATCTCGCGCTCAAAAGGTAGTTCGGGGTTGATCCCGGGCAGGCGTTCCATCAGAATATACCACATGAACCCGCGCGGGATCCATTGATCACCAGCCTGTCTGATGTGTTTGGAGTCCGGGAGTGTAGGCGTGCTGGAGCAGTTTTTCTTCGTAAAAATTGACAGAGCCTGCACCTCTCCGCGAGCACTGGAGAACCGTCCAGAACATGCTTGCTGGGCACGGATCGCTGGTCCCTTGTTGATTGTGTCTATCCAGGGAATTCTATTGATAATGTTAGCGGTTTGCTATGTTGTCGTACGCAGGGATAGGGCCGACATACTGCATGTGGATCTTGATCACAGCGTCTGATGGGCCGTCGCCTGATACCTTCGAGCAGAAGAAGACCGCGCGCGCCTCGGAGCAGAGTTTGTAGGTTTCCCACTCGGTTTGGGAATTGAATGATTCGTTCTCGGTGATTTTGCGGTCCAGCTTCCATGAACCCGATGGAAATGACACCACAGTGCCAATGTAGTCCTCTTCTTTGAACCAAGTGACATAGGAATAAATTCTCATGTTTCAATGTTCGGGCGTCCCCAGGTGCTGGTGGTTGGAGTTTGTTGATACGTATCTATTGGTGTGAGGGCTTGGAGTGATAAAGATGTCCCATAGTACTTATCCGGTGGATTATGCATCCGCTGCACGTGCCCGGCTTTACCAGCAGTCAATGCATACAGGCTCTCTGGGCTTTGGCCGATGTTTCTAAAAGTAGCCGAATGAAAGCAAAGCCTGGAGGCAGATTACATATCTAATACCCAAAAGGATGAAGAGATGTACGGGTCCGTCCTATATACTCTTCGCTTCGGCGACAGCTCATAGTTGGACAATACACAAAGAAGGAAATGGATAAGTGGAAGCATGGTATGTACAACAACGTAACTGCAAGCCGGGCACACAATCACCCTGACGCAATATTAAGTTTAATCGAAAGAACGGGTATATGGGTATCGCATTAGGCGAGGCATCGTCTAAACCTTCGCTTCCACGGCGGTATGGTTTCCAGCCGGGGGAGTGATGCTCCGCTTGGACGCGTTCTCGCCCACCTCGCTGTTGGCGGTGCTGATGACATCGCGGGTGATCTCGACGTAGTCGTACTGTGAACGGTTAGCCTGGAACGCGGAAGGATACATCGAAAGACATACAGCAAACTCGCCAATCTCGGCGTCGTCAATACCCATGATCTCATCTTCCTCCGGGGCACGCAGGCGCAGGCCTGGGATAAGGTTGATGAGGAAGAGGATGATGCAGCTGCCGAAGAAGGAGTAGGCCATGCCAGTCACCGAGTCCGCCAGCTGATATCCGAGCTGGATGTAGTGGTGGTTGATCCAGCCTCCGCTGATCGTGGTGGCGCCATCGAGGTGGGCAATGTAGTCACTGTATATCGTTAGGAGTCGAATGACAAGTCGCGCGGGAGAGAGCTTACGCAGCGAATAGTCCGGTCAGGAGATTGCCCACCAGACCACCGATACCGTGCACGGCAAAGATATCGAGCGCATCGTCAACGCGCATGACATACTTGAGCTTCGTGGCGTAGTTGCAAGCGGTAGCGCCGACCACGCCGAAGATGAACGCCGCCCACGGAGTCACGAACCCGGACCCAGGGGTGATGGCAACCAGGCCCGCAATCACGCCGGAGCAGAAGCCGACGGTCGACCACTTTCTCTCCAACCGGTAATCCAGCAGACACCAGGTGACACCACCGACGGACGCAGCCAGGTTCGTCACGACGGCGGCCATGACAGCCCGGAGGTTGGCGCTCAGGGCCGACCCAGCGTTGAACCCGAACCATCCCACCCAGAGGAAGACAGTGCCGATGACCACATGAGTGACGTTGTGAGGGCGGTAGTTGAGCTCGTGAGTTCCGTGGCCCCGACGCTTTCCTAGCATCAGGGAGTAGGCCAAGGCGGTGGCCCCAGAGGCGATATGGACGGGAGTACCACCTGCAAAGTCGAGGCCGCCCAGCTTGTACACCCAGCCGGATGCGTTCCATGTCCAGCACGCGATCGGGTCGTAGATGATGGTGGACCAGATGAAGACGAAAACCATGCAGGGCAGCATGCGACCACGCTCGGCGACGGCACCGACAGCCAGTGCCACACTTGGATGGTTAGGAGACGTCCGTGTTGTAATGTGGATGGATTGGGACTCACGTAATGCAGGCAAACATGCCCTGGAACACCGCAAAGAGGAGATCAGGGACCTTGGTGCTACCCACTGAGGGGGCAGCCAGGACGCCCTTGAATCCAAAGTTGGCCAGGTCTCCAATATACGACCCGGCGGTGTGTGAGAAGGCCAGTGAGTATCCCCAGAAGAACCATTGGAACGACACCATGCCGACGGACATGATCGATAGCCATATCAGCGAGAGGGCGGACTTTCGGCGAGCGAGACCGGAGTAGAAGAATCTTGCCGGTCAGCATATAACTTCAACTTCGGGACTTGTATACATACCCGACGCCAGGAATCATGAGCAAGACCAGGGCGGTGGACGTAATGACCCAAGCGATATCACCGGACTACGTATAGTTAGTACACGCGATCACGGTCGAATTCAAGGGCACCCACGCTGTAGTAAATGTTCAGGTCCTCCGTCAAGGAGTCCCCGCCGGTACCAGTGGCCGACCCATTGTAGGGAACGGGATAAGTAGCCATGGCTAAGGGTTTGTAGCTGTGGACGTATGTAGGGAGGTCCTCCCAGACGAAAGAGAGGTCAACTAATGAATGGATGCCACCGGACAGCAACAGACGAGATTGAACGGAATAACCAAGCTGGGTGTGCCTAAGGTTGAAAAGGGAGATGTATCGAAAAAAAAAGGAGAGGACGACAGGGGCCGGACGCAGACTTGATAAATATGCAAGCGCGGATACCAGTCAGAAAGCCAGACCCTGGACAGACCGAACCCACACCACTGTCTGACACTAGTTACAGCCGGTGTCCATGGATCAGGCAGAGATTGGGTTAGAATATTATTGGAAGGGGACTGATATCAAAGCCAAGCCGGAGGAGGATTACGAGGGTCGGCGGAGAAAGGGCTCATCTGATGGCATGCAGATAGCTGGGAGATTGCTGTTAGCTCAGCTGCCTGAGTCAGTTATCGTTTCTTTTTCGATTGTCTGTTTTGCTTTTGGAGCATCGATAATGGTCGATGGTTTCATGCAGGAGGATCCCACTGCCTCCACGCTTCCGGAGGCATCTACGTACTACTACGCAGGAAGCGCAAGGGACGGCGCAACCCGGAGGTTTGGATCGATATCAGGGAGAGATTGGCTGATCCTTCATCCACGGGGCGTGGCTGTAGATAGGAAGCGGTCCGGGTCCAATGAGAGACGGTCGTCCGAGACCTTATCAACGTTGGATATGATACAGTCATCCCGAGAGAGACGCGCAGCAAAGTTCAATATCGTTCATGCCAGGGCCCTGGACCCTCCACCGCGTGGAGAGATCGTCGGGGACGTCGCCGTCCCTCACAGGCTGTCACATAAAGACCAAGAAGCGCCGCACGTCTTGACCCCGATTGCTGCGAGAAAGTCGTGAGAAGCGACATTCCGCCATGGACGAACTTGTCGGAGGCAACAGAGTTGAGCTGCTCCCGTATCAGTGCTTATCACAAGCTCCCGGAGACCAATCAGCACGGCGGGTGGGCGGCTTATCGCGCGTGTCTGGTTATTAAGAGTTTCCCCCATGTCCAGGTAGTTATATCGATATCAACCTGTCGTCGATAGATGAAGTCTGTCTCGGGAATCCAATCCACTGGACACCTGAACAACCTCCGCGGGAGGCTGTCTCTTTCTCGACGGGAGAGAATCTCAATCCGAGCATCGATCAATTGTCAATCGGGAGATCTATAGTAGAACGGCTAGACTCCGTAGGGACTCCATTCGGTCACGGTAGGGCTGTCTGGAGACTGTACCTGACAGCCTCCACTTGTCGAACCACCCCGGATCTCTGGTGTTCGTCTTGTCCATGAGAAACAAAGTACGAAGTGGTCAAGAATGGAAGAATGGACAAAGGAATTCATCCAACCGTTGGCCGTCGATAAGTCGTCTTGTCGTTATTGGTCCGTCCATCGGCATCCCGACAGATCGGGGGTTAGCGGGCTTGGCAGTGTCTCTCCCAAAAGGGACTAGCCGGTCGTGTATATACACCTCCCTTACAACTTAGTACCTACGTAGTACTCTTAGACTGCTTGCATTCTCAGAAAAACACTACGCTATTTCATATTTTTGAGTGACCAAAAGCAATAATAAGGCTAGTCACTAGTCAATTTCCCGAATATGGTGGGGCTCTTCTATAGAAAACATGTTCGTCTTTATAGTACAGTAGTACCCAGATCGAAGAAGACTAGGTATATATTATTATGTATACCTACGTAATATGCTAGCTGTGTCTGCCATCAGACATTAAGTGCCATGAAATATGCAACGTGTTGGAGGTGGTCGGACAAAGTGATACACTATGTATCTACAGGGCATAAGATGTTGGAAGATATATATTCAGTCGTGCATGCACTCATACACCAGCTTAGTCATCTGTACATGTCACGTCTGCTCCAGACAACTCACACCGTGCCCAGGCGCAGATTATCACTAGTACTCCTTCTCGTCAAAAAGACCCTATCCCTATCTACTAATCCGATCCCATTTGCCACGTATTCACCCTCCAGTACGCCGTTTGGCGCGCGGGCAAAAGTCCCATGCAAGCCACACAGATCTGCATCGCCACACCCCTATCTCCGCCTAAGGCTCTCCTCCCCCATCAATCGGCCCGCTTCCTCTCAACTCAACCATGCGAACATGGAGTCTCTCCAAGACCGTGGGTTCCAGATCATGGACCATTCCGACATGAATAACCACGATTCGGATGGCTCCGGGTCGTCCGATGAGCTGATGCAGCAGCCCTATGCCCGCGCAAGCTCCACCTTCACCGAATCCTTCGACAGTTCAGTGCATACCCCAGCTTCCACAATCGCCTCGTCGCCTCCGCCCTCCCATGTCGCGACCTGGAGCTCAACCACTTCACGTCCCCGTGGCGCCAGTGTTGGCACACCTGTGGTCATGGACAAGTTACCCTCCGCCGACGGTGCGACTCCTGAGATTCGCCCCCAACGCCCCTCTGGCCCCGCCAGGACACCTTCGAACACCTACGCGCCCCAGCGACGCCCACCCCAATACATCAGCTTCCAGAATGACCGCCAGCGTTCGTCCTCGTCCAAGAGAAATTCCAGGCGCGACCCCAACGCACAGTACCAAGCTCAGGAAAAAGCCTACGTCCAACGCATTCGTGCCGATCCCCAGGCATGGTACAGCCACTTTGACGAAGCCCAGAACATGAGCATTGCGGTGGGAGATTCGGATTTGGAGGAGCCCTCCCCTTCTTCAGAAGTCCCCTTCGAAGATGACGCCTACGATCCGGATATCCAGCTGTTTCTCACCGACGACAACCAGCCCACCATCGAGGAGCTCAAGAACCCGAAGAACCAGGAAAGACTCGAGTGGCATTCCATGCTGGCCTCGGTCCTAAAGGGAGACGTCGTCAAACAAGAAAAGCAGCGTCTTCTGGGTTCGGCAGAGTCGAAGAGGTCCGCCGCCCAGAATAGCGCCATATGGCTGGGAGTGCGGGCCAAACAATGTGGGCGGAGCATTGCCCTGCAGAAAAAGCTCATCGAGGAGGCCCGTGCTGGACTGGACCCCATCATCGAAGAGATCATCAAGTTTGAGATAAAGGGGGAGACGGAGATCGGCAAACCTCCCATCAAGCAGGTCGAGGACATAGTCGAACAGATTGAAAGATGCGAGGGCCTCTATTCTACGTCTAAGGAGCTAGAGACGGCCCATCCTCGTGTGGCCTCCGAGGAGTACCGCTCGAGCTGGGAGGCTGTCTTTGCATGGCACAATACCACCATTCTCATCAACACGGAGCTCGCCATTCTGCAAAAATGGGTCGGGAACCAGGAGCTCGACTTCAGCAAAGCTCGGAACAAGCCCGAAAACGTCGACCTGTCGGACGATTCCTCCTTCCTCGACCGCATCATGAAAGAGGATGGCCTGAAAACCTTGCAAGGAAAACACAACATGCTGCATGGTATCGGCGAAGTGATCCAAAAGGCAAAGAGCACTCTGATTGAAAACGCCAACTCCTTTGCTAAACGCCATCTCCCACCCTATATCGAAGAACTCCTCACCCTCATCAACTTTCCTTCCCGTCTTATCCAGGAGATCATCCGCGTACGATTGTCGTATGCGAAGAACATGAGAGACCCGGCGCAACAGTCTCCCATCCTGGTTGATCAAATGATCTCTCAGTTCCAAATCCTGATGAGGGTCGCCGTTGAGATCAAGCAACGCTACCTCGACATTGCACGGCCTGAACCGGGCTGGGATCTTCCGCCTTGCATTGACGAGAATTTCGATTCCGTCGTCCTTGACGCTCTAAAGTATTACTTCCGCCTTTTGAACTGGAAGTTGAATGCAAACAAAAACACTTTCAAAGAAGCCGAAATCCTGGAACAAGACTGGGAGTTCTCAAACCATATTGGTCGCCAGCTCGAAGGTGGAGATATCGAAGTGGCCGAGCAGTTTAGGTATGTTTCGTCTTGTTACTTACTGGCATTGTGAAATTCGACTAACAAAAAGTCAGTGCTTTGACCGCGAAGTCACTTCAGCGTTTAATGATTCACTTCGAGCGAGAGCTGGGGACCCGTCCAAACGAAGATCCCTTGGACATGGATAAACGATACAAGAGCGTTCTTGATTCAACGCGGATTCGCCAACGGAAACTCTACCGATTCTCGCGATTTCTTCGACAATTGTTTGAAAACGCAACCGAATATAATATTTCCGCCGATATCGCACACGAGTTCTTCGAGGCGCTGCTTATTTCAGACCATTTCCTAATCAAGTCCAACGGCTCGGTTGGACAAAAAGGTGTTTATCTTTTTGCTCACCATGCCTTGTGGAATCGTCCCGCAGACATTCAGGCGATTCTAGGCACGTCTTTCCGTGAAGAGGACGTTTCCAAAGACTCGCCTCATGTGCCGTATATTCTGGCTGTACGCCCTGAGAAGCCTCTGTCTTGGGCTGGCAAGGAGATGCAGGTGGGTGTGTTAGAGCAGCCTACCGATCTACGACTCGGAAAGCTTCGCCTTGTTGTCGAGGGAACCACACAGCGACTGTCCAATGCCCGGCAGGAGCTAGCGCAGCTGACTGGTATCCAACTGGATATGGCGATTGAACAACGTGCTAACCTCGGACGAGTCAATATGGAACTAAACAAGATCAAGAAGACGTCATTCAAACTATCAATGACCATTATGGATAGCGTGGCAATCATTCGCAACCAGCTCAAAGTGAAAGGGGTCGAGAATCACGATCTCATCCAAGCCTGCTACGCCTTTGCGACAGAATTCGGGAAGCGCTCTTCGAATGTCGACCCCAACCGTCGTGCAATGAACAGTGCACGTCTGGTCGAATTATCTCTGGACTGGGTGTCGTTCGTCTGCGACGATTGCGACGCAGCGGACCGCAAGACGTTCAAATGGGCCGTCGCTGCGCTGGAATTTGCAATGGCCATCACCTCGAGCCGACATCTTCTGTCTATGGATGATGCCCAGTTTGGCTGTTTGCGACAGAAGGTAGCCGGGTGTATGGCGCTCCTTATATCCCACTTTGATATCATGGGAGCACGGTCCTCCCGCGCAGCCCAGGCGGAAAAGCAGCGTCTCGAGGAGCGCGGAGGCCTCAGAATGTTCGGTGCGGGCCGTATCCTTACCGACGAAGAAGCAGAGAAGGCCGTCCGTGATCAACGCATGACCCATCTGCAAGAAATCGAAGCTAGCAGAGTCGAAGAGGATGCAAAACGCCAAGCCTTAGGAAAGGTGCTGGAGGGCTCTAACGAGGCTGACCGATCCCTGACGGTGCTGTCGTCCTCCGCGACGAACGTAACTCTCCGGTGGCAGCAAGGCCAGTTCATTGGCGGCGGAACCTTTGGCTCTGTCTACGCCGCCATCAACCTGGACAGCAATTACCTGATGGCGGTCAAGGAGATCCGCCTGCAGGACCCGCAACTCATCCCCAAGATCGCCCAGCAGATCCGCGACGAAATGGGCGTCCTCGAGGTGCTGGACCACCCCAACATCGTCTCGTACCACGGTATTGAAGTCCACCGCGACAAGGTCTACATTTTCATGGAATACTGCTCGGGCGGCTCGCTCGCCAGCCTGCTCGAGCACGGCCGCGTCGAAGACGAGACCGTCATCATGGTCTACGCGCTGCAGCTCCTCGAGGGCCTGGCCTACCTACACCAGGCCGGCATCATCCACCGCGACATCAAACCAGAGAACATCCTGCTCGACCACAACGGCATCATTAAATACGTCGACTTTGGCGCCGCAAAGATCATCGCCCGCCAGGGTAAGACCGTGCTCCCCATGGACGCCTTCACCAGCTCCGGCCACAAAGAGGCGCTCGTGCCCAAGGACGCCCAGCTCAACCACCAGCGCGGTAAGAACCAAAAGACCATGACCGGCACCCCGATGTACATGTCCCCCGAGGTCATCCGCGGCGACTCCAACAAGCTCGTCCACCGCCAAGGCTCCGTCGACATCTGGTCGCTGGGCTGTGTCATCCTGGAGATGGCCACCGGCCGCCGCCCCTGGTCCGCCCTCGACAACGAATGGGCCATCATGTACAACATCGCCCAGGGCCACCAGCCGCAGCTGCCCACCCGCGACCAGCTCAGCGACCTGGGCATTGACTTCCTCCGCCGCTGCTTCGAGTGCGATCCGCTCAAGCGACCCACCGCCGCCGAGCTCCTCCAGCACGACTGGATCGTCTCCATCAGACAGCAGGTGGTTCTCGAGCCGGCCACCCCGAGCAGTGAACACAGCGGCAGCACGAGCAGCACCGCGAGTCGACAGAATTCCTCATATGCCTGATTGACTCGCCCCCCGTGCGGCTCGGTTGTTGCCATGCGTCATCCGACATCCCCGTCGACAACCGTTTCCGATTGCATTTGATACCCCCCAATACAAAGTTCTACGACTGCGTTATACATGCAATGTCATGTTTCTTTTCGATGTGTTACTATTTGGCGGATGTCGCATTTATGTTTGGGATGAATGACATGGAGTTGTTCTGGCTGTTTCACTGTGCTCAAAACACGAATCACCCTGTTTGAAATGTATCTGTTGAGTTTAGGTTAGATATCCAGAAATGCCTCTTGAGAAGACCGGGTGGCCATGATGCTACGTAGACTTGGTAGAGTTCTTTTGCCTATCTGCCTAGGAGATATAAACCAGATGTCAAGATATGATATGCACCTGAAGATTCAAAACAGACAAAAAGAAAGGTACGACTATGTGAAACCGGGACCTGTTCACCTATCGCTACGACACGAGCAAAAAGGCCATCGTACCAAACGAATTAGAAGAGAGAAGGAGAAGAAGGAAAAGAAGCCCGAGGTAAGGACAAGATAATGGAAACAGATGGGGAGATAATCGAGGCCGTATCAACCAATGAGGACGCCAATTCACAGATCGTCATAAAACATAAAGGGGCCCTGGATACCCTGGAAAGCGTGCACGAGCGGGTGGCAAATCGTGACTGACGGAAGAAGCCGGGAAACATGCCCTTTTCTCCATCATGGGAAGATTCCGTATCGTCATATTCGTCAAGTGGAAGGAGAGGGGATAAGTATGGAGGAATGACAGGGTTAGAAGCGAATAAAGAGTGAGACGCGATGAGATCAACGGAATTCGATGGCCGGTGTACAGCCGTGGTCTTCCACATGTCGCAATTCCAGTTGCTGATATCTGAATGAAGTTAGGATGTATGTTCATAGTAGTTCGCCAGGTCTGATGATCGGAGTACGTACTTCTCGCTCTTTGCGTGAAAGTAGATTCCCGTGACGGTTCCTTCCACTTGGTTGAAGCAAATATAATAGAAGCCCTCGAAGCTTGCGCCCGAGATGGTTCTCACCCGGTGATCGGGGCACGAGGAAGTACTCCTTCCACCGCATAAAGATATGTTCACGCTGGGCAAAATTCCGGTACGTGAAATCGGGCCGTTTGGGCCTGTTTGGGCGAGGGGGCGCCAGGCGGGAAACCGCGCCCAGTGATGCATATCGGTTTTCTCGGTGGCGCCCCATTCTTCGTTCCGAGTCTTGAACGTGTGTTTGGTTCCGATGATCTCGCCCTCAAAAAAGGTGGTCAAAGTTGGATGGTCTTCTGTGAGGCCTAAATATAGAACACGGCGAGTCAGATCCTCCGGTTCGGATGGGGGAAATAGATATCATGGGCAGAATATCCACGAACCTTGTATGCGGAGATAACCACAGAGATACGACTCCACCATGTCAACGTGTTTAATCTCTACATCCACGTTGTACACTTGGCGGTCCGACTGTTGTGTACCGGTGAATTTGCTCCCGGGGCGAAGAAAGGAGGAGGTATAGTTGGGAAGAAGCTTTTGACGGGTTAGTCGAGAGACGAACCGAGGTTCTCGCAGCAACTCACTCTGATGTTAGAAAACTCATAACTGAGGAGAGAAGTAGCCGAGGGCGTGGTCACTGGGGGTGAAGGGTTGGAAGGTCTGCGAGAACATGCCGAGTCGCCGGCCGGACTTAACCTCCCCACGGGAGGCTCATCGTCCGATCTGGTCGTACTCTTTGGGGGAGCGATAGGCTCCGGCTTCTCCCTCACAGGGTCCGTGTCGGAGCGCCCGATCATGGACTGCGCCGACAAGAGGGGCGGGGAGAGCGCACGATCGGGCGCATCGCTCTCCGCATTAGAAGCATCGGGCGAGTCTCTCCAGGACGGCAATCTCTCTAAAATCTGGCGGACAGGTGGAGCGAGAGGA
>NT_165972.1:838597-992398 GCF_000149615.1 Aspergillus terreus NIH2624
GGGAGCGAGACAAGACGAAGAGAAGGGAAGACCCGGGAGACATACACAGGGAGGATGGGTGAAGTTGGGGGGATATCGGGAGAGGAGAGCCGCGGGTAGAAAGAGGGGTCAAGGCTCAAAAAGAAAAAAAAAAAAAAAGGAGAATGGGTTGACAGGGGAGAATATGGGAAGAGTTGAAGAGTTGAAAGATGGAAGAGACGAGAGAGAGGGAGAGAGGAGAGTTGAGGGAGGGAAGACGCACTGCCTGAAAGGGATAGGCCGTTGATCATGCGGGCGCGGGGGAGGCGAATGGGCGCTTCGGGCGGATAATTTGCTTTTGGCCAGAACTTCCACGCATCCACCCTGCCCTCATCAGGCATCGATTAAGTACTGGGTACTTCCTACGTCTACGCAACCGACTGGGCCACGATCGCAGCGCCCTTCGTATCCGCATGTTAAATCTGGGTATTTATTCTCATCTTCCTTGGGAAAACAACGAGAGTCGTCTTTCTCGCCAGACGCCTATTGCGTCATCATCCCGGGAGGTGCTTCTGTCTGTAATAGCCAACATCCTCCCAAAAAAAATATTATATCCTTCAGAACGCCCAATAAACATCCCATGTTATTCCATTAGATAGGCTTGATCTGTAGGAAATTGTCCGTTAGCCGTCGGTCCTCGGGAGGTGAACGAACCCAGGCTCTATATTACCTTGAAGTGGAGAGAAATCAGAGAGAAAATTAAGGCTTTCAGGTCTTGAACGAGGTAGTAGAAAACTCGAAGACCTTCGGGATCAGCGGATTCGGTCACGTCAACCAATGAGCCGATTTTCGCGGTCTGCGACAGGCCACGAGTTAGAACCTGACATCCAGATAGGAAGGACGGTGAGGATAGTCCACAATACCTCAAAGGAAATGTGTTCATTTCCAAGGCGGATCTCCAGCTCTTGCCGTCCGTCCTTGTTCTTCTGCGGCCATTTGGAGTCGTCCTCCCTACATCATGTCAGTACAGGTACCTCCCTGCATCCGACAAACGACCAAGCATACTTCATGATCTCGCTTTCTTTGATAATGCGCTTGATCTCTTGGATCATCAGCGAGCTCACACACACTGTTCCAACCGATTAGCGACATACGACGTGATCGGAATCGCGAAGAGGAACGGACTCTCTTTGCGGATGAGCGAGTCATTGCGGTAGTTTGAGTGTTCGCGTATCGCACGGCGGCACTGCGACCATCGCCCAGGGTGCGAAAGTCAAATTCTAGTTCCCAATAAGCAAATGCCAACGAACCGGATAGAATCAGTGCCAACCAACCTAGGAACTCATGCCCGAACCGCCCAGAGTGACCTGAGCTGCAGGGCTGTCAGCAGCTGAGGAAACCTGGGCTCAACAACATGGCTTACTAGTAGCGGAGATAGAAGGGCTCGTTCTGCGTCGACATAGTGGCTTAAGGAACTCCTAAGAGCAAATCGAGAGACGATGGGAGGGGAGACGAGGAATGCACATTATTATGGCGGCAGTACCTGAATTGAGGCGGGTTGCCGGTGGGGCTTAGTCATCCACACAGTCCGGCCAGCTTGGTCTCTCTGTGTCTCTCTCTCCGCCGCGCAAATGGCCAGGTTAGTTCGTTGATCCTCCCTCCGATTCCCTTGCCAACCTTTGCGCGGATGAATGCACGGCAGGAGAGGGGTGTTGAATTGCTTTAGACTACTCTTCTATTCTCTTACGACGACAATTTCTTCTCTCGAGGAGAGTCGCTTTCGGTACTGCTCCCCTCCAATCTCCCCTGATCCGCTCCAAAACAACCACTTGGACTGACCACATACAGCTCTCTCCTCCCTCCTTGAACCCCCGTCCATACTCGTTCGCTTTCCATTCTAGATCACCATGGCGTCCTTCCTAGATAACGCATACAGTCTCGTCCATCAGGACAACACTGCCGACCAGCCCACGCTGCAGGAGCTCAGGTTGCAGCTGGAGAAGGGCAATGATGAGACCAAGTTGGAGACAATGAGGCGGATCATCACGATCATGCTGAACGGAGACCCCATGTCCGAACTCCTGATGCACATCATTCGCTTTGTCATGCCGTCACGAAGCAAGCCGCTCAAAAAGCTGTTGTACTTCTACTATGAGATCTGTCCCAAGCATGACGCGAGTGGGAAGTTGAAACAGGAGATGATTCTAGTCTGGTGAGTTCTCTGCCCTTGGTCAATCTCGCAATTGCTCGGTCTAATCTGTCTCCTCACTCAGTAACGGCATCCGCAATGATCTCCAGCATCCCAACGAATACGTTCGCGGCAATACCCTCCGATTCTTGTGCAAGCTCCGGGAGCCCGAACTGATTGAGCCCCTCCTTTCGTCGGCCCGCTCCTGCTTGGAACATCGCCACGCCTATGTGAGAAAGAATGCGGTGTGGGCAGTCGCTTCTATCTTCCAACACTCCGAATCTCTTATTCCCGATGCCCCCGAACTCATCCAGACCTTCCTTGACACCGAGACCGACAGCACCTGCAAGCGGAATGCCTTTGCGGCCTTGATGTCCATCAGTCACCAGAAAGCGCTGGAATACCTCTCCTCTACGTTCGACGGCATCCCTAACACCGATGAACTCCTACAACTGGTCGAACTGGAATTCATCCGCAAGGATGCAGTGCAGAATGCTCAGAACAAGGTCGGTCGGGGAATAGACCATCGGCAGGAGGTTGGTTAGCTAACGCTTAGTAGGCAAGATATTTGCGACTTATTTTCGACCTCTTGGACGCATCTACAAGCACCGTGATCTACGAAGCCGCGACCTCCCTGACCGCCCTCACCAGCAACCCTGTCGCCGTCAAGGCTGCCGCGGGCAAATTGATCGAGCTGTGCATTCGGGAAGCGGACAACAACGTGAAGCTCATCGTTCTTGACCGTGTCGACCAACTCAGAATTCGCAATGAGGGTGTCCTAGATGACCTCACCATGGAAATCCTGCGTGTCCTCTCCAGCCCCGATATCGATGTCCGTCGCAAAGCGCTTGGCATCGCCTTGGAGATGGTTTCCAGCAAGAACGTGGAGGAGATTGTCATGCTGCTGAAGAAGGAGCTGGCCAAGACGGTGGACGAGCAGTACGAGAAGGTACGGGATCCAATGGCTTGAGATGGATTCATAGCTAACCACCCGAACAGAACAGCGAGTACCGTCAACTTCTCATCCAGTCGATCCACTCCTGCGCCATCAAGTTCTCCGAGATCGCCGCTAGCGTCGTCGACCTTCTTATGGACTTTATCGCCGACTTCAACAACAACTCCGCCGTCGATGTCATCTCGTTTGTTAAGGAGGTGGTCGAGAAGTTCCCTAAACTGCGTGGTGCGATTGTCCAGCGTTTGGTTTCCACTCTTAGTGAGGTCCGTGCCGGAAAGGTTTACCGCGGTGTGCTGTGGGTTGTCGGTGAATACTCCTTGGAAGAGAAAGACATCCGGGAAGCCTGGAAACGGATCCGAGCCAGCTTGGGAGAGATTCCCATCCTTGCCTCCGAGCAGCGCCTTCTGGAAGAAGTTCCGGAGGAAAGCGTTCTCAAGGAGCAGGTCAACGGCCACGCAAAGCCTTCCGCCCCTACTGGTTCCCGCAAAGTGCTGGCAGATGGCACGTATGCCACTGAAAGCGCTCTCACCAGCGAGTCGGCTGCCGCCGCCCGACTAGCCGCTGTCAAGGCCGCGCAAAAGCCGCCTCTTCGCCAATTGATTCTCGACGGTGATTTCTACCTGGCCACTGTCCTGTCTTCGACTCTCACCAAACTGGTGATGCGTCATTCCGAAGTCTCCGAGGACGCCGCTCGCACGAACGCCCTGCGTGCGGAAGCCATGCTGATCATGATCTCCATCATCCGAGTGGGACAATCCCACTTCGTGAAGGCCCCCATCGACGAGGATTCGGTGGATCGTATCATGTGCTGTGTCCGCTCGCTTGCGGAGTTCTCCGAGAAGAAGGAGCTCGAGACTACGTTCCTGGAGGATACCCGGAAGGCCTTCCGTGCCATGGTCCAGGTCGAGGACAAGAAGCGAGCTGCTAAGGAAGCCGTGGAGAAGGCCAAGAGTGCCGTGCAGATCGACGATGCCATTCCCATCCGACAGTTCGCCAAGAAGAATGCTTTAGAGGGTGCAGAGGAGATCGAGCTGGATCTGGCCAAGGCTACCGGCGGTGAGTCCACCGTTGAGACGGTGTCATCGAAGCTGAGCCGGGTGGTCCAGCTCACTGGTTTCTCCGACCCGGTCTACGCGGAGGCCTACGTTACTGTTCATCAGTTCGATATCGTCCTCGACGTGCTTCTGGTGAACCAGACCGTGGAAACCCTGCAGAACCTGTCGGTCGAATTTGCTACCCTTGGAGATCTGAAGGTTGTCGAGCGGCCCACGACACACAACCTCGGACCCCGGGACTTCTTGAATGTACAGGCTACAGTCAAGGTGTCGTCCACGGATACGGGTGTCATCTTCGGTAACATTGTGTATGATGGGGCCAGCTCGACGGAGACTCACGTGGTCATTCTCAACGACATCCATGCCGACATCATGGATTACATCCAACCGGCCCACTGCACCGAGACTCAGTTCCGCACCATGTGGACGGAGTTTGAGTGGGAGAACAAGGTCAACATCAACTCCAAGGCGAAGAGCCTGCGGGAGTTCCTCAAACAGCTGATGGACAGCACCAACATGGCTTGTTTGACCCCGGATGCATCGCTGAAGGGCGATTGCCGGTTCCTGAGTGCCAACCTATATGCCCGGAGCGTATTTGGTACGTATCTGACTTCTAGTTTCCCTCTCAAACAAGACATTTCTAACTTGATGCCTATAGGCGAGGATGCGCTGGCGAATCTGAGTATCGAAAAGGAAGGAGAGGACGGACCGATCACTGGCTTCGTGCGGATAAGAAGTCGCTCGCAGGGGCTGGCCTTGAGCCTGGGCTCTCTGAAGGGTCTCAAGGCCTCGGCTGCATGAGGGAGTACTAAGGTTACTTTACTGCGTTTGGTCGAGTTGAATATTGATTACCCTTACTTATTAACATAGTATCCTCTTTATTATTCTGTTCTGATGGACGATCTGTCGGTTATCTGCTTCTCCTTTTTGTTTTACTGCATGTGAAAAGGCTCCTTGAATGAAGAATCCTCCATAGACTAGAGACGCATCCCACCGCATCCCACAAAGAACCCCATGATCCAAGCCGATGCGAACCATGGGTTTGTAAAGTAAATGGGTTCCTCTCTTTGAGGTTCTGGGGTGGCGATATTGGAACCACACATGGATATAGAGAGGGGAATAAAAGGTCACGATGGCCTGGCATGTAGTTATCTGGATAGAGAATCACCATCATCCTCATCCCCAGATCCCAGCCTCTTCTCTCTGGAATGTCGCTGACAGGCGATGCATGCGGATGTCTCGGAACCCATTGAAATCCATGAGAGACTGCAAACAACCATCCAGCATCGCAGGTAGAGTATATATAACATATGATATTAATATCATATATATATATATATATATATATATATATATGAATTACTCTACTATCTCTTCAGGGGCAGCGAACAGGGGTAAACAAGCCCTCGTGTCGCATGTGGTGTTGTTCCTCGGGAGAATGACTCCCTTCACCACGGCACTTGATTATTCTCGGCCGCCGCGGGCCTTCTCCACTCGCCTCCAGCTTCTCCAGTTCTCCCTCTCGTCTTCCTCTTCTTTCCCTTCTTTTCTCCTGCCCTCTCTCCTCCTCTTCCTCCTCTCCACTCTCCTGTGGACTCTCTTGTTTTGGGTTTTGTACCATGCTCTGCTTGCAGTGCTGCGCATAAGAATGTCCTCTTCCGCCAATGGCGCTTCGCGCCCGCCCTTCACCCACGGGGATCAGCCGGATTCGCAGAGCCGGCTGCTGAAGCACGATGCGACCCTGGTGGTCGCTCAGTCGGTTTCCCTCACTCTAGGCGGCGACTCTCTTCTTGTCGTCGGTATGTATTTATCAACCGGACGTCCACGCCCCCGCATCGCATTGGATGGCTCTTGTACATTAACTCGGTTGGCCGTATCGCAGACGAACGCTCCTCGCGCAAACAAGATCGTGCCTGTTGCGGTTTGCTGGCCAAGTCATGTATGCGAACCCCTTCATGTGGCCTTAGGAATCTTGCGAACGTATCTAATTTCGGACCTACAGCAACGAAAGATACCCACTCCATTTCGCTGTTCAACGTTCTAGACGCCGATCTTTCCCCCGCCGGCTTAACCATCACGTATGCGGATCCGACCAGCAAAGATGACATCTCCGTTGCGGCATTGCAGTATCCCGTCGCCGAGGAGGAAAAAGCAAACGTCGAGGCGTGGATCGCACAGCTCCTTGATAAAGCGTATAGGAACGCGCAGCGGTATAAGCGTCTGAAAGTCCTCATCAACCCCTTCGGCGGCAAAGGGTCGGCGTCGAAACTGTACCACAACCATGCGGCGCCCGTGTTCGCGGCCGCGCGTTGTCACATTGATGTTGAGGAAACCTCCCATCAGGGGCACGCCACCGAGATCGCCGAGCAGATCGACGTGGACGCCTATGATGCCATTGTATGCTGCTCCGGGGACGGCTTGCCGCACGAGGTGTTCAATGGTCTAGGGAAGAAAGCCAACGCGCGCGAGGCCCTCGCCAAGATCGCCGTTACCATGCTGCCATGCGGCTCGGGGAACGGCATGGCGTGGAACCTGTGCGGGACGGGGAGTGTTTCGGTGGCCGCGCTGACCATCGTCAAGGGGTTGCGGACTCCAATGGATCTTGTGTCGCTCACCCAGGGCAACACTCGCACGCTGTCCTTTCTGTCGCAGTCATTTGGCATTATCGCCGAGTCGGATCTCGGCACCGACAATATCCGTTGGATGGGCGCCCACCGGTTCCACTACGGCGTCCTCGTACGTCTCCTTTCGCGCACGGTCTACCCCTGCGACCTGGCCATCAAGGTGGTGATGGACGACAAGAAGGCCATCAAGGCCCATTATCACACGTACGCGAACAGCCCACCGCCGACTCGCCCCGCGGAGGACGCCACCGGGGGTCTTCCCGAGCTCAAATATGGCACTGTGCAGGATGAGCTGCCCAAGGACTGGAAGGTCATTCCGGCCGAGACCATCGGCAATTTTTACGCCGGGACCATGGCCATTGTGTCCAAGGACACGCCATTCTTCCCTGCGTCAGTGCCGAACGACGGCCTGATGGACATTGTCACCCTGGACGGCACGATTGCCCGCACCACCAGCCTCAAGATGATGATAGAACTCCCCGAGAATCGGTTCTTCGACATGCCCGATGTCCATGTGCTCAAGGCTACCGCATACCGACTGGTTCCCCGCGAGAAAGAAGGATTTATCAGCGTGGACGGCGAGAAGTTGCCGTTCGCGGCGTTCCAAGCCGAAGTCCACCAGGGTCTGGGCACTGTGCTGTCGAAATCGGGACATCTCTTTGAAGCGGAGGCCCCGAGACCTTAGTATAGACGGACATACCGTTAGACGCGAAGCATAGGCCGTTTCCTGCTTCCCAGTCTCTTTTCAGGTCTTACACTTTGATGATACCCTTTTTGCCTGGCTGCTACGTAGGCAGAGGCCCGTCTCGTTATACATACCGTCCTGTTATAGATACCGTCCCCTTCATGTACAGTAATCAGACATTCATACATCAACCAGGTCTATTCGTTTAACATGCAATCGCTACCGTACGCCAGATGATACAAGACCAACTACAAAGTACACTTTTTTCACTTCAATCCAGCAGGACTAATCAAACCCACCCCACTCCTCGTCTTCATCCTCCTCCTCCTCCACCTTCCGCGTCCTAAACCCCCACTCAATCAACCGCTCGTCCTCAAGCGCCTCGCCCGCCCGCACCCGCACAGGCTTGTACGGACTCTCCGCGCGCAGTTTCTCCAGCGGACGCAAGATCAGCTCAATCGGCACCTCGCCCTTGGGTTTCCGCTTCTGTCCCTCGCCCTCGCCCTCTTTCTCCTCAAACTCCAGCACCTTCTCCAGCTCATCGACCCAAATATCCATCAGATGGTACCGCAGTCCGTCCGGACCATGCGGCATAGGCACGTAATCCCTCTTCTCGTCGGCGGGCGGCTGGTCGGGGTCAAAATTGAGCGGGCAGAGGGGGCCCTCCTCGATCAGCGCGATGTACGACTCGAGCGCGGCCCATTTGCCGGCGCCGTCGCCGTCAGCCTGGTCTTCGCCCTCGTCGGCGCCATCATCGGCCTCCGCGGCGGGGGCATCAGCACCCCGCTTGGAGCGCTTCGCCTTCTTCTTCGCCGCGGCGGCCTCGCGCTTGCGCTTCTTGTTTGCGCCGCCGGTGGAGGGCTCCGCAGGAGCCTTCAGGAAGACTTCAAAGGCGACGCCGACGTAGCATCGGATCAGGAACAGGTACTTGTCCAGACGCAGGCGGTCGAGCGAGTGGAAGTCGCGGCTGATGGTGATCCAGAAGGCGCGCAGGAAGCGGTGCAGGCTGGCGCGCGGGAGGGTGGGCACGAGGGCGTAGGAGAGGTTGCGGGCGAGGGCTTGTTGCGTGAGGGGGCGGTCGGAGTGGTAGAAGCCTATAGAATCGTATTAGCGGTTGCTGTCGAGAAGGGGATGTAGGGGACGGACAGAAGAAGAGGCCCTTCCAGAGCTTGAGGAGTTCGATGAGGGAGAGGTCTGTTCGGGAGCGGAGGAACTGGATGAGGGAGTCGGTGGCTTTGTCGCGGAGCTTTTTGTCTGTGGGGTGTTAGTCGGGTATGGATATATGGATATGGGTTCGGGAACTATGCGCACCGCTTGAGGCGAGCTCCCGTACAAAGGGAGTCTTTTGGAGGTCGGTCATGGTTTGCGGAGATGCGATTGAGCGGAGGGGTATTGGGGATGAATGGGCAGGTGTTGGGAGAGATAGAGAGTGACCGCGCCTGTTCAATGGCGGGTTCAGTTGTAGATTTCTGTGTATAGGAGGGTTGTATATGAGTAGACTTGGACTTGGATTTGAAGCCGGACTTTTTTTTTCTGAGAGTTTGCTCGGTTTGCATGGTGGTTCTGCCGGCCTTGTGATTGGTTGTGCATATAGCCCATCTGGCTGTGGGGCTGTGGGGAACAGTCTAGCTTAATCTACAGTACGGAGTACTCCATATACCGAACTGGCTCTATCCTCAACATCAACATGTCCATTCCTGTCTCTCGGGCCAGTATATATCTTTCACATTTAAACAATCGGTATTTATACCAGCGGAAATTCTCAGTCATCCTCGGCTTTCACAACCCTCTTCCGACGGGCAGTCGGCCACCATCGTCCCGGCGTAACTTGAGCGTCGCGCGCGCAAATCCAATAATCAAGACGCGTCAAGCAGTTGAAGAAGAGACCCTTCCAGTCTACGACCCGGATGAGTTCTATCCTGTTCACATTGGTGACGTCTTCAAGGAAAGGTACCACGTGTTAGGAAAGCTTGGGTTCGGAGCCAACTCCACCACTTGGTTTTGTCGCGATTTGAGGTGAGTCTGCAGTATTAGCAAAGGTTTTATCTCGACAACAACTAATGCCAGATAGTGACTACAGCTACGTCGCTGTAAAAGTCTATATTCAGTCTCCCACATCCCAGCCTCGGATCAATCGTGAGGTGGAAGCATACAAGCATCTCGCGATTGTTCAATCATCACACGTCGGGAGACGATTCATACGCAATGTGGTTGATTCCTTTGAGCTCGAGCGACCAGACGGGAGCCATCATCACTGCCTGGCTTACGAGCCCCTTCAGATAACCTTATTCGACTTCCAGAGACTTGGCGGTAACACGAAGGGGCTACCAGAACAACTGGTCAAAGGGGCCCTACGGCATCTACTCCAGGCTCTAGATTTCCTTCATACAGAAGCCAACATTGCACATTGCGGTACGCGTACTACTAAACTAACTTAGCTTTCTCTCCGAACTCGATAATAACAGTGTTCTGACTTGGCTAGACCTCAAAGCTAGCAATATCATGTTGACAGTTGAGGATGAAAATATTTTTGAGGATTTTGAACAAGCCGAAAAAGCAGATCCGTCCCCCCGAAAACTGATCAACGATGAGAGCTCGATCTACGCCACGCGAGATTTTCGCCCCCCAAGAAATCATGCCTGGGGCTATCCCGTGCTGTGTGATTTCGGGGAGGCTCGCATCGGTGCCAATCATCCACATGAATGGATCCAGCCCGAGATATACAGAGCCGCTGAAATCCTCCTGGAATTAGATTGGTCTCATAGTGTGGATGTTTGGAATGCCGGTTGTCTGGTAAGTAGTGCGCGACGTGTGCACGTCGATATTCTAACAACAGCTGTAGGCGTGGGATCTCTTAGAACAGAAGCACCTCTTCGATGAGGAAGGCTACACCAACAGTTACCATATCGCGGAGATGGTTGCGTACCTTGGAACTCCGCCGTTGGAATTTCAGCGACGGAGTATACGTTCGCCTTTGGTGTTCACAGACGATGGTACGTACTTTCTCACTATCATCTTTCAGCGTGACTGCAGCCTCATATGCTACAAATCAGGCCACTGGAAGTGAAATCCGCCGCTTCCACCTATTACTCTTGAAGACTTCGAAGAAAAACTTCAAGGCGCATCTAAAATTGCCTTCTTGAAGTTCTTACGGTCCATGTTGGCTTGGGTACCCGACGAGAGAAAGTCTGCTCGAGACCTTCTCAAGGACCCCTGGCTGCAAGCATAGAATGATGCTACAATCTGCAAATAGTCATGAAATCAAAGTGGTAAAACGGTGGGAAGCTCCCATTGGATTTACACGCCTGGCACAGTCACATCTCCATTACACTCTGCAGCAGTACAAATGTTCACATTCCTAATACTATTGCCAGCCGAACCGCCTCCCGCGACACAGTCTGCTAATGCTTCAGTTGAGCCAGGTTTGTCTTCACCTCCACACAACCACCAGGCATCCTGATATTATCCGCGTGTTGAATCTACGGCTCCAACACAAAGTCCGTCCCCACGCACCGATTACAAACAAACAGCTTGGTTGGGTCCACTCTTTCCTTAATCCTCAGCAAGCGATCGTATTTGTCTCCCCAGAAGACCTTTTGCCACTGGGGTTCATACCTAGGCAGATGTGAGGTTAATCGTCTCTCAATCGGAACGGCGTTCACAAATAAGACTCACGGGTTGGCTTCATTAATATAAGTCCCGCCATCTTCTCCGACAATCTCAGTAAACCGCTCACTCAATTGTACGAGGTGCTGTATCTTTTGCTGTCTCTCCTCAACGGACGCTGTGTCTTTCCAATCTATGCCGATGCCAATGAGCGCGTGGCTGCGTTTCCACACATCATGGACGGCTGTCTTGTCGCGCTGGTCATTGTTGACTTTGCCAACTAAATCACAATCCAGGTTAGCAGAGTTCGACCCATACAGAAGGCATTCCCATACTGAAATTAAATCCCGCGCCCTGACGGTTCTCATGGATAAACTCGGCCAGCATCTGCGATTTTTCTGTAAGGACGTCGGTCGTCAAGAGCCGGCCCGCATCCTGAATGCTGGTCCCAATGTTGGGATCCCTCAGAAAGGTTTTAATATAACCATCCCAGCTCGATGGGTATGCGCCGACAGTCCCAGAGACACCGGTAAGCTGCGTAAGGTTGAAGAATGGAGCAAAAGTCTTGTTAAAGGACTCTACAGTCCCGTTGGGCTGGAGGAAAATCGCCGCGAATCCGTTCTCCATGGTGCCATATCCAGTGTATCCTGCGTCTGTCACCGCCGGCAGCAGCTTTAGGCTTTCGGCGACAACATGCTTATAGCTAGCGGCGCTAGAGGCATTCAGCTGAACGAGGCCGATCAGGAGACTCGACGGGACTGGATGTGTTTTGTAGGTAACGGATGTGATGACCTGCACAGAAATGACAGCAGATTAGCTACTGTGCGCACCGTGTTATTTGCATTGACTTACCCCCCAAGCACTGCCGCCACCACCACGAATCGCCCAGAAGTATTCAGGGTCGGTGAATGAATTGATGACTCGGTGTCGTCCGTCGGCGGATACGATACTTGCTTCCAGGAGGTTGTCGGCAGCGAGGCCGTAGTAATGTGCGAACGGTGAGTGGCCTCCTCCTAGCAAATATCCTCCAGCGGCTCCTACAGTGCGCGCTGACCCTCCCACAACCAACACTCCACGCTTGGCAGCTGCTTGGTATACATCTAAGCTGGATTAGCCGGGGGATCGATTCAAAGGACCTTGCAGACTTACCGAACCACTGCTCTCCCGCCTTCAAAGTCACCGCAGCGATACCACTGGTTCCAACTGGTGCACCTTGAGGGATGAAAGAGTCGTGCCATTCCATACCCTTCATATGGTGCGTCCAGATAGAAAGCGCTCCTTTTCTACTGGAGCGGCCCAGGCTGTATTCAAGAGCGTTAAAACTGAAGCGAACACGCACGGGGATGTGTGAAGGGACCTACTGATCATGTCCTGTGTTCTTTATCACCAAGGACAAGTCTTTCTCACTGGCGAATCTCACAGTCTTCTGAATGTTCTGGACACTCCGTGCATCGACCGCATAATACGGCACTACGGGATAGCAATATCATATCATCAGCAAGGCGAACGGAAGATGTTCCTCTGCGGCTGTGTCGACATACCAATTCCTTGATCACACCGAGCCTCAACAGGCGTGTCAATGGAGCACTGCCCTGTCTTGCCCATCTCCCAGACAGTTGCTGCATACGCGCCGGTTTGGTTCGTTCGCCAAAAGCTGTCCAACCAGCTTCCCTTTGCGATGGCGCATTGATCGGCATTGTATAGCTGCGCATGGCACACCGCAGCAGGGGGCACGGATCGGATCAATCTCCCGCCAACAGTAGCGTTGAACTGATTCCATGTGTGAGCGTCCGGCCAGCAGCTGTCACCGTAGGCGCATCGACGTCGAGGTTCACCTGCGGCAGAGGCAATGCCGGTGGCTACTAGGATGAGTTGGGAAGTTCGAGGGATAATCATGCTTGCAGAAGGCTGAAGTCTGAAGTTAGGAATGTGAAGCTACGAGTAGATTTCCCTTCCAAATGCATGGTATTTATATTGGTTATTGGAGGCCGTCATCTATACACGAGTACGAGCATTTCCTAACGTGGTTAAAGATGATCGACGTCATATGCGTGGAAAAAGAGGCTCGGCGGAGCAGCCGAATACGAGCCTTGCCTGCCTGGACTTAGCTGGATATCATAGACTATATCAATTTGAAGGGCGCAGATAATGATTGCTGCCTGTTGTCTGTCTCTAGTCAGAGTCACTCTATTCAAGATTTGATTCGTCTATTGTTCTCTGTGCTATTTTCCATGTCCCAGACCCGATACACAGCCTCTTTCGGCCCAGTACGGAGGTAGATCTCGATCAGCTTGCATGAAACTATGCCGTGCAATAATTGGAAGATGTTAAATATCTCATGCCTAGACAATTAATTAACGTCGTTACCCTACGTAATCTCAGAAAGTACAGCAAACAAAACCTGGTTGTCGACCCTGCAGCCTTCCCACTGGAACCGCGCACTCCTATACCCACATCGGAGTCGCATATCAAGCTCTAGAATACTTAGGTTCTTTGTGTTGCAGCTCATGACCAGCTCCAGGGCCACAGCGCAGACGGTCGTGTCTTGGTACTCATCTTGTGAGACTTCTGTGTTTAGGGTCGTGACTGGTACACCCAGCTCTGGTAGAAGTAGTAGGGATTCAGGACCCAGCTCGGTTTCATGCGAACTTGGGAAGTAGCTGGCTTCCTGGACCTCGGTAGTTGTAGATGGCAATGCATAAAAGTTGAGTTGGGGAATGGCCTCTGAAGCTGTTGTCTCTGCGGATGCCAGTCAATACCCAGAATAGCAGATATGGATGACGCTGTCGGATCATAGATCATGACCTACCCACGACGGAATTCCGAAAAGGGACGACCTCCATATTCATATCCATCGCGCCAGCATTCTCGCTGTTCGTCTGTCTCCTAGATCCGACATGACTGTAGTCTACACCCGCGGAGTCAAGTAACGCCGTCAACTGCTTATTCACATGGCGAAGCTCATCCGCGATAGATTGCAGTCTCCGAATCTCCTGAGAAGTATTCTCCTCGACGGACGCAAGCCTTCGCTCCAGTTCCTCGACGTAATCGCGTTTGCGCTGTCTGCAGCGACGCTGGTTGTTGCGGACGCGGGCAAGGTCCTCTGCCTGGCTGAGTTAAATATCGCATATCTGGCTGGACTATAAAGGAGCTTCCCAACTTTGCTTTTTTGCTTGATGCGTGGCATGGTAGACGGTGGAGTGTGTGACGTCTCTTGGTGCAACATTCATTAAAGGGTCATGTTTATCGGTGGCAATGAGGTGAGTAATTGAGAATCCCCGCACTCGGGTACTTGATTGAGTGCCGTATAGTTGGGTCTCGTATCTGCACCTGCACGGGATCCTCCGAATGTGGTGACATACCACTTTCCATGCCCAAATCGGTGACATACCATTTATGACCAGGCCACCAATGACAGAGATACTGGTGATAGTCAGAGGAAACTATCGTTCATTGCCACCTTGTGCATATAAAGGCAGTTGAATGTCTCCTCCTGTTCCAATTCATTACTCCCCATCGACAATACTGTGTTGCCATTCGCACTATGTCCGAAGATACCTACAACCTCGTCCAGTCCCGTTACGGTGACATTGCCAAGCAGAGTAATGACACCCAGCACAAGAAAGAAGAGGACATCGCCAGAGCATTTGGCTACACTGCGGATGATCTCAGTTCCCTGCCGGAGAAGACAAACCTCGGCTTGAGTTGTGGCAATCCTGTGGGTTTTGCCAACGTCAAAGAGGTCTGTTTCTTGCCTGATATATGTATGCGGCGACGGATACAAGTTCTTACCTTCCAGTAGGGGGAGACAGTTGTAGACCTTGGCAGCGGCAGCGGTATTGATGTCCTCCTGGTAGCTCGTAAAGTCGGGCCCAATGGACAGGCTATCGGCGTCGACATGACAAAGGTCAGTTTTCCGAGATCCCTTTGTAAAGGCAGGGCTGATCGTCCACAGAGCATGATCGAACTCGCCGAGAAGAACATCCAACAGGCAGGGTTATCCAACGCAAAGATTATCGAATCAAATATCAACTCAATTCCGCTGCCTGACTCGAGCGTCGACTGCATCATCAGTAACTGCGTCATTAACCTCGTCCCGGCTACCGACAAAGCGGCCGTTTTCAAGGAGATCGCTCGACTGCTGAAGCCCGGCGGAAGAGTGGCGATCAGTGATATCCTGGCGAGAAAGCCGCTCCCGGATCATATCACGAAGAATATGGCGCTGTATGTTGGATGCGTTGCGGGTGCCAGTCAGATTGGGGAGTATGAGGAGTATCTTAGGCAAGCTGGATTCGAAAGTATGTGCGCAGCTATGAAGAGAGTGCGGTGTGCTAACTTGGCGGTAGGTGTGTTCATTGTCGATACAAAGTCGGACCTGAACCTCTACAAGGAGTCTTCGTATCTGCCACAGAGCTCGTGCTGTGGCGGTGGGAATGGGAAGGAGACTACGAGTGATATTGCGGAGCTGGATTTCAATGAATGGGTTGGTCAGTAAGTCCTCCATCCTGACTCGATTGTATTATTAATGGTTTATCCAGGATCTTTTCAGATCTATGCTATCAAGGCTTAGACAGCTTAGTCTTATTTTGCTCCTAGGGAGACACAATCAATCCACCTAAGTTAGCTTTAAATACCTGACTTACCAAATTCTACCGAGCGTCACTGGTCCCTGGAGACCTTCTATTCCCGAATGGCTGAGACAGGGTGATATGTGATATCATTCTCGGGCGAAATTCCAGCTCGGATCTAGACGGTTCCAACCTCAGGCCATCTCCGTACATCCGCGCCCTGAATTGTGCTTACCAATGCTTACCAGCTGTACCCTGTATGGATTCATTCCGATGCTGGTCCATACAACAACATGGATCCTTTGACTAGCAGGAAGTAATCACCTAGTCGTCGCCGAGTTTTTCTTAATTGGGGTCGCCCAATATAAGATGTCTCACTACCCCGCGACTGTGGCTGGACTCCAGGAACGTCCAAGACACTAAAACACGGGGTTTGTTGGTGTCCGTTGGATCACGAGATGGTCGATTAATCAAAGGTGACCGACTAAACATGGGTTAGTCGATAATTCCTGCATCGCGAACCGTGATGTTCGCAGCCATTGCCTAAGATAGCCTAGTTGGGTCCCTGGACGTTGAGGTCTGTGCAACTGTATGCAATCTCCTATAGTCCCAACTAGGGCTGATTTGTCCAGTAATCGATCTGCCCATTCGTCTAGCGTTTGTCTGGTGGAAATGACATACTATACTGGGTTGTTGTAGAAGCGAGGTTAACCAACTGCCTATGCTACAGACATGTGCTCCATCAATGACACTGGTCTCAAGTCCCAGCTATATAAGGGACTTCCTAAGCGTCACCAGCAAAACGCTCCCTTTACCCCCTATCAAGTACAGGCTGCACTCCATTCGTTTTTCACGCTACCAAGATGAGGGTCAAGTCAACGCTCTTTGCGGGTTTGCTAGCCCTAACAACTGCCCTCGCCACCCCAACCAGGCTTACCGTCACCCCATCCCTGGTCGAGCGCGACTCTGCAGCAATCGTAAGCAAAGTCGCCCAGATCAACGACCAAGTCCTCTCCCTGGGCTCTGACATCGCGGCTTACACTGGCGGCGACACCTCCGCTATCGAGGCAACTTCCACCCAGCTCGTCGCCCTCATCAACGAGGGCACGCAGATTACCCTTGCCGGCGACGCACTTACCGGCCTCGAAGCCATAGATCTCGTCAACCCGATTCTGGCTTTGACGAGCAACGTGGATACAACCATCTCTGCGCTGATTGATAAGAAGAGCCTTGTTGTTGCAGCTGGTTCGGGACCGAGTGTTTACGCACAGCTGACCGCGCAGTTGGCGGCTGCCAATGGGTTTGCTCAGGCCCTGAGCAGTAAGGTCCCGGCGGAGCTGGAGGAAGTCGCCAACGAGCTTTCAGCGGGCATTGCGGCGAGTATCCAGAAGGGAATTGATGCGTACGCCGATGTCGCTACAACTACAACAACTACGACTACCACAACCACGGCCACAACGTCCAGTACGATGACTACTACGACCACAACGCCGAGCACGACAACTACGACGACGATGACGTCGACTCCGACAAGTACCACGACAACCACGTCGAGCACTACGACTACGACCACCCCTGGCACCACAACCACTGATGCCAGCACGACCACCCCTCCTACTACTAGCTCTTCGACCACGTCCGAGCCCTGCTCAACTAGTACTGAGTCTCACTCCTCTTCCTCTTCCTCCTCCTCCTCCTCCTCTTCTTCTACTACTACTCCCTGCGAAACCACCACGGAAGGACCCAAACCTACTACCACTCCATGCGAGACGGAGACCAACACACCTCCGCCTTCAAGCACTACTACTCCATGCGAAACAGACACAGAGACAGCCAAACCTACTACCACTCCATGCGAAACGGAGACCAGTACACCTCCGCCGTCGAGCACTACTACTCCATGCGAGACAGACACAGCCACAGCCAAGCCTACCACCACCCCTTGCGAGACGGAGACCAAGACGCCTCCGGCATCAAGCACGACTCCGTGCGAAACAGAGACTGCAACTCCTCCGCCGACCTCCGAGCCCAGCGAGACAGAGACGGAGACACCTACCGGTCCCGGAACTAAGCCTTCGGGCCCAGAACCGACCGGTGCCCACCCTACAATCCCAACGGGCACTTCCCCAGCACCCACCGGTGGAGATACGGTTGAACCTGAGTTGCCTACCCACACTAATACTAGTCCCAACGCTCCGGGGGCTACTGGCGGAGCATCGGGGGAATCTGGTGCCAACCCTCCTGCCGGTACCGATACTAGCCCCGAGGCTCCGTTGTTTACTGGCGGTGCGGCGATGAAATCGGTCGCCTCTTCTCTTGTTGGTGCGATGGTGCTCGGTAGTGTGCTTGTGGTTCTCTGAGTTTTTGAGGAGCTATGGAATCCTGGGGTCTAAGTTACCTTTCCCAATTACACTCAGTTAAGCTTAATCTGGCAATTATAATTGCCTATAGTTTCTAGTACTGTGATCAGATAATGTATTCAATCTTACTTATCTTAGTCAAGAGCAGTTCTTTCTCGGTAGTTCCCTGAGACTATCTCTATGTAATAAGTCTCACAGAATAAGTATATAAATCTACTCTTCGTCCCCCACCACCCCACCAGTCTTGGCCTCTAGCCTTGGCTTTGTCGATCAAACAGGCAAAATAAACAACGCACCTCTCATCTGTTCTTTCGTTAATGTCATTCGCTATGGAACTGCCGGTAAGCTATCGTCGACAGAGACCGAGGCTTGAACGATTGATTTACATAGTTGTTTGTCTATCTAGACAATCTCAATCACAGATAAAAACTCCCTGTATTTATAGAGGTTCTCAATAATACCATTTTATTCATGATCAACGGAATATTTGCTCAATTAAGATCCGTCTCTACTGCACGTACTATACTCATTGCTTGCACAAGGGAACGCGAGTCTAGCTAGAGGTAAGGCTGAAAGCTTGGATGCAGCAGTGACCACTATTTAAGCAAAGTATAAATACAGAAAAGCCAAGGTCTTTAAGAAATCGCCCGGAACAACCGTCTAACACCGTTTATAGAGCATCTTTGGTGCCAATCTTGATGTCCTTGCGGGCAGTCCTGCATGATGATTAATCTTTGTGGTAGCTTGTGTTGATACTATATTCATCACCTTTGCGGTGTGCCTGGAAACCCACTTGTTGCCGAACAAATACGGAGCCTATGCTTGCAGTGGTCTAGGGTAAGTACATTTAGTATGGGTTGGGTTTTCATGCTCGAAAAGAGTCTCGAATCGGACGAATCCAAATACAAAGAGGAATAGTTGTGTTCAGAAGAAGTCGTGAAGTTGGGGATGTGGAGAAAAGTAGGTATCAGTCAAGTACCGGTGTTTCAGAGAGCATGAGCGAGATCACTTAATGTATTATGCATATTTCACCGGTGCCGCTACCGGTATTCATGTAAACCAGAGAATATCCACCGTCGTACGATAAAAGATAGGCGAGATATTATTGATATGACAGCCAAATCCAGTAACTTGCATGATGCCCAGCAAGTCTTCGGACGAATTCGCAAAATCTATACAGCATTTGCAAGGCCCTGGGTCAGTTCCACATGTGGCTGGAAGGCGCCGTCTATGCATCAGCCATCAACAGCTCGAATACAAGCTGGATACTTCCTTCGGCTGTGTGTTTGCAGAGATTATCGGCAACCCCGCCATGCATATGTCGACATCGGATCCTGAACAATATTTAGTTGAACAAAAGGCGGGTGCGTCGGAGATTACCCCTTTGCGTAATGATCCCCGTCGCTCCCACCATAATCCCCCGATAGATATAGTAAGGTAGTATCAACTACTCAAAACCCCCGTTTAGTGAAATAGTGGCAGCCATAAATCCCGATAAGCTCACCAGGGGATCTGCCGGCTTATGGTCGATAAGCGGAAAGGTCCCTAGCCATGCATCTCCCACTAGGAAAGTAGAAAGTAGAAACACTCCCTATAGAACACGAATATAGGACGGGTGAAGTTCTCCTAAGAGACAGCATAAGTACGGGGCTTGATCTCCTCCTAGTGTCACCTGCATATCCTCTGCAGAATAGATGAAGAGTTGATTAAACCAGGTCAGAAGGTTACATTGCTTGCCGTGCTAGTCGAGAAAGAAGCCAATACGCTTCCGAGCACGTTTTAGTTCCTTGATAGAAAACGCCACACTTCTTGTGTCCACCACAATATGCTTGACTAAAGCTTGTCACTAACTTGTTATGTCCGCTTCCCCACCCCTGTACTTCAGCTCTCTTCTAGAGACTTCTCTTTTCAGTGAAGATAAGGAAATGTCTCTCCCGTTCAGAAAGCGGGCAAGGATCATCCGCGTTATCCGCTGTCCTTCTGTGTCCGTGTGTACGGGGTCTTGTCTGTCCAGCAGACATTTCGTATAGCAGATGATTCGAAGTAGCGCTAGGAAACGAATCAATACCCAGTCTATGTAGCCGTATGATCTTCCGGCTATTGTGTATCAGCGGTAGTCGGCGCTCATCTGATATTCCCGGTCACAAAGCAATGTCGTAGACAGTCCTTGTTATCTATCGTCGTATAGGAAGCATGGATACAGGCATACTTAGTACAGGGCTAGGCTCGACGATCTCTGGTCTAGACTGGAGTCGAACAACCCGTGGTCGAAAAGCCGAGGATATGCGATGCTAACTATGGCAGTATGCACAGTATGCAGCGGTTTGCTGCAGCCCTGTGTTCCTGATTGGAAAATATTCTGGAATAACATTTCTCTCATGATATCTATCTTCCTTGGCTGCTAGCTAGTGCCCCTGCTAGTCGGGATAGAGCGGAGGGTAACATCGCTTAGAGACTTCTCCACCAAGTACCGAGCCACGATGGTCTCCCTGACGATGTATGTCTTTGATTGTGCAATCACACCACACGGACGTCCGACGAAGGTTCAGGGGGAGAGGGGAAGATACAGACAGCACGGCTCATTGAGATGTATAAATAGGAGCTAAACAACGACCATCAGGTACGGACTTCAACCTCAAAGGAAACAGTCTGGTTAAACCTATCTGCTCTGCTCCTCCATTGATCATAACACCCTAAGCATCTGCCAAAATGAAGCTCTCTGTTCTTTCTTCCATCCTTCTCGCCGGCACAGCTGTTGCCGCTCCTCTCACAGCCCAACGCCAGGCTCGGAATGCGCGTCGCGTTGCTCGTGCTGCCAACCGCTCCAGCCATCCTCCCTACAAGCCAGACAGCTCTGAGCTCCTGCATCTCTCCAACACCACCCACGTGGAGTACAGCTCCAACTGGGCCGGCGCCGTCCTCATCGGCACCGGCTACACAGCCGTGACGGGAGAGTTCACCGTCCCGACCCCGTCTACCCCCAGTGGCAGCTCGTCTTCGAAAGAGTACTGCGCCTCCGCCTGGGTCGGCATCGACGGCGACACCTGCTCAACCGCCATCCTGCAGACCGGCGTTGACTTCTGCGTGCAGGGGAGCAGCGTCTCCTTCGACGCCTGGTACGAGTGGTACCCGGACTACGCGTACGACTTTAGCGGGATCACCATCAGCGCCGGCGACACGATCCGGGTGACCGTCGACGCTACCAGCAAGACGGCCGGCACTGCCACCGTCGAGAACCTGACGACCGGGAAGACGGTGACGCACACCTTTACCGGCGGCGTCGACGGCAGCCTGTGCGAGTACAACGCCGAATGGATCGTCGAGGACTTTGAGGAGAATGGTAGTCTTGTGCCCTTTGCGGACTTTGGTACCGTGACCTTTAGCAGTGCTGAGGCTACCGATGGGGGCTCGACTGTTGGTCCTTCTGGTGCTACCGTGATCGATATTGAGCAGAGTAATAAGGTTCTGACCTCTGTCTCGGTGGGGTCCAGCTCCGTTACCGTCAAGTACGTGTAAGATAGCCGTGCTTGCTTTTGTGTCAGTGTGTCGTTCAGTTCAGGGTGGAGTCTGAGCGAGACATATGCCTGGAGCGGGTGGATATTGTGGTTCAACTCACGCCGGAGAAGTGAAGAAGGGGGTCCATGTAGATAGTGGTATGCTGATCCTATACAAATCAAGTGGGTGGTCGTTGTTATATGAACACTCTTCGCACTTGTAGCACAGTATCCCTCAGATGAACATATAACAAGGCCAGGGAGACAATCTCTCTGTTCCAGATCTATGTTGAAGAGCACTTGAGGTGGGAAGTCACTGAGCCCTCCATTGTGACCGAGAATAAAAAGAGCTGCAAAATAAAAATAAAGACGGCATCGCCCCGCAGGAGGCTCGACTATTGAGGGATTAGTTTCAGACAGACACCTTGAGGTAGTCCATGGTTACATACACTCCTGACATCCAGATTACTATGAAGTCTCGCATAAGACACATAAAAGTCTGGCGCTCTAACCAACTGAGCTAGCGGGGCTTATTAAGACGGTGCGGGCCGAAATACGTTTTAAGTAAACCAAAATAAATTTCCACATTGAGGGATCGAAACCCGTCGGGTTCATGGTACCTATGATCTGTTCGTGGTATTTGGTCTGTTTGATTTTGTTCTCCATCTATAGATGAAATTTTCTAGTGTGTAAGAGCCATTTGATCTGGCCCAATATCGTCCGACACTGTATACATACATCGGTGCATCTTTGCGGAGCTCTAATCAGACATGTTATATATATCAGCCACTATACCTGATATACCTCCGGTAACAACCCGGGTAATCCTATACTAGGGCTCCTACATCTGGGAACCACAACGCATGTTTCTCTCCTGTGCCCTGAAGACTTTCTCGCACGGAATGGGCCGAATTGATATCTTGGATGAGTCAACGTACAGGCTAAGATAGCTGATCTGGCCCTAGCATCTAGGGTCAATGGGACCATCGGGTCCCTACCGAGCACCTAAATGGGGGCTCCACACGCTCATTGATGTTTTATTCGCCTATAAACACCATTACTAGTTTAGAACGACGCTCTGCTACGGAGTACTCCGTACATTTCGAGTATTCATTAGATATTCCGTGGGCCCATGTCATTCTAGGTCGCTCTCTTTACGTAAGAATAAATTGTTTGATAGAGTATGCCTCGTTATCACGGCTCCAACCAGCCAGGCTCTTCTCGTTCGTCTCGTCCTTTCATATTCTGACTGGCAATTCTTCCTTCTCACTCTCTAAGTTCCAATCTGCACAGTGAAACAGCGATGACTGGCTTCCAAAAAGAAGCTGCTGCGGAGGCAGCAGTGGTCGTCTCGACAGAGCCAGAAGCCGAATACCCCATGGACGAAGGACTTCAAGCATGGCTACAAGTCCTAGGAAGCTGGATTCTCTTTGCAAATACCTGGTTCGTATTGCCCCAGCCCAGGAATTCTTGGTTATTTGAGCGAGCTTCGTTCTTGCATACCTATCACTATACGTCTCTAATGCTTCCAAGGGGCCTCACAAACTCCTTTGGGATATTTGAGACATTCTACGCTGATAGTCTCTTGAAAACCTCAACTCCTTCTGCTATTTCATGGATTGGGTCCATCCAGCTTTTCCTAACCATGCTTGTTGGGGTCTTTGCGGGCTGGTTTTTGGATTCGGGGCACCTGCATCTACTTCTTATCCTGGGGACATTCTTTGAGGTTTTCGGAATGTTCATGACATCTCTTAGTACCACATACTGGCAGGTGCTGTTGGCACAGGGCATCTGCACCGGTCTAGGAAGTGGGCTTCTGGGTCTGACCTCGGTTGCTGTTATACCCCTGTACTTTCGAAAGAAGAGGATGATCGCCACGGGGATTGCGGCTACGGGCAGCAGTCTGGGTGAGTACATTTACGCTGCAGACTTGTGCTTGATGTGGTCAAACTGACATTATATTGCAGCCGGAATTATCTATCCGATCATGCTCCGGCGTCTCTTTGTGCAGATAGGATTCCCATGGGCTGTGCGAGCGCTAACATTCCTTATCTTGGGGTGTCTAATCGTTGCCTGCTTGGTCATGAAGCTTCGTCCACGGTCTTCCAAGGGAACCTCACTAATCGAGCTCAAACATTTCCGCGATTTCCCCTACGTGGTATTCATCGCTGGTCAGTTTGGTAATGAGGTCTCCCCGTGTTATACTAAAGCTCACACATCCTAAGCATTCACCCTGATGATTTCTTCGGTGTACATCCCCTTCTTCTACATCCAGAAATATGCCCTGCAACTGGGCATCGACGAAGACATGGCCTTCTACCTCCTCAGTATGATGAATGCGACGAGTTTAATAGGTCGTATCGGGCCTAATTGGCTCGCAGACCGGTAGCCTGCACCATCCTGTCCTCATGGCCTCGTCCTGACAATGAATAGGTACGGAGGAGTCAATGTCATGGCGCCAGCATGCTTCCTATCGGCGGTTACTCTCTTTCTATGGCGATTCACCCACAGTCTCCCCGGACTTATTGTTATCGTGCTGCTATACGGTCTTATCTCTGGCGGCATGGTTTCGCTTCCACCCGCCACCATCGCCAATCTCACCATTAAACAGAGCGAGCTGGGGGGACGAATGGGTCTGGCCTACACCATCGCTGCATTTGGGGCGTTGGTCGGCAACCCAATAGCCGGTGCGTGTCTCCGACCATCAGGGGCCCCATCGCCATTGGTACAGGATATTCAGTCGGAATTCCAGGGCACATGGATCTTTGCGGGGGCAATCATGCTCTTGGCGACTGCATGTTTGGTTTTGACCCGGTATCTGCAATTTGGCTTCTCCAGGGGAAACAAGATATGAGAGAACCTGATTGGACGGAGTGCCTAGAGATAGTCGGATATCATTTCCTCTTCAGTTCTATGAAGTCGATAGTTTCAGTTACTTGTTGTACTCTTCATCGTCATCAAAGGCAGCATGACTGTATCCTGACGTACTGGCTTCAATGGAATGAAACAAAGAAAGGAAGAAGTCACCCCCAGCTTCGAACCAGCGACGAAGGTCAACCTGTTTCCTAATTAAAAAAAAATAGCTTCTCTTGGTTCCGCGATAAGGGGGTTGGCGACATACCCAGTCCGCCGTAGAGCAGGGCTGCTATAGAATTTATTCGACTGTGGATTCATCTATTACAATACTGTTGGATAGACTATTCCATTTTTATTTACCAGAATATCAGGTCGAATCCATCTCATTCTGCACGTCTCTGGGATGGATTGGAGTAAACATGACATGATGCAGTGTAGATCATATGTATAGTCTAGTAGTGGCCCTAGTGGGTCGTCTGGACCCTTTTGTATGGAGTGCCCGATCCACTCGGATTGCACCACCACAACCGGCCGGATTGCAATGTTTCATTCCCAACTCTCTGCCAAGGGAGTCAGTCCGTCAGTCGATGTGTTCTCATCCCAGTCAGGCGGTAACATTTCGCTCGTTGGGAGACTGTTGTTACACGACCACTGGGGCTATTGGCCGCGATGACATCACCACTGGCCGACTTGACAAATCGCCATCCAAACGCCCTGACGGCGTCCATGGAAACCCCGAAGTTGACTGGATCATCCTCCGAATCTTCTCATCGACTCATCTCCTGTGGAAATTGTTGTCCCGGCCGGTGCGGGGATGGCTACACTTAACAGGGTCACAACGTCACCTTGTAACACCTGAAGCCCTTCCGCCCTGCTTTTAAGCGAACCACCCAATCCTTTTATTATCCACCACCATCCCCGCTTGCCAGCGCATTCTCTGCCTGTCGAGTTGTGTTGGTAAATTCAGAGCGCTCGCGTGGGTTCGGGAAAGAAAGGAACATGGCTCACCCTGAGAGCACCAGCGACTCGAGTCGCTCGAGCTCCCACGAGCCCGATGAGATCGCCCCCATACGGACGTTCTCGCGACGACAATCCAGGGGCGCGCGAGAAGACAGCACGGTCATGGATCACATGCGTCCGGAAGACAGGGAGCAACTCACCCGCATCGCATCCGGCTTCCCCCGTCATCGCCCCGTCGATTCGGGCGCTGCCATTGAACGACGGGATACCCTCGACGAGCTCAACCCGGATGACCCGGTGCTGGACCCGAGCAGTGACAAATTCGATCTGTACAAATGGGCTCGAATGCGAATGAAGTTGATGGATACGGAGGGTCTTCCGCGCCCCGCGTCCGCCGGGGTCGTTTTCCAGAACCTCAATGTCTCCGGATCAGGCTCGGAGCTCCAGTATCAAGATACCGTGGCGTCGACCTTGCTTGCGCCCTTTCGACCGCAGGAGTACCTGAGCTTTGCGAAGCGGTCGCCCGAGAAACATATCCTACGCAATTTTGACGGGCTTCTCCAGAGCGGCGAGCTGCTGATCGTACTGGGTCGGCCTGGTAGCGGGTGTTCGACTTTCCTAAAGACCCTGTGCGGCGAACTGCATGGGTTGAAGCTCCGCAAAAGCTCCGAGATCCAGTACAATGGAATCTCCATGGAGAGAATGCACAAGGAGTTCAAAGGAGAGGTCGTGTATAACCAGGAAGTGGATAAACATTTCCCTCACTTAACTGTTGGGCAAACTCTGGAATTCGCCGCTGCTGCCAGAACTCCAGAGCGACGTCTACATGGAGTCAATCGACAGCAATACGCCAAGCATATCACACAGGTCATAATGGCGGTGTTTGGTCTGTCACATACGTACAACACGAAAGTCGGCGATGATTATGTACGAGGTGTTTCCGGAGGAGAACGAAAGCGAGTTAGCATCGCAGAGATGGCCTTGTCTGGAGCCCCTATCGCGGCATGGGATAACAGCACCCGTGGACTTGACTCCGCCAGTGCCCTGGAATTCGTTAATGCACTGAGACTGTCCGCCAACTTGGCTGGGTCCTGTCATGCGGTGGCCATATACCAAGCATCGCAGGCCATCTACGACGTTTTCGACAAGGCTATTGTTCTCTACGAAGGCAGAGAGATCTACTTTGGACCGTGCGATGAAGCAAGAGACTATTTCATCGACATGGGGTGGGACTGCCCCCCACGCCAAACGACAGGTGATTTTTTGACATCTGTAACCAATCCCCAGGAACGCAAGCCGCGCCAAGGGATGGAGAACAAGGTCCCTAGGACTCCGGATGAATTTGAAAAATATTGGAAGAACAGTCCTCTGTATGCGGAACTCCATAAAGAAATCAAGGAGCATATGGAAGAGTTTCCTCCCGGAGGCGAATCTGAACAGGTCTTTGGCGAAAGAAAACGCCAAAGACAAGCGAAGCACGTTCGTCCCAAGAGTCCTTATGTCATTTCCATCCCAATGCAAGTCAAGCTCTGTACCATACGAGCCTATCAAAGGTATGGTGGCATCCCAGACATCGATATCCGGCTGTTCGCTTACTGCTCTAGGATATGGAATGATAAACCGTCTACTCTGACAACGGTCATTGGACGCATTGCAATGTCTCTGATTATCGGTTCAATCTATTACGGGTAGGGCTCCCTCTCTGGTATGTGAGGTTATGCTAATGTCTTAGGACCCCGAATGCTACGGCAGGATTCCAGAGCAAAGGCGCCGCTCTTTTCTTCGCTGTCTTGTATGTCCAGTTCCTCATGTGAAGTTCTCGCGAGATTATCTGGACGTCTTCTGACGATGGTACAGAATGAATGCTCTTATCAGTATTACTGAAATCAACTCCCTCTACGACCAGCGCCCCATCGTTGAGAAGCAAGCATCGTACGCCTTTGTCCACCCATTCACGGAAGCGTTTGGTGGGATTGTTTCCGATATCCCAGTCAAATTCGTATCTGCTACCGTGTTCAACATCATATTTTACTTTCTGGCCGGCCTGGTAAGTCCACAACTCATCCTCTTGAACGGAACTAAGCGACGATACAGCGATATGAAGCATCTCAGTTCTTCATCTTCTTTCTGTTCACTTTCCTCAGCACATTTGCAATGTCGGGGATTTTTCGAACACTCGCTGCAGCGACCAAGACGCTCGCACAGGCAATGGCTATGGCTGGGGTGATTGTCCTGGCCATCGTCATCTACACTGGCTTCGTCATACCCGTACCTCAGATGTCCGACATCCCGTGGTTCAGCTGGATCCGGTGGATCAACCCTGTGTTCTATACGTTCGAAGCGTTGGTCGCCAACGAATTCCACGGACGGCGTTTCACGTGCTCGCAGTTCGTTCCCGCCTATCCTCAACTCAGCGGCGATTCTTTCATCTGTAACGTGCGCGGTGCTGTTGCAGGAGAAAGAACGGTGTCTGGGGATGCTTTCATTGAATCCCAGTACAGATACACCTACGCACACGAATGGAGGAATCTCGGTATCTTGATAGGGTTCTATATCTTTTTTACTGTGGTTTATCTCCTTGCCACCGAGCTTAACTCTGCCACTTCGTCAAAGGCGGAATTCTTAGTATTCCGACGTGGTCATGTGCCAGCCTACATGCGCGATGCAAATAAACGCGGAAAAGAAAGCGTTGCGACAGACAATCCTCAGCACCAGGCCGAGACGGAGAAGGACGCATCTGCAATTCCTAAGCAACATGCCATCTTCACCTGGCGTGATGTGTGCTATGATATTCCAGTCAAAGGAGGCCAACGACGTCTGCTGGATCACGTTTCTGGCTGGGTCAAGCCCGGCACTCTTACAGCCCTGATGGGTGTTTCTGGAGCGGGCAAGACCACCCTCCTTGATGTCCTCGCGAAGCGTGTCTCTATAGGTGTTGTCACTGGGGATATGCTGGTGGACGGCAAAGGGCTGGATAATAGTTTCCAGCGGAAGACTGGATATGTGCAGCAGCAAGACCTCCATCTCGCGACAACGACCGTTCGAGAGGCGCTTCGTTTCAGTGCCCTCCTCCGTCAGCCGATATCGGTCTCCAAAAAGGAGAAATACAAATATGTTGAAGAGGTCATCGCGATGCTCGGGATGGAGGACTTCGCGGGGGCCATTGTCGGAACGCCGGGTGAAGGGCTGAACGTTGAACAGAGAAAGCTCTTGACGATCGGAGTGGAGCTTGCTGCTAAGCCGGCCCTGTTGATCTTCCTCGACGAACCGACCAGTGGGCTGGATTCGCAGAGCTCGTGGTCGATTATTGCTTTCTTGCGGAAGCTGGCCGACCATGGTCAGGCAGTTCTATCCACGATCCATCAGCCGAGCGCGCTGCTCTTCCAGCAATTCGACCGCCTCCTTTTCTTAGCAAAGGGAGGGAAGACTGTGTATTTTGGAGAGATTGGAGACCAGTCTCGTACCATGCTGGACTATTTCGAAGCAAATGGCGCCCGGACTTGTGGTGCGTCCGAGAATGTGAGTCTCTCTGCCCTAGTCAATCCACAACCAACTAACATGCAAAGCCCGCCGAGTACATGCTAGAGATCATTGGCGCCGGTGCGTCGGGCAAAGCGTCCAAGGACTGGGCTGCCGTCTGGAACGAAAGCCAGGAGGCCAAAGACATCCAGAAGGAAATCGATCGAATCCATCAAGAACGGGCTTCGGCTTCTGATGAGCACGGCGACGATAGTCCAGGCTCCGAATACGGAGAATACGCCATGCCTTTTCCGAACCAGCTGTGGCATGTGACGCACCGGGTGTTCCAGCAGTACTGGCGTGAACCAGCCTACGTATGGGCGAAGTTGCTCCTCGCCACGCTATCGTCTCTGTTCATCGGCTTTACATTCTTCAAACCCAACAGCAATTTGCAGGGCTTCCAGGATGTCCTGTTCAGTGCATTCATGCTGACCTCTATCTTCTCGACCCTGGTGCAACAGTAAGCAACCCCGTTTCCCTGTTTTCCCCAGTCATTAGGGTCTAACAGCACCAGGATCATGCCCAAGTTCGTCGTCCAACGCTCCCTGTACGAAGTCCGGGAAAGACCATCCAAAGCCTACTCATGGGCTGCATTCCTCATCGCCAACGTCGCCGTCGAAATCCCCTACCAGATCCTCGCCGGCGTCATTGCTTGGGCATGCTACTACTTCCCGATCTACGGCGCGTCGCAGGCTTCACACCGACAGGGCCTGATGCTACTATTCGTCGTGCAGTTCTACATGTTCACCTCGACCTTTGCCGGGTTGATCATCTCCGCCTTGCCAGACGCCGAGACAGGCGGTACGATCGCCACGCTGCTGTTCATCATGGCCCTCACCTTCAACGGCGTGATGCAGCCGCCCAACGCGCTGCCCGGATTCTGGATCTTCATGTACCGCGTGTCTCCGCTGACGTATCTGATTGCCGGTCTGACGGCTACCGGCCTGCACGGCCGTCCCATTGAGTGCTCCAGCGAGGAACTGAGCGTCTTCAATCCGCCCGCCGGCATGACCTGCGGGCAGTACCTGGCCTCGTATCTGCAGGCTGCGCCGGGCACGCTGTACAATCAGGACGCAACGCAGGGCTGCGAGTACTGCCAGCTGCGCAATGCGGACCAGTACCTTGCCAGTAGCAACATCTGTAAGTGCCGTCGTTTGTCGTTGAGAAAGAGTGCTAACTGGTGTAGTCTATGGTGAGCGGTGGCGGAACTATGGCCTCGGCTGGGCCTACATCGGGTTCAATATCATGGGCACCGTGGCGTTGTACTACATGTTCCGGGTGAAACACTACAACCCGACCTCGCTGGTGAGAGGAGTGGTGAAGAGTGTCAAGTTTGTCTGTCGGGTGTTCAAGCGGCGGTCTGGGGAGACGCCCAAGGGGCGGGAGGCAGAGAATGGACGGTTGGTGTAGTCTTCATTAATTAGAGTAGATTATCAACCGAAGCATAGATGGTGAAGCATATTGATGTCTGATAAATCAATAGTGGGAAAGAAATCTCATCCAGCGAATCAGATCTCATCTGGTCGGCTTGGCAAGCATCATTGGTCTAGTGGTAGAATTCATCGTTGCCATCGATGAGGCCCGTGTTCGATTCACGGATGATGCATTCTTTTTTCTTTTTGGTGGCAGACTTAAAAAGTATGAGCTTCTGCGGGTGGGTCAGACGGATTCTGCGAGTTGTGAAGGGGCTTGAGCTGCTCCAAGGGAGATGAGTTAGACCTGTTTTGTTAATCCCTATACGGTTCAGATTAACTCGGGCTACGGTAGTCAGCAAGACGCATCATATAGATATGCTATCGTGAAAATGGTTATTATGAAACGCTGAGTATTATCGGAAAGACACAGAAAGACAGATAATGCATGACTCGTACGCATGGACAAATGGGTATTATGCTGGAAACATGCAACGCCTTGGTCATTAGTTTTAACGGATGTCAATATCGATGTCGATGTCGACCGGTCATCGGGCGTATCGTAGCTTCAGGCTCATAGATTCGTAGACTCGTAGATTCGGCATGCCAGTCATAGCGGATTCCGGGCGACGACCAGCGCATTTACCACATGGCCGGACTTCCATCCCTGGTCGACGAGGGACGCATGTTCGCGGAGCATCTTGCCCAGGTACACGATGCGGACGCGCTGGGTGCGCGGGATCTGCCGTAGCCACATTAGCCATGTCCCCGCAAACAATAGAGCGTAAAATAGGATGCACGCACCCCGGCATCTTGCTGGATTTTGCGCGCAATGAACCCCACACTGTGCGACGTCTTCACGGCGACGACGACATCCGGCCCGCCACGATCACTCAGGCGCGCCCGGACCCGGATCACGTCGCGCTCACTAGCCTTCCCCTTCTCATCGCGGCGCCGCTCGACCTCCTCCTCCTCCTCCGCGATCAGCTCATCGCCCGATGCCTCGTCCAGCGACATCTTATCGTCGTCAGTGTCGAACTCATCCGCCAGCTCTGCGGCCAGCATGTTCTCCGGGTCGCTGACGATGCACTGCGGCAGACGGTACAGCACGCCGTGCTGGTCGTAGGCGCCCTGGCAGAAGTCGCCCGTGGGCACGGTGATGCCGGCGGCGTCGACGATGCCCTGCGCAGTGTCGAGGTCGCCAGCCTGCATGAGCGCGAGGGCCGTCGCCAGCGCGGCCCAGATCTCCGGCCGCCCCGTCACGCGGGTCTCGAAGAACTCGCGGCGCTCGTGGTCCAGCTGTGCGCGCGTCCAGAGCCGCCGCTTGCTGTACCACACGTGCGGGCGGATCGGCGCGTTGAACGGCTCGCCCAGTGGGAAGTCGTCTGGTGCGGTGCGCACGACGACCCGTGCGGTGGCGGACGGTCCGCTGCGTGCGGGGTGGTAGAGTGTTGTTGTCCTCGGGGTGGTTGTCGTCGTGGTGTTGGAGATGGCGGCGCTGCGCGGTGCGGTCGCTGCTGCGGGCTCCTCTGGGGCTACTACTCGGTCGGTGTGGGTGTCACGCGACACAGATATGGAAAAGCAACAGCCCTGTGCCGCGGGTGTCAATGAGGGTGGTTGTTCGGGGGATCGGCTGGGGACTTACCATCTTGGAGATTGACGGATCAACTCCATCAGCCGGGGTGTCGATAGAGGAATGTAGTAGGACGGAGTAGAGGAGTACGAAGAGAATGAGAAGATGCGAGATGGGCTGGGTTAGAAGTAGTGGCGAGATGACATGACGTCGAGTTGAGGTGGAGAGAAGGTGAGCTGATCCGATACGAGTAAAGAGGGGGAACGTCAAGTACTTAAGTCCGTCCCTTAGTATACTACTGTAGGTAACTAACTCACTCGCCTCAACAAGGGGCAGATGCAAGGACAAGCAGAGCAGGAAGTCGTCGTCAACGCCAACTTTAATAAATGATAAACTATACATCCACCGCCTCGATCGTGTAACTGCATATGTATAGTACTATGTACGTCTGTTGGGGTCAAAATGACCAGTCTACTATACGTCCCGCTGGTGGCATCCAGCCGGTACTGACTGAATTTGTATGCTGACTTGTATAGAATTCTTATTATTCCTCCTCGTCATCGCTCCCAAATATCGCCTTAAACACCGCCTCTCCAGGACGCTCAGCCTCCAGGGCTTCGTTGCGCTCGGGTTCCACCACGATAGGCTTTGCCTTCTCCTGCACCCCCGACGATCCTGCATCAGCACCGCCCGTTGCCCCAATATTCAGCATGAGCTGGTTCATCACATCGCGGGACACTAATTCCTTTGGTCCCGTATCGCTCTGGTACCCGGCTGACTGGAAACGATCTCCGGGTGTACCCTCCGCACGCTCTCGTGGTTCGCCCGGGTCGACCTGCACATGGCTGGGCGGTTTCACGTTGAACCGCTTGCACAGAAGACGGGTTGGATAGAACGTATGGTGGCTCCGCGTCATGGGCCCAAACATACCGATCTTTGCGGCCTCTTCTGCAGGATCGGCCGGTTTCTGGGCCGGCTTGCTCAATAACGAACTGGGTGAAGTCGCTGATTCAGACTCATCCGAAGACCCCTTCGGTCCAGACGACGCCGATGTAAACCGGGAAGCCATTAGACCTGACATCGGCTTGAACACTTCTGCCGCCCGAGCGAACTCATTAAGCTCCGCAATCCATTCGTCCGTAGTCGAGCCGGGGACCCGCTCCGGGAGGCTCTCTCGCAGTCCAGCCCGGACTTCCAGAAACGTTCGATAGCGTGTGCGCTTGTCGGGATCCTCCGAATAGGGCATCCACCCGCTGGCCGCTCGGGTCAACGCCTGCACCGCTACCTGTTTATCCAGTTTAGGCACGAGATCCCACAGATCCCGCCGTTTCTGAGCGTCGGAAGCCTCGTAGCCCTTGGGGGCCTTTTCTCCTCGTGCTGGTGGGAGATCCGTCCTCCCAGTAAGCTTCACAATCCTTTCGCGGGCCTCGGGAGTCATCCAATCGAATATCGATTGGCCCGGCAGCTGCGCTTCTCCCAGAAGCGCGGCTCTCGACGAGGGGTCCAGGGATGAGGCTTTGGCTGCCTCTTTCGTGGAGACATAAGTCGATTCATCCCTGTCGTGGGATGGTCTTTTTCTGGATTTCCAGTCCTTGGGGATCTCTGGCGGCGCATATTTCTTCTCTTGAGACGAAATCGCAAGGCCAGAGATTCCGTCGGCAAGAAGAAATCCATCCAGCGGCAATCGGCCATCATGACACTTTCGAAAACCAGCGCCTTTCGCCGCGATTGCTTTCTTCGATATAAAGACGGGCTTACTGTTGAGAAGAGGATTGGACGAGGTGATGGCGGGTTTGCCGTCTTCGGACTTGGCCCTCTTTTTCTTCTTCTTGTCGCCTCCGATCACACGGTTGTACGATATCTGCGGGCCCAGCGAGTACGGGTCTTCATCGTCTGATCCGGTATCGTTCAAGACGCCGACTCCGAATGCACCGCGACGGGGTTCTTTCGTTCTCGGGGGTTTCGGCTTCTCGGGGACTCTTAGCCGGCGACCAAAGAAAGGGTCCGCGTCGTCATCGGATTCCTGATCATCCGGTTTATGCGCGTCCAAGCGAGATTCCCCTTCGAAACCGAGGCCTTTATGGTCTGTCTTGTGTATGAAGGCTACCATTGGCGGGTTCTCCGGCGCAAAGAGATACGTCTTGTCGGCATCGGACGCATCCCCATAGGCCCTGCGCCGGACCTTGGGCCCGATGCCTTGACCCTCCTTCCAGCCCATCTTCTTGAGCAACTTGACGCCCATCGTTTCGCCTCCCATTTGGAAGACATCCATCAAACCGCCGCGGCGCGCGGGGTCCGTCCCAGTTGAACCAAACCCGGAGAAGTCCTCGGCGGTCTGCAGGTTCCGGGCCTCTTCGGCCTCGCGGATATCCTCTTCGTCCATAAAATCCTCGGGACGCTGCTGGGGGGCGGCCTTGGCGCGGTTCTGGCGCGAGGACACAAAGGTCGCCGGGGTCCATCCTTCTTTCGAGCCGACGGTGTTGAAGTACCTGGAGACGCGGGGCGCGGATTGTTTAGCGGTGCTGTCCAAGGCTATGCGCGGATCGTGAGCTCACCCGGCACTGAAACCACCGGTGAAGGCGCCATGCAGGCGTTTCCTTCCCCGGTCGTCGGTCACTTCCTGTTTCCAGATCGGGGTGTAGGAGCCATCGTCGCGGACGCTGGCGTCGAGGGGAGGTAGCGGGGTGCCGTAGAAGGCGAAGGGGGACTGGTGGGCTTGGAGGTCGGCCTCAAAAGCAGCGCGAGAGCGCTTACTGGTCATTTTCGTCGATAGGTATACGACGGGCGGAGGATTAGATGTTCATTATTCCCTATCTGTTGGCGCGATGACGTACGGTCAGTTGGGCTGCAGGGTAGTCTAGAGAAGGCACTAGGGTCCTTACCGACGGATTCGAATAATTGATTCAGACTTGTTAGAGCATGGTAGTAGGGTCTGAGATCAGCGGGGATTGCACTGGTTTGTTCAGTTGTGTAAACGGCAAGGGATGGAGAGTTGGAGAAGAAGAGAGAAGAGGTGATTTATCGCCATGTGATGGTCCAACACCCCATCCACATGTGGCTGGTGTGGTTGTGGCGGTGCATCCATTTGCTAGGAAGGTGACAAAAGGGAAGTAGTACGGTAGTACCTAGGTAGAATAATCAGAGGGAAACAATAACTCCTCATTATTATTATTATTTGCATTTAGATGCTTGGATTTCACGTAGCTGGTGATGCTAGTTGTTGGTATCTCGGATATATATTCCTTACTCAACCTTGTCCTTCGTATTCCCCAGATTCCTCACTTCCAGGAAAACAAATCAATGGAATTTATCTATCTCTTACGAAAAAAGAGAAGAAACAAAAAGAAAAACAAACAGAGACAAAACAGATCTTATTGATCACAAATGGTCGAGGGAGGATGTCTAAGATCTATGGCGACCCCTTGTGGCATGCGAGTTCGCCGTGTTCTAGATGGGTCCAACATTATTGTACTCGATCCCGATGGAATGGAAGATTCACTGTGGAATTTGAGGGAGGCTGATGCTTCGTACTCCGTACACAGGATACAGAACACCAGTGGCTTTCTACTTTCTGTAGATCGTTCTGACGAGTCAATATCCCCATCGTGATCTAGCCTCGCTCCAGCACGAGCACCCCACCAGTTGCTAGTGAGGAAATCTCGTGCAGGATACGAGTGATAGTCGAGGGATTTAACAAGACTGTGTATCCCTGACCCTGACGATGGTCACACGAGATCAGTCTATTTCTTTTTTTCGATCTTTTCTTTTTTTTATTGTGTCTTTTGTGTGTTTTCTTTTTGTGAAGTGATGAGAAACTGCCGATTAACTAGCTGTTTAGTAGTAGAACACTGTGTAGTAGGACTCCACCAATGATGCGGGCATCCGCGGTCTATCCCGAACTAATCTGGATGCGGTTGAAGTTGCTCTCCTTCCTGTTTTCCCCTTTCATCACTCTCTCATCCACACACTCCCTCTTACTTACTCTTCCCTCTTCTCTTCTCCCTCCCCTCTCTCTTTCATTCTCTTCCCTTCACTTCTCCCATCCACCCCTCCATCCATTTCTCCTCGTTACATGGGGGCTCCGCCTCCCTCCATCTGCTGGCTGTGAGCGGTCGGTCGTCAGCAACGCCAACCCAACGTCTCCCCCAAACTCCCCCGCCCGCTCCCCCGATCGGCCCTTTCAACCTTACACGACCTGATCCCATCCCAACCCCCGTCGTCGGCCTCCTATCCTCTTTCTTCCTTCCTTCGTCCCCCGTGCTCACTCGCATCCGCTGAACTCATTTCCCTGGGTTATCCCTGACCCAGTCCATCCCCTCCCCCTATCGTAATGTCCACCACGGCGTCATCCGCGTCGCCATCGGTCGTCCGCAGCCACTCGACCTCGTCCCGACCTGCATCCTCTCGCCCTGTTTCATCCGACCTGCCTCACCGAACTCGAAGTGTTGCCGTCAGACCCTCAACCGCCTCCCAGCCTTCGCCGCAACGCCAGTCCCAGTCGCACCAGCATTACCATTCCAAGTCTCAGGCCTATGACCGTCGTCCCCCCTCAAACCACGCTGTTTTCGATCACATAGCTCGTCGGGACGGTGCCCAACCAGCCCCCGCGCGTCGGAGTAGCTCCAGGGAGCGGTCGCAGGAGCGACCGCCCACCACCCACCGCTCCGACTCATCCGCCGCCAAACATCAGAGGAACCTGTCGGCTCAGGGTCATCAGCGAGACAGCATCGACATGGCGACGGCAGGTCCCGTCGTGGCAGAGGGTGCCGCTGCGGTCACGCAACCACCCTCCGCGTCGCGACTCCACCCTGCTGCTGCAATGCCATCGAAGCGTCGCACGACCATTACCACCCCGTCCGGCCAGTGGGCATTGGGGAAAACTCTAGGTGCAGGGAGCATGGGTAAGGTGAAGGTGGGCAAGAATATCGAGACCGGAGAACAGGTAGCCCCTCCTTGGATCCCATTTCATGTCAACCAAACCAGGATGATAATGCTGACGCGACTAGGTGGCCGTGAAAATTGTCCCTCGGCAGTCGACCGAGGAACACCGCAGCTCCCGCGATGCCGAGAGAGCTGATCGGTCAAAGGAGATTCGGACCGCTCGGGAAGCCGCTATTGTCAGCCTCGTCAACCACCCTTATATCTGTGGGATGCGCGATGTCGTCCGGACCAACTACCACTGGTATATGCTGTTCGAGCTCGTCAACGGGGGTCAGATGCTGGACTACATCATCTCCCACGGCAAGCTGAAGGAGAAGCAGGCGCGAAAGTTCGCGCGTCAAATTGCCAGTGCGTTGGATTATTGCCATCGCAATAGCATCGTGCATCGTGATCTGAAGATTGAAAACATTCTGATCAGCAAGACTGGTGACATCAAAATCATCGATTTCGGTCTGAGCAACCTGTTCTCTCCCCGGAGCCTCCTCAAAACCTTCTGCGGCAGTCTGTATTTCGCGGCCCCCGAATTACTGCAGGCGAGGCAGTATACTGGCCCAGAGGTGGATGTATGGAGCTTCGGGATTGTTCTTTACGTCCTGGTCTGTGGAAAGGTCCCGTTCGATGATCAGAGCATGCCGAAACTCCATGCCAAGATCAAGCAGGGCGCCTTCGAATTTCCTCAGGGACTGACCGCAGGTATGTATTCAGTCCTAGCGCCTTTGCGTCAGACCAGACACTAACCAAACTTCTGAAGAATGCCGCAGCATTATTTCCCGGATGCTGGTTACGGATCCTAAGCAGCGTGCGAGTCTGGCAGAAATCATGAACCACCCCTGGATGAACAAAGGCTTCAATGGTCCCCCGGATAGCTATCTACCCCACCGTGAGCCGTTGCAGCTCCCACTCGATCCCGATGTGATTGAAAAGATGACCGGTTTCGACTTTGGGCCGCCGGACTATATCACGGCTCAGCTCACCAAAATCATAGAATCCGAGGATTATCAACATGCTGTGCGAAACAGCGTTCGTGATCAACCCCTGCCGAGTCATGGCGAAAAGAAGCGGGGCATGTTTGACTTCTACAAGCGCCGAAACTCCGTCAGCCGCGATACACTCTCGGTCCCGTCCGCAGAGGCGGTACAGCTGGGACATGATCCACTCAATGCCTACAGTCCCCTCCTGTCCATCTATTATCTCGTCAAAGAGAAGCTTGAGAGAGAAAGAGCCGAGACTAACCCAGGGGCCCTCGGCGTTCCTCAGTCCGCAGGCGATGCCATGCTACAGATGCCGGACCTGCCTGCGCCGGAAGCGGCACACACCAATCAGTACCAGGTCCCTGGCGAGAAAGACACCTCAAGACGGTCTCGTCCTCGCGCTAGGACCCATGGAGATGATGATCTTGCAGATGGGGTCAAGCATCTCAACCTCGTTCCCGGACAGGCTTCTCCAGTCCCTCCCATGTCACAACCCGAGACTCCCATGAAAAAGGAAAGTGCTGCGGCAGGTCTTTTGAGAAGATTCAGCACCCGACGAACAAAGGAGCGCAGCCGCGATCCCGAGCGTGGAAGGATTGGAAGCCCGCAGACGCCCCAATTGAACGTTCAACCGCCTGCCGATTCGGCCTCTCCGCTCTCCAGAGGGTTCAGCATGAGACGGGCACGGCGCGCCGAACCATCATCCACGATCCCTTCGGCGGGTAGTCAGCCACAACACCAAGATCTTCTCAAAGCACCTGGATCAGAGCCGGGCTCTCGGTCCAACAAGTTCTTGGAGAGATCCGCTAGCGTGAACTCGGCTGACTACCGGGCCCGACGAGCTGCGCGTCGCAACGAAGCCGAGGGAACCGCCCCGCCTCAGACGAGTGGTTCGGATTATTCGGGCAAGGATCAGACCCCCGCGAAGGACCCGAAAGCCCACGCCCGCACCCATGCCACGCGGACGATGTCTCTGGGCCACGCGCGGCGTGAGAGCATCCAGGCCCGACGCGCTCGCCGGGACGCCGCTAGAGAGGCCAATGTCCCGGAGGAGACTGATGCAGACATCTCCGGCGCTGGCACGGCACTTGAGAGCGCCAACGAGGGCGAAGATTTGTCGAAGCCGGTATACCTGAAGGGCCTGTTCAGTGTTTCCACTACTAGCAGCAAGCCCCTTCCTGTCATCCGAGCGGATATCATCCGCGTCTTGAAACAGCTTTCCGTCGAGTTTGTTGAGATCAAGGGTGGATTCAGCTGCCGGCATGCCCCCAGTATTGAGCTCGACAAGGTGGTGGACGTGGGCCCTCCGAGCCCTGAACGACAAGGACATGTGTCTAACCACCGTCGGCGGATCAGCTTCGGAGGACTGCTGAGCCACGATGACAGCAAAGAAGAATCCCGCGGCACCCCCAAGTCTCAACGTCGCACTCGTGGCCCGCCGGATCGCAGCTTTGTCAGTAATTCGGACGGCTCTGACGAGTTTATTGCGTCTCCTGATCCCAATGCCGGGGGAGAACGGGTTATGGGCGAGACTACCACCCGTGTGCAGAGCGACACGGGCGAGAACCTTGTTCTTCGATTCGAGATCCTCATTGTGAAGGTGCCACTGTTCTCGCTCCACGGAATTCAATTTAAGAAAGTGGCTGGAGGCATGTGGCAATACCGCGAGATGGCGAAGAAGATTTTGGACGCCTTAAGACTATGATTTGCATCAGACTTACACTAATCGCATGAGATGTTCGCACAGCGTCATCTGTATCACGAAGCATTCGCACGAGCAGAGAGTTTTATTCTCTACCTTTCCTGTGTTTTTTCCTATGACGTGGTTTATCCTGCCCTTGTTTGAAGATAATGTCGGTTTCGGTATACACATCCCGAGCTGGCTCCGCAGGTTTCTTGCCGTTGATTATGGTGTATATTAGAACCGAACGGGCAGTATCATGGGATTCTAGTTTCTGTCATGATGGGAGTATGGTGCTGGGCTGTATATCTCGAGGGTAATAGCACCTGTTAGTCATTGGATTGTGCAGTTGTAGGTGTCCGAAGCAGTTCTATTTCGGCCAGAAGCAGATCGAGGTACACCTGTAGGTCTTTTGGATCATCTATGCCTGTTGGTACTGTACTTGCATACCAACGCTGTGAAGGGTCGGTCTCCTTGGGGAGTCAGATCTTCGACTAATCTACCAACCTAAGCTTTACAGGCTCAGTCCCGAAAGACTAGACACAGCGTTCAAACAAACGTTCTCATGCGTTTTGGTTGCTTTGTTGGTGCCGGTTGTCTCCAAGGCTTCTCTATGACATACGCCGGGTCGTGAGACACCAGATGGCGGCACCCATAGGGCCGGGTTCTGTTGGAAAAAGTTCGACGCGCGCAAGGTCACGCCGACGGTTTCCGCTGGCATGATGGGGAAATCTTCCGTGCGCGGGACATGGGTCACTCCAAACTGGATATAGCACACGATATCGGCGTCCTCGATGCATCCATCCCGCGCGGCCCAGTCGAGGATATCCGTGTTGTCGGGATGATCCACATCCCCGGATCTCTGGCACACATACTGACCCGCAGGAAAGATCTGGCGCTCCTGGTAAGGCACGACCCAGAGCGAATGGCGGGCAAACGCCGCCCGCTTGGCCAACCTGCCCCCCGGCCGCGCACGCAGCGGCGGACAGTCGTTGTTGATGATCTTGTATGCGACGGGCTTCTTCGACCGCGGGTTGATCCGGTTGGGATTGATGATGTCCCAGGTGCGGCCGGTCTCGTGGCAGTAGTCGCTGGCGCCTGTGCGGGCCGTGCAAAGGGCGGTCTTCTGCGTGTAGAACGCGCTGTCGGACGAGGCATCCTCGGCGAGGACGTGGTCGTTCTGCACGACGGTGTTGCGGTCCCCGTCGATGGCCGGGTCGACCCGGAGTGAGAACAGGTGCTGGTGGTTGGGCGCGTCGACGCCCCTCGCTACTTCGTTCCGGGACGCGGCCAAGTCTAGCGGGTGCAGGCTGGACGTACTCGGGATGCCGGTGAGCCTCACCTCGCAGCGGTAGGTGCCGTCCAAGGTGAAAGAGTGGTAGAAGGCGTATTCGTAGTTGGCGGCGGTGATGATCTGCGAGATGATGAGTTTGCGGTCGCGGGCGGAGACGACGGTGCCGTCGCGGTCGTCGGTGTGTTTGTAGAGCAGCCCGTTGTCTTCCTCATGGATGCAGACGGCGTTCTTGATCACGTACGGCGTGCCGTCCGAGGCCGACAGCATGGCGTCCAGGTACTGGATGGCCCCGTTGCAGTCGCAGCCGAGACGGAGGGAATTCGTCGACACGCCGGTGCCGTACTCGCCGACATCGAACGCATGCCGATGCGCATACGGGACCACCATCTCTGCGATGCTGATGCGGTTGAAGAGCATGCGCTCGCGGCGCTCGCCCGTGCCGAGGTCCTCCTCCACGCGAACATCGGAGAGCACGATGCCCTCGCGGTAGTTGAAGCCGACGTGCAGTCTGAGCGCGGCCCAGTGCAGCTCGTGGCCGTGCATGTGGAACGACACGCCGCACGGCTGCGTGGTGAGGATGGGCCGCAGCCTGTCCCAGCGATAGTGCTCCCGCAGGAACTGCGGGTGGTAGTTGTGGCTGGCGGTAGGGAGCGGCGTACGCTGCCCATGCACCCGGCGCACATTCACCGCGACGACCTCCTTCCGCTCCCTGTCGACCAGCATGGTGAAGTCCAGCGGGTGCGCGTACTGGTTGTCCAGCGCGGACGCGCGGTAGTACGGGATCGCCTGGAGGAGGCGTCGCTTGGTGCCCCAGTGCTCGTCGTACCCGATGGACCAGGCGTCAAAGTATACTTTGGACATGTCGGTGATGCCGAGTTCGCGACATGCTTCCGCGACGCGGGGGTCTCGTCGGGCAGCGTCCTCGGCGTGGGCTTCCTCGTCCGGTGTCTGGAGCACGATCACGTCGCGGACGGTTTTGCATGTTTCGACTTTTCTCTGGGTCAGGTTGGTCACTACCTCGCGGACCTCGTTGGTCTTGTGTATGATGATGGCAAAGGAGCGTCGGTCAGGATGGATGAGTGTGCCGGTGCGGAAGGCGGCGTACTCGCTTCTCGAGGGCTCGTGGAGCGTAATGCAATTGAATTTGAGACGGCCTGAAGCAAGGTGTTCCCGCATGAGAGACGCAGAGAGTATGATCTCGTCCGCAGACAGAGGGTCTGCTGCGTTAGTTTGACAGGCAGTCGCATGCAGGGATTGATCTTACCGAGTGGATGAGGGCGACATATGCGATTCTTCGAGTCGCATCCTGCGGATGCACAGTTGATGGAGACCATTCTGTGTTTATGATACAGGTGTTCTTCTCTGGAGATTTCTACGACGGAGTACATCGGATTTATATGCCATCTGACGGGCTGTAGAGAAACATGTCACTGCTGTCCAGACCTTGGAATCCACGCAGGCTGTGCTGAATGCGAGCCACCATATTGGGTCGTCGAGAACCAGGTTTTCAGCAAGGGACAGCTGTGGCCACTGATGTCAATTGACCCGTTGTGCCGGCATTGTACAACTCACCAGATCTTGGCCTATACAGGTCAAGTCGTAATGACATAGAAGAGTCAATAGATCCTAAAGTCCTATTGCTTCGATTATGGTCCCTCGATGTCGAAGGGCAGTTCCTCTTACAGCCCCTTACAGTCCCTCATGTATCAAAAAGGATTGGGACTGAGGAGCCAGTACTTGTGCCTCTCGACAATTGCGTGTTAACTTGGACATAGCATGTTAACTCTATCAGACCCAGCGTCCCATGGCAATGGGGTTTGAACAAGCTGAACCAAGGACGAGGGAAGTGTGGAGGAGCAAATACCTTGTACTCAAGACTAACACTGAGTGGTAGCTAGTTCAGCGGATTGGAATTCCACTTCCGTCAGCGATGAGTATCGTGGAGATCCTTCTCGGTCCCCTGCATAGATGTGCGCTGCGAACGACTGGATTCTTTATGCGAGAATGGCAAGATATGGCTTCATCTGCCAAGTTAATGATATCGTGTAGCCGTGTCATATCACCTAGAGCCCTGGCACCACTGGGTCAAAGGTCAGATCCGTTTAGACTGTTGAGCCGGTAAATAGGAGCCCTAGTTCCGCTGTTTGTATATGAAGAGGATACCATTTACGATATACAGTTAGACCGAGAAAGACAAGAGACATTCTCTGGGCAAACCTTCAACAGGCGGATGAAGTTGATAAGGTTCCATGCTAGCATCATCATCTCGCTACCCGGACTACATTTCCAAGGCGTGCATCGATAGACTCTTGTTGCGTTTCCACCGCCTTTACACTTGACTGGATCTTTTCTATGTGTCTTCTGGTGGACAGATGCATGCTCCCAATTAGAGGCATAGCCCTAGGCTCGAAGCTCTGAAGTCCAAGATGACAAATCATACTTGTTGAAAACGTCGGCTAGTAATGCTGAAAGGGCTAGATACTGTATGCTTCTACTTGTTATCTTGATCTCTTACCCTAACCAACCACTAAGGGTTGTGGAGCAATGTCAGGTTAAGCGTCGGGCGTTGTATAATACCCCACAGGAACTTCCTCATCCAGTTTAACTGATCAGCCGTAAGCACTAACAACACTAACAAAGGGCAACAAACAAGTCATGATTCCCCGCCAGCCTTGTGAGCAGGCCGAGTTCCGAGATGTACTCCGTACAGGGTAAAAGGATACTCCAGCTGTCGACGGAACTACTCGGTATCTTGATAGGCCGATGTCCATCATGCTGGAGTCAGTGGGATAAAGAAAGTCCGATCAGTACAGTCTACGGCGGGGCATACCATACTTATAATCTCATACTCTGACACATCACACAACATCATGGTTGGGGAGAAACCCGGGACTTTACAACTCTCCGAAGCCACCCCGTTGCTGCACACGGCGGCGCGTATCGTGTCTGCGCAGGAATGTCTGCAACATCAGCATCTCCTCCGATGTTTCGTGAACTTGAAGCAGACCGTATCAAGAAAAGAGGGTCTATTTAGGTCCGAACATGTCCACGACATCAATACGGAACCAGACCAGAGGACTCGACAAACAATCGTGGAGGAACGCCGATGGTCAATCTATGTCTCCCGGGCTATCCATCGATTCTCCGTATGGTGGACTTGCCTACGAATCCTGCGCACACCGGGTTTTCTATCAGGCCAGGATACCGAAAAACCATACTGGACGACGGATCGGATGCCTCCACTAGGTAAGTATCAGGCAGCTCGACACCGGGAGAGGCTGACTTGCGGCAGATATTTTGATGGTCCTCCATGCATTGACCTTACATAGCAAAGCGTTCGGCGAGGATTGTCTTCGGCACCATAAGATGGCCCTCTGGATGGAAGGCTTCCCCCTCCAGCTCGTCTCACAGTGTATCGATCGGGAGAGCTTCACGTATACATGTTCCGAATCCGCCAAGGTGCACTTCGAGGAGACGAACAAGCTAGCATGGGACAACCTTGCCGACCCTGACGACGTTGCAATCGAGTGTTTCCGATGTCGACAACTAACTCGGGTGCCGTGGACGACGCGGCGCCAAAAAGGCCTCGCAGATGATAAGTTTAACCAGCAATGCCAATTCTGCAAGTTTATTCTACGAAGAGACGGCCTCTTGGTCCAGAAGCTCCGGCGCGATGTGCACTTGCTCCTGGAGGAAGATACTCCATTGCCGGGGACGTGTCGGTTTGTTGGCGATGACGGAACTGTTGCTCCCAACAATGCAGCAAATGAGCTCCTGAAACAGTCTTTGGGGATGTTGCTGCTGGAGGAGACGCGCCCGAGCAATCTGTTCCCCGACATGGCTGAGATAGTTGAAGCTAGCAGAGAGGCAGTTGGGGAACAGTCTCTGCCCATGCTTCATGATGTCTTTGAACACTACCAATACACGGCCAATTCCTCATGTGATTTGCATGCCGCTGTGATGAGAGTGACACGGGTGGCGTCCGCGGTGCAGAACGTGGATTGGTCCGAGGACGATCTATACGGACCACTGCTCGGGACCCGGTACGTTCGCTTCCTGCGAGAGCAAAGCAAGGGATTCAGGGATCCTGCTGTCGACAGTAGGAACGGTGGTATAGTCGCCCTTGTGTTGGTCTGGAGCACGCATCAGCTGGGGACCCGTTCTTATTGTGCATTTTCCCGACGTGCAAGCAATGGCATGCTGGTGGATTGGGAGCCAGCTCATGACTCGGCGGCATGCGATCTCTGTCATACGTTACACCCTCCTTCATTCGCCCGTCGGTTTATCCGGGGCCTCATGTCCGTGTCCGTCTGGAAGGATTTTCTATCTTCTTATTAGGAGCGGTAGCCTGAACCATCAATGCGATAACGTATAGCGTGCCTAGGGATTGTACCCCTGGTTCCCTACCGGCGTTTAGTACAGTCGCCTTTTTGTCAGACGTAAAAATGACCGCTAGGCCATTAAAAGTGTGAACCCACTAATAGGCCCTATATAGTTCAATAATTGTAACATTTAATTGACACTTTTGTTGTGGATATATGATAATATGTTCTGGTGAGAGATCTAAGAGACTAAGATTATGGTTATACGTAAAGTCCTATTTCCAAATGCAGAACTAGAGGTGGCACTGTATTTCTATAATCTATAGTTGGACTTTTCCTTCTCAGTATTCTATTTACGGTGAAAGTTGAAAGATCATGCCCAGATATCCAGAGACTTCAAAGCATGCTCTATAAATATATCTTTGGCTTGGCGACGAGGTTGAAACCCGACCGTAGATTGCCATCTTTTTAAGTTACTGACCATTTATTCTTCTTTTTCTTCCTCATATACTCGGAGTCACTGTTCTCTCTTATAATACAAGGAAGCTACGGAGCGGTTGTTGCCCTGATATATAGGACGCTAGATCAGTGTTATGGGTTCTATAGGCCTAGTACGGACTATAGGTCCTATAGGCTCTGTACGAACTATAGATTGGAGCTCGGCAGGGCTTTGTATATAGGGGCCCCGAGGAAGGCTTCCTCGGGAACCCCCAGCCCTGGAGGCTACAAGTTATTCTGCCACTGTACACCGCCCTGCTTCCTCTTATTTGTTGATATCTGACCGCTACTCGACTTCCTATTCCTTAGCTATTCCTTCTTGTTTATACGGCACGCTTAGATAGGAAGATCCATCTCTGTTCGTCCCATAACAATCAGTACTTTGTCGTTAGCGCTAAAGCGAAGCTGCAAACTGGCAAGGACATGCCGGGTCCGGTGCGCGCACTAGCCAACTGGCATGTCATGTGATCAGAGATCAACCCGTCACCCCATATATCTGGCATAATAAATACAAATATATATAAATTAAATAACTGGGAATTTGATTTTGAATAGATTTAAATCTGATGAAATTTGAACTCGATCCTAGTGACCGCTATATTCAGATCATATGAGATATTGAATTCTTAGGCGGGGTTGAACGGGACATTAGTCAGCAGACCCACCGCGCCAAGCATCCATCACCACCTATATAGCATCGCATTTCCCTCTCTAGAGCGCCCAAGTTGCCCTTTAATTAAAATCTAATTAATAGAGATGATTCAGAATATTCTAAATTATATAAATCATTTATTTCTGGTAAAAGTGATCCATACTGATGTTCTATATTGCTATGCCACCAGGTCCCTGTGATTGGTCGAAATAGGATTTTGGATGCGGGAAGCCACGACGGCGCAAAACAAGGCCCAAATAAGAGCAATTTCAGCTGCTTTCTGCCCTTATCTTTCAACGTGTGCAACTAGAACAGGATTATATTGCTCTTACCTACCAGCTGCCATACTGCCACTACTCTTCTACTCCCTAGATGTGGAACTTGCACAATTTGTTAACTTTCTGATTCCATAATCCACATAAAATATTACTTTTATTCTATTTCTAATTTCTAATTTCTGAATCCCTTATTCCTCTAAGCTAATCCTAGTACTCCTTGTGACTGGATTTAGACTCAGAATTGATAGAACCGATGACTAAGCCACCAACTATTCCCACATAGGCTAGAGCCCAACAGCCACTGTTTCTCTAGGCAAACGCTCTGACCTCACCTCTACTTCTCCTACTAGGCTACTCCAGTTTTCTCCCTCTTTGTCTTGACTCTTGATCCCTAGACTCTGCTTTTATTCTCAATTTCTCATAATCTCCATGATTTCTCTTTGATGTTTGGATTTTCCTCCAAACCCCCTTCTCGGGATCCGGTCAACATGGTCATAGACCTCACCCAGGACTCGGATTCGGAGGATCACCCTCCCCAGAAGGCTCAGGTGAGTTTGTGATATTGTGTTTTTAACCCGTGAAATATCCTGTATCCATCCCCGGTCGCTCTTCGGCTATCTTTAGATCCCGCTGTCGCATAACAACCCATCTCGCCGATTTTACTCCCTCTATTTTCTTTGCATTTCTTCTATAATTCTTCTACATTTTATATTGCAACATTGTTTAACTCACTTTCGCAGCAACCCCCGACTCTGATATCTTTCTTCAAACCTGCTCCTTCGACTGTTCCTCAGAAGAGGAAACAGGATGACGATGTTGTTTCTATCAAAAGCGCGTCCTCCGCGTCTTCAGGCCGCCGCCGTGTCAACGGCACCACCAGCAATGGAGTGTTTGCTCACAGGCTACACCCCAAGACTCCCAGCCCGACTCCCAGCACCAAGGCCAAATTAGCGGCGGTAGTCATCCCCTCTCCGTCGAGGCATCTCCAAAAGCAAATTGACGCCGCGGAGTGGACATACTCCTCCGAGTCAGACGCCGGGGCAGTCACCGGGCTGTCGCAAAACCACTATCCCACCGACGCCTTCGACATCCGGGCCCGGCGCGGCGCGTATCCGGCGGCAAAGAAAGTTGACCGCTCAAAGATCCCCTTCAGCATCGGTCGCGGCGGCCCCATTCTCAAGCAGAGACCCCCCGTCACCGACCAACTGAGAGAGACCCTTCAGCGCAAACTAGCCAAGCTGCAGGGCCCTCCCGTCACGTTTGCCTCGACCGACGGCCGCGCTCTGCAGCATTTTGCGGCAAACTTTGAATTCGTCAACGGCTACAAGCTCCGGAAAGGCGTCAAGCCGCTGGATAAGGAGTTCGACGGCGGCTGCAGCTGCGGGCCCCGATGCGATCCCCAACGCTGCCTGTGTCTCGACACTGAGGCAGACTCGGACGATGATGATGACGACGGGTACGGCTCTGGCACGAGAAACCGCAAGATCGTCCCCTACCAACCGGCGCGCGACGATCAAAAGCTCGTCGTCCTGGCCCCGGACTTTCTCACTCGCACCGCCCGCATCCCCGAGTGCGGCGCCCACTGCAGCTGCGGGCCAGACTGTTGGAACCGCGTCGTCCAGCGCGGCCGCACCATCCGTCTTGAGATCTTCGACACCGTGAGTCGTGGTTTTGGTAAGTTTCCCCCTTGATTCGGATGCGTCAATAGCGCACCGTCCGCCATGCATCAATAGCATCGCCACCGCAGCAGACCCACTGACACGCCGCAGGCCTCCGATCCCCGGACCCCATCCGCGCCGGCCAGTTCATCGACTGCTACCGCGGCGAAGTCGTCACCAAGGACGTGGCCGACGTGCGCGAGGAGCTCGCCATCCGCCAGGGGCACTCCTACCTGTTCAGTCTAGACTTCTCACCGGACGTCGACGAAGACGACATCTACGTCGTCGACGGACAGCGGTATGGGTCGCCCACGCGCTTCATGAATCACTCATGCAACCCGAATTGCCGCATGTTCCCCGTGTCGCACACGCACGCCGACACGAAGTTGTACGACCTCGCCTTCTTCGCCCTGCGTGATATCCCGCCGATGACCGAGCTGACCTTTGATTACAACCCCGGCGCGAAGGAGGCCGGGACGACGGTCGAGCCTCACGCGGTGCGGTGTCTCTGCGGGGAGAAGAACTGCCGCGGGCAGCTGTGGCCGAACCAGCGAAAGGGGACGAAGTAGCCGCAGCCAGAGGTTGAGTGCGCTGCGTTTCTCTTGCACATACGCACCTGTAGTTAGCATCATTGTCCCAGCGATTGGCATAGCATTGGCGTCAGCGAGTCTGGTGGATTGGCGTTTGAGAATACCCCAGCGATTGATTATTGTATTCAAGGACGTACCATGGATAGACCAAAATTCAAATAACAGGTACATAAGATTATAACGACAGTATAGTATGTATTGTATCCTCTATTGTATCATCTATCTAAACGCCACCGCATACCACAACACCGTAGAAGCAATCACCCTGACAATAAATAAACCCATAATCCGCTCGCTCAACCCTGCTAAAACCCAAACCCAAACCAAACCAACATCAACACCGTAAAGAAAGAGAAAGTAAAAAAAAAAAAAAAAAAAAAAAAAAAAAAAAAAGGCTAAGCCCTCCCCTCCATAACCTCAAAAATCCCCCCCATCACAAACCGTGGCTGCGACACCCGCGACGCACTCGACATCTGACTCTGCTGGCTCCCCGCGGAGCAGCGATCCCCCACCACGGACGAAAACACACTCTCGATCGGGATCGGGATGATCGGATCGACCGGCCGTGGCTCCATCAGATCCAGCCCCTGGCGCTCGATCGCGTCGCCGTCGCAGCGGCTGCGCTCCTCGCTCAGCGCCATGTCGACCTTGGACGGGCGCCGGCGCAGCAGGACCAGCGACGGCCGCCGGAAGACGTTCGACAGCCGCAGGGGGCTTTGGCTGCGGCTGTTGCTGTCGCTGCCGGCGCCGGGGAGGGGCGAGGAGGCGGGTGAGCGGCCGGTCGGGCTGGTTGTTGTTGTCGTTGTCGTTGTTGTTGAGGCGCTGAGGGGACAGTCGGTGCTGGGGCGGGTGGGTTGGTGGAAGGTGGTGTGGAGGGAGAGACGCATGGCTCTTTTCGCGATGGATGGTAGATGGACGGATGGAGGGAGGGATCGTGTGAGGTAGGTTATGGTATCTCGTCCACCACGTTGAGTTGAGGATGGAGTCAGAGAGAGAACATAGATACCAGCCGGAGTATATCAATCAGGCCACGATAGACAGGAATAGATCAACAGACAGACAGACAGACAGACAGACAACAGACAGACAGAGATGGATATTTAAGAATGAGATCCTTTATTGGCATGTCTGCAAGGAAGAAAGGACAACAACGACAACTCATATTAATTAACTCGGGCGTGCGCCAGGGACGGCCGGCACTGACGAACGCAGCGGCAATGCAACAGGAGGAGGGGAGGGCGGCCGATCATTGATCGCTCTCCTGTTTCTGTTTCTCTTGTCGCGGCGTCTCAAGTGAAGCCGCCGGTGCTGCAAACGGCGACGATCGCGGTTCCGCTTTCGATGTGTACATACTAGACCTTAGAAGTTCACTCTTTCTTCAATATGTTTCTGTCTGTATTTAATAAAGACAATTATCATCATCTATAATAATCATTACTGGTATCTCCTCGTAAAAAGGAGCCAGCGAAGGGTCGAAACTATCATCGCCCTGCGGTCCTTTATTGCTTCCTGTCTGCCGAATCCGGTAATCTTCATCCCCGCTGTCCCGCATTCCGCCCATCCCTCCCCAGGGTTTTCCTACCACTACATTTCCTACGACTACTGTACACTCCGGAAACATCAGGTACCAAGGTAATCAATCATTGACTCGCCCTCGCGCCGCCGCTATGCAATCCCCGGGATAATTCTCCCAGGAATATCCAAAATGTGTAGTCTACAGACACTTCGTCAGATACACGACTAAATCTAAACAAATCCTCCCTTTGTATAAATAGACATCACTCATCATCATCCCCCATCATCGCATCTTACGCATCCGATCGCCGCCGCTGCGTGAAGCTCCGTCGGAGACTCTCGCCCCAGGCGGACTCGTCCAACGACTGCATCACCTCCTGCACGCTCATCGCGCTGTTCTGTCGTGAATGGTCCGACGCCTCGGACATCTCGTCATGCACGTCCGGTCCGCCGTCATACGACGACGTCGTCTGCGCGCGCGCCCGTCCCGGCGACAGCTGCAGGCTGATACTCGACCATTCCGTAGGCGAACTGGCCCCCGAGATGCGTCCGCCGAGACTGGTGTCGATTCGCGGCAGATGGCCGCGCGGGGATCCAGGAGGAGACCGCGGCGACAGCCCCGACCGCGACGACTCGCCTTCGTCCGCGCCCACCAGTGCGTCTTGCGCCATGCGCCGTCGCTCCTCCTCCGGCGTGTCGTCCTGCGACCCGTCGTCGACGTAGATCTCCGGCACCGAGAACTGCGGCACGAAATCCATCCGCGCCGATCGCTTCTGGTCGATCCGCCGGCGGAACTCGCGAGACCAGTACAGCGTGTCAAAGAAGCCGCGGACCGTGTTGCGTCGGACGGCTTCCTCCACGCGCTGGAGTCGCGCCCGTCGTCGTAGGAACTCTTCCAGTTTCAGACTCTTGCTGTCGCTGATGACGTTGTAGTGTGCCAGGAGCATGAGGCACGAGTGGAAGGAGATGCCGCGCACCGGGTCCGCCGTTACTAGGACTTCCTCGTAGAAAGCATTGAGCTTCTGCCGCCGCGCGCGGATATCCTCCACCGGGAGAGTCCGCAGAATCTTGCTCAGCTTGTCAAGATCAACTCCTTCCACCACTCGTCGGTGGGCAAGCAACGAGTCCCGCTTGTCTACCCGACACTGCTCCAATATGCGTCCGATCGAGAACTCGTCGTCGTAGATGCGCACAGAAAACACGCCCGACAATTCCTAACAATGCGTTAACCCATGCAGATACAGGAACCCCCAGACAAGTACTTACCCCAAGCAGCCGTGGAAATTGCTCCTTCGAGATGAAGCCGGTCCCGTCAGGATCGTAGGTCGCCCATGCCTGTTTGAACCGACGAATCTCCTCGCGGCTGATCACATATAGCCCACTGCTTCGCTGGTAGACATAGGAAAAGCTCTCGAAAATCAACGACACGAACAAGGAAACGAAGATATACATGCTGATAATGTTCCAGGAGATGAAGAGTGGTCGAGCCCACGCCGCGCTACCGCAGTCCTCGTACAGGCCCGAGCTGATACACACCGGTGGCTCCATCGTCGCAAAGTCTTCCATGATCTCGTTCCACCCCTCACCACAGCTCATCCGGAAGAGCAAGATGAGCGATCTGGGAACATCCCGAAAGTTGATGTTGTTGTTCTCCATTCCCCCGAATTTCGTGAGGCCGAATGCCTGGTTCATCGCGATAGCGTAGACGAGAAACAGGACGAACCACGTCGCCAGGAGGTTCCCGATCGCTGTCAAACTAGCCGCGGCCGTCTTGAACAGCTGGTCCAGCTGGTTGTTCCGCGGAATGAGCAGTAACGTGATCGCGACAAGGAAAAGCTTATTCAACTCCATGATGGCGTCGAGATCTTTTCCAACGGCATTGAGGATGGTCGTTATGAAGGCTCCGGGGACAACCACGAGCGAATACAAATCCCAAGAGCTTCTACTAAACCGATGCCATCCCAATCCAACCATCCGAATAACGACATTGGCAATGTAGAAGAAGTTGAAAATGAAGAAGAGCGTATCTGTGCGAACGTCAGTACCCCAACTACATACAAGTCGACCTCTGCCATATACATACCTCTCACGTATTCCCATGTCTTGGGCTCCGGGTAGAATTCCAGGACTAGCATCAGCAGGTGAAACACAAGTATGGTAGAGACACATCTTGCCCATCGGCCATGCTTCTTGACCGCGATTCGATAACAACGCAGCTTCCACTTGCGTGTTGTCTTGTCCAAGGACCGTTTGGAAGGTGAAATCTGCCGAAGAAGCTTGCGCAGTTCGAGCCAAGACCGCTGTTCCGCAGTCAGAAAGGCCACGCCAGTTTGCTCCGTGTAGTTGCGCATAAACACAGAAACAAACAGCGTCAAGACAAAAACGGCGCCCAACAAGTTGAACACGACGAAGAAAAGGCCATTCTCGGGGGCCGAGTAACTTTCCGGTTGTAGGCCCTTGCCGGTAATGCTCATTGCGCTCGCTTGCACATCCGTCCATCCCTCCTGGGAGACAATTTGGAAGAGAATGAACAAGGAGTCCCCAAAATTGTCGAAATCGTAGTATGGGTTATCAGCAGCTCGCGGCGCAAGAACGTCCCAGTTGAAAGGGCTGCTGGAATACTCGTTGACGCAGGCTGTCAAGTTACCCGTCAATGAACCATCATTGCATTTGATCATCTGTCCATTGAAGAGGTTGACGCCGTAGATGGCGAATGGGATGAGAAAACTCATCGAGACTGCGGCAGCAGCAATGACTTTCCATCCTCCAATGATAATGACCGAGTGGAAAGTGTCCTTTGCACTATCGCTGACGTTCAACAGCCGCAAGGCCCTCAGGGCCTTGAATGCACCAATAGCTCTGGAAACGCTCCATTCTTTCTTCAGCGAACTGATGACACTGATCCAAAGAGTCACCAGCACGACGCCGTCGATAAAGCCCCAAGAGCTGCGGAAGTATGCGTTGGGCGTCCAGAAAAACCCATCCGCGATGACTTTGATGAGGGCCTCAATACTGAACAAGATGGCGAATCCCAAATCGGTCCACATAAACCAATTATCCGTTTCCAGTCGCTCGCGCTGATAAATTGGGGTTGTTATGCATGCAAGCAACACCATGGCGACAATAGCAGCATATATGAAGGCAGATAACGTGTACCAGACGGGCTTATATGGCACCACACCCTCCACTCGTTGATGGCCACGTCCAGGTCCGACGATCCGCTGGCACAGTCGTCGAACGGGGTTGTCCGGGGAGAAGATAAACAGAGACTTGTTGTAGTTCGGATGTCTCATGAGATACTCTCGCTGTGCGCGTTTCCTTTGCTCTGCAGCCGACACGACTTCTCGCGCCATAGCCCTCGGATCCAGTTCATCATTCGCCCGAGAGATTTTCAGTCTGGAATAGAACGGGTTGGGTTCGCGACGCATGACCGAAGTCGAGAATCTATTCCAGGTCCGTGAGAAGAAGCCCGGACGGGCGCTCTCTTCCGTTGCTGTGGTCACTAAGGGCGCATTGTCTTCTGTTCGGGGATTCTCTGGCTCTTCCTCGTCCAAGAATTCGCGGACGACGGCATCCTTGAGAAGCATGTCAAGCGCTGCTGGACCATAGTCCAGTGGGTCCTTATAGCGCTCCGAATCTCGGCCCAGCATGAGAATTTTCGATAGGGCCAAATTGCCTTGCGAAACAGCGCCGACCTGTTTCTGCTCGAGGAAGGCTCGCACCTGGTGAAGCCGTTTCTCGTCTTCAGAAACATCAAAGCTCTCCTGGATAACTGCAATGAACATGTTAAGGATGATGAAATTGGCCACGATAAACCACAGGATGACGAAGGTGGCAGATATCCACGCGGTCTTATAGTGCGACGTATATAACGTGGTCATGTAGAGGATGTCCGTCCAGTTCTCGCTAGACAATATCACATACATCGCAAGAAACGAATTGTAGATATCCGAAAAGTTCCACTCATTGTCATCTTCGGGTATCTGACTGCGAAAAAGTTGCGTGGCAAAGATGGCTGCGAGGAAGGTCATCAAGAACACAAAGATAATCAGGTTCAGAAGACCTTTGGCGTTCCGGAAAACGACCATAATCAGGTTCCGTGTAACAGAGAAGGCCAACACCACCCGATAGACTCGGAGGATCTGGAAGAGCGTGAGAACCGAGTAAGGGCGGCCGGAGTGCTTGATAGCAGGGATTTGGATTATGCAGGTGATGACCACAAGCCCCAGGTCGACCCAGTTGCGACGCTTATGATGGAATCTTCGCCAGTCAGATGCGAATCGCAAGATGATCTCACCAAGGAGAACCAAGGTGACAACGGTTTCGGTGGTGTCGATGAACTCAGCCCGGTCGTCAGACATCGTTGCGCTTCTCAATGCCTGAACAACAAGATCAAAAATAATGACACAGACCCAGAACCACTCCGTTTTGTCGTAAAGGCGTTTGAGCCTGCTTATTTTGCGGGTTTCATGATCTTCCTTGTTCAACCCATCAAGTTTCTCACGCGCAAAGGCACTCCGTTTGCTCCCTTCTCGGATGACCTGGAAGGAGTGTGTGATGACAGCGACCAACAGGTTGACCAACCAAAGACTCAAAATGACAAGTCCTGCGGCAAAGAAGAGCGCCGCCGCGAGGTAGTCGCTGTCGGTTGTGTAGTACAGAAGGTCGGTGAAGGTGTTCGAGCTCATGATGACGAACACGAGCTCAAGGGAGTTGAGAATATTATCAAAGCTCATGGTCCCATTGTATGGATTAGTGGGTCCTTCGATACACTTAGACCCCTGGGGACAGATATATCCCTTGGGACTGGCATCGCTAGGGACACCAAATCGGTCAACCCAGGATACCGTATGGCCCGTTTCGTTGATGAAGCCACCGCAGAATTGGAGAGTACCATCTGGGTCGTTCAGGGCAAAATTTTCCTGCCCATCAACACCAATCCATGTACACGTTCTCCGGAAGCTGGACTTGAAGCTTTGAATGCCAATAATGGCAAATAAAAGCCAGAAGAAGCCGATGAGAAAGCCCACATGAACCAATAACGGGGCGGCTCTTTTCAGACTTCGAAGAATAATCTAATTATGGGTTAGCAGGCGGAAGACACTGAACGAACGCCGCCAAACTCACCGATGTCCCGTTGGTCAGGTTCAAAAGACGGAGGATACGCAGACAGCTCAACATGCGGAAAACATAGATCTGCTCGCGAGTTTCCACCCCGACAATACCGAGGAGGAACGAAATCCAGTAGGCCACGACCGCCACGAAATCGAGCCGGTTGAATGAATGGCGAAGAAAAGCACGGTGTGCAAGTCTCACGCGGCTTTTCTGGAGAGGATCGTCGACAAAACCGGGATCCAGCTGATTTAAACCACCGGTGAAGGTGCGTATGATGGACGCTTGATGTTGGTCGGGGAGCACCGAAGCCTTCCTCGTGGATAACTGACGCTGGGGAGCGATGAGATTCTTGCCCTTCTCCACCACTGCCTTTCGAAATCCCAAAGATCGATCTATGGTACTGTATTCGGAGGGATTGATGATAAATCCAGAGACCAGAATCTTGGCAATCAATTCCAAGGTGTAGATGATAAAAATGGCAAAATAAGGGTAATCCATGGGGTTCTTACCCCAATCCCGGGGGTATTTCCACACAGCCTTGGCAGACTCGACGGTCAACAAGATCAGTTGGACAAAGATAACAACCAAAATAAAGGGTTCGGTGAATGGATGAACCAAGATGTCGCAGAGCCACTGTCGCAGACGGTTGTCCGGGCCCAGCAGTCCGAGAGACTTTCCGCGCAATGGGTTATTGTGGTATCTCCAGGCTGTCCGCGAATACGGCTTCTCTGGCGCTGGTTGGTTCAGTGCCTCAGTTGACGGCGCATCATGAGCGTAACCCGAGAGGACCGGCAATGCTGGGGGTTCTTCCAGTCGAGCATTCTTCTGGGACTCTTCTCGCAAGATCGATCGCTCTACCACCTCCGGTTCATTACTCAAGTTGACGACACGCTGGGACATGGATTTCATCATGGAACCCGCGCGTTGTAAGGCCGATCCGGACGACGAAGCAGACAGTCCGCGCGGCCTCCCGCCAGCACTGCTACTTCCGCGCGGCCTGCCGCTGAATCCCGTCTCCAGGTCATCGCCCAATCGCGAACCCGACGGATCCTGATCTGTATGTGGTTCGTGCTGGTCGATGAGAGAGCTGCTCGAACTTCCGCCGGGGGCGCCGGTGATGCGTTGGACATTTTCGGTATCCGTCAATGGCGCAGTGTCGGGGAACGCGACGGGAGGGGTCAAGTAGTGGTCTTCAAAGTCGAAAGGTCTAGTACCCAGGTCGGATGAGGCATTGCTGTGTCTGTGTCGGTTTGGCGGATCTATGCTTTGCGGATCACCTAGACTGAGTCCGACGGAGGCTGTCGCAAAGGCGCTTAGATCGTCAACATAGGCCTCCTCAACGCCGTGCGGGAGGGAGTGTGCTGCAGCCGCAGGCGCATTGTCGACGGGGGAATCCTCCGCTATCCTTTCATATTCTCGCGTCAGTCGCGAGCTTCTCGTCAAAGAACGCGTTGGGAGAAACCTGCTCCCCGCATTCCCTTCCGTTCCTCGTTCCTGTGGCCCCGACAGGTCTTGGAGTGGGATGGAGTGATCCGTCGGAGGTGAGGTATCGTGGGTGCCGCGCTCATGGCTGTTCGAAGCCATCGTAGGCAAAGTAGATATGCTAGCCGAACAGAGACATCGCCGACCGCAGGGAGGAGATGGAGCGCAGAGATTCGAGGCGCCGTCGCCCGAGGTCGCACAGCGTGGCCAGACTGTCGCAAGAGGGAATGGTGCTGGTGGATCTGATGGGATGGTACTGCGCCCGAACGCGTTGATGAGGGCCAGAGGAGGTTGTCACAACCAGAGGAGAGGGAAGAAAAGGAGATAGAAGAGGGAAGTGCGGGTATGGAGTCTCCAGAGATCTCCCGAAGCACGGCGTTGACACTTGGACTAAGCCGGGACTAACAATGGGACTGAACTGTTTAGATTGACTGGGGCCGAAATTGGCCGCGGCGGCTTCAGGGTTCCGCTCCTCATTAGAGAACCAGACTTCGGTACCTGCCTACACAGCTGGGTTCTAGACTTATCTCTTCTTCTATATTGTTTTCTTCTTCCTTTCCCTCTTTCTTTCTTTCTGTTTATTCCCTCGAGTCTGATGCATACATACAGGGTAAAACAACCTGACACCAATTGAAAGTTGCCTAGGATTGCCCCGCCACACCCAAAAATAACCCCCGACAGTCTAGGAAATGATGTTCCACCCCAGTCTCAGCACAGCCAGCCCTACTACGAATAGCATAGAGAAGAATGCACCAAGTTCAATTGTCGAGGAAAAGATGATCCAGATTGGGGTTAATCCGTCTCCATGCGGTTTCCTTCCGACTCCTTGACATGGTTCCGGACGCCTCGGAGGAAGGCCTCGACAGCATCTCCACCACCCAGTGGAACACCTCCGTGACGCATAAACCCTCCATTCTCAACCGGGATTTTCAGAGCTTCACTAATGCTTGGCAATCCGCCATCGCGGATCGCCACCGTCAAACTGGCCAGACTCTGTGCAAACTGAGGCGAGTGAAGAACTTTCTTGAGAATGACTTTCTTCTGCGAGAGGTCAAGCGATTCCATCACGGCAGCCGCCAGTTCCGGGTTGTCCACGGCAGACAGATCATCCACGTCTTGGGCCAGTAGGAGTAGGGCCGGAGGGAGAAAGCTCAAGAGATGGTCCACCGTTTTGGCATCGGCCGACTCGACAAAAGGGAGGGTGCTGGAAGGCGGAAGGAGATCTTGTAGAGTAGTAAACGCTCTCTCCGAGTCTTGGGACTGGTCGGTATTCCCTTGTAAAGATTGCAACAAGCTCTGCACCACCGACGAGGGGTCCGACTCAGCGGCAGCTCTAGGGAAAACAGAAAGATTAGTTTTAGAATTCAAAGATAATGCATTTCGGAAGTGAACAGAGGCGAATGCGCAACACAAGCATCAGATTCCTGTAAAAAACCAATGCTTTTCACAGCAACCAAACAAAAGAACAGCAGACATATGTACCTACGCTCTTCCGCCGTCGGCACCTCCTTCCCGCGACTCTTCCCCTTCCTCTCGAATATCTCCACCCGTAGCGTCGGGACCTGCTCCGCCACTGCTACCACCGTGGTTGTGATTGGGATCGTGGTCGACACCTTCCACATCCTCCATGGTCTCGTCGTCGTCGCCGCCACCGGAGGGGCCTCTCGGCAGGTTCGCAATCTCATGTTCCACATCCACATCCTCGCCCTGGAGCAAGGTGTTCACGATCTCCCCCAGTCGGAGGTCTCTTGGGCTGAACCAGCTCAGTTCCCCTCTCTCATGCTGAGACTTCGACTGTAGCCAGAACAAGTAGCGTTGGGAGCTAGACGAAAACTTCAAGACGTAGATGCGACCGTTTGTGGGCGCGCCCTTTCCGGCGGGTTGATAAGGTGTGAAGCTTCCATCTGAGGGAACCATCACGAGGTCGATTTCAGGCTCGGTGTGGGGGGCACTGCGTGGGCGCCAGCAGAAATGTACCAGGTCATCTTCGGAGTAAAGGTAGATGTAACCGGGAGTGGGCTTGGGCTTGACGGTGGGAGGGTCGCTGGAGTGCTAGAAGTAATTGTCAGGTGAGTACAGGAGGAGTGGGAGAAGAAGTTGGACCTAAAGCTACATACATCCAGGTCACAGATACCCGCTTTGAAGGTAATGATGGGAACTATCGACATGACGGAGGGAGCTCAATGGATGTATTTGGAAGAGTATGGAAGGGGATGGTAGTAAGAGAGTGGAAGAAGATATGAGGTAGGCTGATGGATACAACCTGAGAAGAGATGAAAGAGATATCCGAGAGGTAGAGAGAGAGGTAAGGTGAGGTAGTACGTCAGTCGATCGGGAGTGTTTTGGTCACTGGAGCTCGACTTCGTCTTGGGCGGTTGTGGTGTGCCGGAGGATGAAGATGAGTCAGCTACATCACGGGTCAGGCATCAAGGCATCAAGGCATCGACACTATCGGCGCACCAAAACGGCACTAGCGCCTTTCGGCTAACTGATAGGGCTCGCGTTCCCACAAACCCTCAGGATTTCCCGCTCTGGGCCGCGAGTAGCAGTCACACATCAATCTCCAACAACCACCCGCCGTCGACAACCACCCACCACCCCCCCCTCCTTCATTCTTTTCGACTCTTCTTCGTCCCCAGCAGCCAATATGTCGGACTCTACTGTTGGCCAGACGAAGCAGTTTGGAAAGGGCCAGAGGACCGTGCCGGCTCAGAAGGCCCAGAAATGGTACCCTGTCGATGACGAGTCGCAGCCCAAGAAAGTCAGTACTTTGATGTGCCCTTACTGCAAACCACTGGAAATCGATCTCCCAGGGTGCACGATGCGATGCGGTTTCTTATGAACAAAATGCGACAATTGCGCCGGTCCATATATCTCCGCACAATGCGGTGAGATTCCGGGCCAGTGCGATGGGAACGGTTGATAATGGAATCGCATCGTGGCCGCACACCCTCTCCCTCTCCGAACAGTCTCTCCGCATGGAAAAACAGTGGACAGCGAAATGCCAGGAACAAGACATTCTAACATGACTTTGCAACTACAGGTCCGCAAGGCTCTTCGTCCCACCAAGCTCCGGGAGAGCCTCCAGCCCGGTACCATCCTGATCCTCCTCGCCGGTCGCTTCCGTGGCAAGCGTGTCGTCCTCCTCAAGCACCTCGACCAGGGTGTCCTCCTCGTCACCGGTCCCTTCAAGGTCAACGGTGTTCCCCTCCGCCGTGTGAACGCTCGCTATGTGATCGCCACCAGCACCCGTGTGGACATCAGCGGTGTTGACGCCAAGACCCTCGAGAAGGTCTCTTCCCCCGACTACTTCACCAAGGAGAAGAGCAAGGAGAAGAAGTCCGAGGAGGCTTTCTTCAAGCAGGGAGAGAAGCCCCAGGTATGTGGATATCCGAGGCCGGCCCGGTTAAGGCTTGGAGCCAGACGGGTCGGCATGTGCTTTGGGACACGGTATACTGATGATGTGTATAGAAGAAGGTTGTTGCCAGCGCTCGCGCCTCCGACCAGAAGGCCGTTGACCAGTCCATCCTGGCCAACGTCAAGAAGGAGGCCTTCCTCGGCTCCTACCTCGCCAGCACCTTCAGCCTCCGGAACGGCGACAAGCCCCACGAGATGAACTGGTAAACGTGCGACGTGGTGGCCGCGGGTTCGGTATTGATTGTGGAGGAATCGAGGGGCGGCTTGAATGCAGATTGGCGTTCCTACTATGGGAAAGCGTTCAGCAGCGCGGGAGGAACGGCTCATGAAATGTGTAAATCGATTCGGGCTCCGTTTTTACTTACTAGGTTACGGTCAATTCGGAAAAACCGGTTGTTGTTTCTGTTTCACGATCAGTTCCCTCCTGCGTGGCCGATCTGCAGGATCCTATAAAGAGCCGAAATGAGAAAAAAAAGCCAACAAAAAGAAGAATCCCGTTCCAGCTGGTACATGTCCCCTTCGCGTGCGGCTGGAAGTGCTTTTTCATTAATGTTCAGTACGATATACTCCAATGGCGGAAATCTAAAATTGGGAATCAGTTCTTGTTATTTTTAGCCTTATGCCATGACTCCGAGCGACCTGCTCAGCTCCAAAGCGACTCCAGTAGCACATCAACAATAATATAGTACTCCGTACTCCGTATATATCAGACCTAAATACATGGAACCCTAAGAATAATAATCCTCCCTGCGCCGTCTCCGCAGCCGCTGCTGACCCTCCCTCCTCTTCCGCTTCGCCTCCTCAACAAACCGCCTAATCTCTTCTTCAACACTATCCTCCTGGGCCCCCTCCTCGTTCTCCTCGTCCTCCTCATCCCCGACGGTCGTCCCACAAACCCAGTCCAAAATCCCCCACGGGCCATAATTGCCTTCCGCCCCACTGAGCAGGTGAATGTCCGTGCGCCGCGCAAGACCGCCCAGGAAGAAATTCGTCGGCATCACCGAGTACCCGGAGAAGGCAAAGGTCTCCTCGATCGAGATAATAGCCAGGTAGAGCAGGTACGTCAGCATGTGGAAGCGGAAGAGCATGGCGGGCAGATACGTCGGCACGAAGTTGGCAATCAGATACACGAGCGGGTGGTCGTAGTGGCCCGTCAGCGGGAACGGCGCGCGCAGCGCGTGGTACCAGGCGGCGTGGGAGTCGGTGAGGCGCGAGCGGCGCTTTGCGTGCAGCACGTAGCGGTGGATGCCGTACGCGAGGACCTGCGGATCCAGTCAGTCAGTTTCCACTTGGACGGCTAGGCAGGTAGGTAGGCGGGCGCACCTCTCGCCCCAGTAGTCCGCAAAACATGTCCTTGACGATCTCCCAGGGCAGCGGCAGGCGCATGGAGACCTTGAGCGCGCTGTGCAGGCCGAAGAGTCGTGTGCGGGCTTCCTCGATGGCCGCCTGCGCGGCGATGCTGAGCGCCAGGTTCGCGATGGCCCAGCCCGCGACCTTGAGCTCTTTCAGCCGGATCTTGCCGCGCTTCTTGCCCGACGGCAGACCGGCTTCGCCCTGTGCTTTGACCACGACCGCGGCGGAGGGGGTCAGGATGTCAAACAGGAAGAAGAGAAGCGATGGGAGCAGGTAGAAGAGCAGGCGCACCATCGCGGTGCCGAACAATTCGACCCGCAGGGGTGGATGCGACAGCACGAGGGTCGTCCATGTCATGTAAAAGAAAATCAGGTTGAGGCTCGTGCTGTAGGAGGATATCGTGGGGACGAGGAATAGAGAGAGGACGGGGAGGGAAAAGAATGCGCCCATGGTGTAGTTCGTAGAGATGTGTCAGTTGTATTGGATCACCAGCGCATGCTGAGGAAGAGGCTGCAAAGTGCGAAAAGGTGAAACAAAGCAAATAGATCCACGTCAATATATAGTTGGTGGGGCGAAGAGTGTCGCATCGTCGTCGCGATCGAGGCCGTTTGCGGTCAGACTCGCCGCATTCCTTGCTCCTTAGCGCCTCTCATCGATGATGTCAGTCCTTCGACATACTACTACCTGTAAATCATTCTATCGACGTACTAGTAGATGTTAGGCTTGAACTAAAATATTAGACTCAATTAGACAAAGGAAGATGCTTGGTACGAAAAACGCTTGTCTCCACCTCATCGATATATATCCGCCAAATATATCATGTCACTCATGATATATTCGCATGTCTCATACCAGGAGACGCGAGAATGTTATTTACAGAATAATTATTTAATAGGGTATCTAACTAGCCACCGCACAAAGCCGTATACAGACCAAGCACCCTACTTCCCGTCAGACGACGGAATGCCATACTTAACACCCCAGTTCCACGCTTTCTTACGGAGGTCAGGGATCACCTGCAGGAACGCCAAGCTAGTGAGCCAACTGGTCAAGGTGTCGCGAATGATCGAGTTCCTGGGGCTGCCTCCCAACGCGCTGGCTTTCATGATATGCCCAACAAACATGGTGGTAATGAGATACTCGCCCCGCTCCAGGGCTTCAATCGAAATGCGGGCGACCTCTTCCGGGGTTTGCGGCTTATCAGCTTCTTCCAGCTGCTTGGTCAATTGGGGCTTCAGTTGTTCCTCCTTATCAAACCCAGAAGTGAGAATCCCCATGGGAAAGACCGTGTGGATTTTGACATCCGCAGCAGGGGAACTGCCCGCGGTTTTGGACTGACGGCTGCCATTGTACATTTCGATTTCCTGGCTAAGCGTATCCGACAACGCCCGGATCGCAGCCTTGGCAGGGGAGTAGGGTCCGTAACCAGCGATGGGGAAGAAGGCAAGCGTAGAAGCGGTGAAGATAAGATGACGACGAGGAAGTGCAGCCTGACCCTCCGGTTGAGCCGGCGCAAGCCACTTCGCCAAAGTGGCATGGGCGGTGTTGGCGGCAGTCCAGTACACCGTGTCCATCTGGTCCCGGAGGGTCTGCATGGGGGTCTCGACGAAGAAACCCGGGTTGCAGTAGCCCGCGCAGCACCAGACTACATCAGGAGCGCGGCCGTCGTTCCATTGGGTGACCTCCTGGATGACTCGCTCGCACTCCAGGGCGCTGGTCAGGTCGGCACTGATGAAGTGGAATTTTTGCTTGCTGGGGTCCACAGCCGAGCGCTAGGGTGGTGAGTGTCATCGACCGATGAGTATGAAGGACAGATACTCACCTTGATATCTTCAATGGCACCCTGGAGCTTTTGTACAGTACGTGCAACGATTACAATGTTGGCACCCTTGGCGGCAAGTTGACACGCGACCGCTTTGCCCATTCCCTCCGAGCCGCCGGTGATGACAACCGTCTGTTGAGGATCCAAAGTCAGAGAGAAACACATAGCGTTCAAGTCAGAACATCATACCCGGCCATCGACGATGAATTCGTTGCGAGCACTGAACCCAAACATCTTGCTGATTCCGTACAGAAGAAGACTGCTCAGGAGGACAGAGATCCCCAGCGTGGAGGGAGAGACGTCGTAGGGGAGCTTCGACAGTATGGCCGACATGAGAGATGGAGGTGAAGAATAGAGAGCGATGGGGAGGACGCGAGGATGAAGTGATGGCACTTCAAAAGGGGAAGACTTGATGGATACATATCAATACGCAAGTAACCGTAAACGCTGTATAGCCGATGAAAAATGGCAATTATTTACAAATATGGTATTACAGCAAACAGCGCAAACACCACCCATCGGGTCTAGCGTCCCAAGGCGGTGAGGCGTCCCTCCCAAAATTTTATCTCTGAAGTTTATCAAATTCAACAGTCGCATCGACAGCATACCCTCCATCGCCGCTTCAGTTATGGGTAAGAAGAGAAAGGCCGGTGGTCGCCCGGCCGCGAGAAATGCGACGGCGCAGGAACCAACCAAATTCGACATCGAGGAGAGATTCGACGATTCCGAAGATGAATTTCAGGCTGGCAGAGATCACATTCTTCTGGAGGAGGCTCCAGACGCAAAACGCCGGCGGAAACTCGTGGAAGATGGTTAGTTGCATGTGCCATTCTGTCGTCGCTATAATTGCTAACGTGGGCTGTTTCAGAGGAAGTGCTCCAGGCTTCTGACGAGGAAATTCTCGGTTACGAGTCGGTTGACGAAGACGACGTCGATGATGAGGAAGTCGATGAGGACGATTATGACGACGACGCATTATTAGGTTTTAAAAAGAAGAGTCGTGGCGGGGCTGATTCGGAGGAGGAGGATGAGGGCGGCCTCGCTGCCTGGGGCTCCTCGAAGAAGGATTTCTATAACGCCGATCAAATCGAAACAGAAGCGGATGCCTTGGAGGAAGAGCAGGAAGCCAAACGGCTGCAGAAAAAACACCTCGAGACGTTGGATGAGGCAGACTTCGGCTTTGACGAATCAGAGTGGGCTGATACGGGCAAGGACGAAGACGACGGCAAAGATGAGACCGGCGTGGTAACGGAAGTCTTGCCGCAGTTGGAGATCACAGATGAAATGGGCGAACAGGAGAAACTGAAGATCCTGAAATCGAGATACCCGGAGTTTGAGCCATTGGCGAAAGACTTCACCGATCTTCAAGCAACTCATAAATCACTTGCGGAGGTTGCCAAAGCTGCTCCCAAGACGACAGCCGAGGACGACATCCGTCCTGCCCCTGTTGCTGTCATCAAATTCCGTGCGCTGTCTTCCTATCTGGGTGCAATCAGCATGTATTTCATGCTTTTGTCATCTGGCAATGATGCGAATGGGAAGCCGGGACCTTTGTCGCCTGCCCAAATGCGCTCACATCCCATTATGGCCTCTTTGGTTAAATTTAGGAAGCTCTGGGAATCCGTGAAAGACCTCACTGCTCCCGAAACACCGGAAATAAACAACAAGCCCGACAACACCACTACCAAGTCACCTGAAAACGCCCCGACTCCCAAGAAACAATCGAAGAAGACCAAGGAGCCCCAGCTCTCTGACGAGCGCAAGAAGAACAAGAAACTCTCCAAGGCAGAGCGCGCTGCTCAAGCCGCACAGGCCGAGGCCGAGGCCCGGAGGGCGGAGAGACTCAAGGAGACGGAAGCTAATCTGGCAGATCTGTCGAACCTCGTCGCAGCGCCGGGGAAGAAACGTGTCGTCCAGAAGACCGGGCTATCCGCGAAGGATTCGGACGATTCCGACTTTGGCGACGAAGATGCGCTTACTGCCAAGGAAGCCGAGGAGAAGGCCAAGCAGAAACGCTCCCTTCGCTTCTATACTTCGCAGATGGCCCAGAAGGCCAACAAGCGCAGTGCCGCCGGCCGGGATGCTGGAGGTGATGCGGATCTACCTTACCGCGAACGTCTGAAGGATCGCCAGGCTCGCTTGAACGCCGAGGCCGAGAAGCGTGGTAGACAACAGCCCAAGGGATCTGAAGTGCTCGGCGGAGACAGTGACGACGAAGACCACCGGGTGGCCAATGAGCTCCGCGGCGGAGAATCCGACGACGATGATTACTACGACATGGTGGCTGCACGTTCCAAGCAGAAGAAGGACGAGAAGAAGGCTCGTGCCGAAGCCTATGCTGCTGCTGCTCGTGAGGGAGGTCATGTGGAGGTCCAGGAGGAGATCGGACCGGATGGCAAGAGAGCCATCACGTACCAGATCGAGAAGAACAAGGGCCTGGCTCCCAAGCGCAATAAGGACTCCCGCAATCCTCGTGTCAAGAAGAGAAAGAGATTCGAGGAGAAGAAGAAGAAGCTGGGTAGCATCCGCCAAATCTACAAGGGCGGAGAAGGTCCTGGTGGATATGGTGGTGAGCTTACTGGTATCAAGAAGAACGTGGTCAAGAGTGTTAAGCTCTAGATGTTGCGATGCGTGTCCCCGGCGTTCAAAGTGTGATATAAAAAGGCAATTTTTGTATACATACATACTTCTTTTCTAGTCGCCTCGCTTTTCACTTACTAGTATAGGGAGTTGGAGCATGTCCCGAATTCATTCTGACAGCTTGAGTTAGTGCTATCCGAGTCGTCTACTTCAATACACCATACTGCAACAGGTTACAGATTCTGCCACTTGAACTCTGTGGATGACCCTACAGGACGGGATACATAACTTCCATGCATGGAGCACCTGGACTAGTCCAATAACAAGATCCGTATTGACACCGGGGTAGGTACTTTTGGAGCGTGGATGTATGTGCTTAGTCATGTTACAACCAAACCTGGGCTCAATAGGGGATTCAGCTTCCTCTCCAGGGCCTTCCAAACATGCTTGGATGGCCTAATGTCACATCTTCGGCGGCTAACCTTGGTATCACGGCGTACTATATTCTCCTTTGCCAAAAAGTCGCTCTGGCAGTTACCGCCCAATTCAGGACCTCCAATTCCTCAGCAGGAATTTGTCGACGAGGAGCTTTGTCCTGGCTACGATTCGGCGAATTTCTATCCAGCAAAGCCTGGGGAAGTGCTGGCCGAGAAATTCCAACTACTTGTCAAAATTGGCTGGGGATCACAGTCGACCGTGTGGCTCGCCCGTGACATTTCAAGGTACCCGCGCCCGTGATCGCGTGTCTCTCTGTATTTCGTGTTGACTTCCGCGAGACTCAAATGGCAATCTGAACACACAGTGGCCCTGAAGATAATCAACAGCAATGATGCCGATGATGCTCGTCATGAGAAGGAGATTGAAGACCATATTACTCAGCAAAGTTCAGAGCATCGTGGCCGTGTGATTCTGCGCACACGCCTAGATGACTTCAAAGTAGCAGGTCCGGCAGGAAAGCACATGTGCCTCGTGTACGAACCGATGAGAGAGCCTCTCTGGATCTTACAGAGGCGTTTCGTTGATCGCCAGCTTCCTTTGCCCATTGCGAAGGCCTATATCTACTTTCTCCTTGTTGGCCTTGATTATCTTCACACCGAGTGTAGAGTTGTTCACACTGGTGAGTCACTCGCTTTTAGCAATTCTGCTGTATACCTGAAGTATAAAGACCTAACCACGTGACAGATCTAAAGCTGGGAAATATCCTTATGAGCTTTGAAAACGAAAACATACTCACCAACTTCATTGAACGACAGCAACAGCAACAGATGCAACACAAGGTTGATGGCGAGAGTGGCCGGACTATCTACCGCTGCCATAATGACTTTGGTGCTCTTGACGCCAGAGAAATCAAAAACATGGTTCCCAAAATGACTGACTTCGGGCTCGCAACAAGGCTCGACCAGCCTTCCACTCGAGACGGAATGGCAGGGGAGCATCTTGGTATTTATCCTATCCAACCGGATTATTACCGTGCTCCGGAGGTAATACTTGGCTGCGGTTGGGACTTCAAGGCAGATATATGGAATTTTGGGGTGTTGGTAAGACTCCTGTAACTGTTTTCCAACAGGTCTATACAACAGGCTTTTGTTTCCTTTTCTTCTGTGGGCCTAGGGCTGACCATCCTGTTTGGTAAGCTGTGGAATATTCTTGGGAGCAAAGAGCTGTTCCAGCAGGTATATGACGCCAAGGGCCAATACGACGCAAAGTCGCATCTTGCGGAAATGATTGCCCTGCTCGGCCCGCCCCCAAAGGTATTGCTAGCGAAATCGAAGGCCATGTCAGAGCACAACTGGCCTGAGCCTGTCACAAATGACACAGGAGAACTCTGCAATAATGCCCGAGAATTCTTTGATGGGCCTTTCTTTAACGCAGAAGGTGGGTTGACCAACTATATCATGCGTCAATACCTGAAATACTGACCGTGCAAGATGAATTTCTCCATAATGAATTGATCCCTCGCCGAAGCTTAGCGGACACAACCTCATTCCTCGAAGAGAAGGATCAAGAGGCTTTGTTGTCTTTCGTTCGACAAGTGCTCAACTGGCTCCCGGAGGAGAGGAAGACAGCTCGCGAACTGATGGAGCATCCATTTCTAAAACTTGGGGGCTGATCAATAGTCCAGTTCACATCACACAGCCTACGGATTATGCGGTCTCATACCAGCCTTGGGCGGAAGTTTCACACGGCCATAGATAGCCTTCGAAAAGACTACCGTCCCATCGGCGTACACCTGCGCCGATGTGACGCGGGAATCCCCCTTCCCCAGCATGGTAGAACTGTGGAGAGAGTCGTCGTTTCGCCAAAATCAACTTTTATGGCGCAACGTCTACAGTTCAATCAGCACGCATCCTGAAAAGGAAGGCGGCATTTACTGCGGAAGACTGCGGCGCATCAGATGTACTAAATGGTTTGGCGAAGAGGATAGAGCCAATAATAGTGTTGTTGGTTTTTAAAATTGGCAGTATAGCAACACAAGCACGTGGGCATGCATATAATACATAAGACAAGCTCGTTGGAACCATCATCGTGAGCCATCAAAGTGTCGACCTGTATATCGGTATAGAAGCAGAACGCAGAATAAGCTTGTCGACGTCACTCCGGTACCTCGAATAGACGATTTAGTTCGTCGCGGATGTCATTGCCGCTCTTGCCATCTGAAAAGTCAAGCGCCAGGAACTTTCTGGCCAGTTGCTCCTGAGCACCATTCCAATTAGGGTGAAATCTATGAAAAACACGGGGATTGCGCTCATACCGCTTCCTCCAATGTACGCATCTCACTCTCAGATAAGATTGCACAGGCAGCGACTAGATTCTCTCCACGTGCAGCAAGAGATGCAAGCTCATCTGCGCGAGCGACGATTCGCTGATCAATCCCATTCATCGCCGCGCAGCTAAATAGGATATTCATTAGACCGTCTCATGCGTGCCAGGGGTTTCGAGACGTACATAGTTCCAAAACTCTTGGTGCTGGGGCCCAAGCGGAAGCTAGAAATACCATTAGCTTACGGAGCTGTATGGCTCTTGTTTGTTGGGCATCTCGTACTTGTAGAGGTAAGTGATTTGGTCCTCTGCATTCTGAGAATCTTCGCTGATCTTGACCTCCATATGTCCAAGTTGAAGTCGAGGACCTAACTCGAGGAATCCATTTTCCAGGATTTCATGGAGGTGTGTTGAGGCGATCACTTTCGGTGGCTCTTCGCATTGCAGCAAGTAATTGAAGATACCGCATGCTAGACCGACCCCGTCTATGGCGGTATTCAGCATTGAATGCAGTGGATAAAATGCCCAAGACTAACCACTTTCATTTGTGCCTTTGCCGAATTCGTCAATGATCAATAAGCTACGGCTCGTGGCCTGCTTCAAGTCGAATGATATCTGCTGCAGATCGTTCATGAAGGTACTCTGGATCTGCGAGGATAAGCACATCTTGCAAGTCATTTGTGCGCTAGCATCCTCGGTACCTGGGAGACACTGTCTTCGGAATTGGATTTCACCAGGATTTTATCAGTAATGCCAATCTCGGCATTATCTGCGGGGACGAAACTATTGCTGTCAGCTCGTCTGAGCGTAGATGTCATATCTAGGTCCTATACCTCCCTAGCTGGGCCAGATAGGTGATGAGAGCTACCTGTCCCACATTTAGCTCTTAGCTGCACCACCTTCAATGATATTACCTACTTGTTTCATGTAGACGCTTTTCCCAGAGTAGTTCGGTCCTGTCAATAGCAGCATATTCGGAGCTCTTTCGGAGCCTACTACTCGTGGGGTATGGACCCCCATACCATCACGAGGAGCATGGTTTACTGAATCAGAGTTCCCTCCCATGAGGAGAGTATCATTTGGTACGTATGATGAAACCGTTAATTCCTGAAGGATATGCCTATCTGCCAGTTAGCTAAGCTCAGAAGTCATTCTTAGGGCATCTCACCGGCCTCCACTGATCTTGATGATATTCTCTTGCACCATGTTAGGGCATACCAGCTTGTAGAAGCTCGCTGCTTGCGCCATTGCAATGAGACTAGTGCGTGTCAAACATCTGCTGTAGTAAACGCGCATAGGCTGCTGACCTGTCGATCTGTCCGCATATATCGGAGGCCTGTAAGAGCACTTTCTCGTACTGAAGCACTCTCTGTGCCAGGTCATAGACAATCTCGATCTCCTTTTCTTAACGGCAGTGACAGTCCATCAGCAAGAGTAGCAGAGATGCTGGCTTGAACGTACCGCAAATAAGCCCATAGATATCACCCAGTGTTTCGTCCATTTCTCTCATCCGAAAATCTTTGAAATATGCTCGGTTTTCCGTGATGAACACGGGCTCCCAGCCCTCACGAGTGCCATCGTAGGCTGCTTCTCCTCTATCATTCAAGGGGATGGCGATGTTGAAGCCAAGCTGAGGAAAGTATATCACGTTTACGTCGATGTCCAGGCTCTCTGGGATAGTGGCCGCAATCTCTATCGCAACTTGCTTCAGTAGGTTGCTCAGACCGTCATAGTTGTCTTTCATCTTATCAAGCTCTCTGTCCAGTCCTGGCTTTACGACCGTTCTTCCCTGCTCCTCGGAGCCATCGATATCCACCTGGACTATTCAGCTATGTAATTGAAGAGGGTGTGAGGTTTCTTACTATCTCCTGGATCATCCTCCCAACTCTGTACAGTTGGGCTGCTTCAAAAGCCCGAAGAGCCTGGTAACTAATCAGCATCCGCATGTACCGGGAGCAATAACACTTGCCGCTCGTTGCAATCCTAGTCCATCTCCGCCGACAGTCTCTTTGAGAGCCTCGTGAATATCGATCCCGTAGAAAGCAAACTATAAAAAATCAGTTGCATCCCGTTCATGAAAAACAATAAATGGCGCACAGCTAATAGAGTCGCCCAAACTGTGGTTTTGAACCCCGTAATCTTCCCACTTCCAGTGCTGATGCCCTTGCGAAGGTTGACCATGACATAGTGCAGGTTCTTGATGTGCTTCAAACTTTTCACGAGTTTCTCAAGGGGGTTGTAATTTTCGGGACGCAGGTACACACTGATGAAGGCGTGTCGTTCACGGATCACGTCTAACTCAATGCTTGGACGAAGGAAAATCTGCTTGAGCCTGTTTCTACCTTGCGGCGTATGGGCGAAACGTTGAAATAGTCCATAAACAGACAAGCCTTCCTTAGCTCTGGAGGACTTTGTTCCCGGCCCTTGGTTGATGGCACTAGGGTGCGATTCGGACTCCATGATCTGGAGGGCTACCAATGTCCTTGCATTGACGAACCTTCCCAGCGTGAATACCCCGTGGTCCTGGATGGGTGTGACGAATACTTACATGGTCCCAGTCAAGCAAAACATCTCGATGGAGTTCACTCGAAAGACGCCGCAAGATTGGTCACTGGACTCTGATATTGTCGCCCTCCGTCGTTGTAGGTGGGTAAGGACTGCACCAGCACAGCCGATTGTTACCGCATTAGCCATGTCGATGGAACTGGCCATGTGCAACAGTCTTCCCTCCTGCAGGGTGAAGTCTAAGTTGTCGGTGTCCAGTTCTTCGGTATCCACCAGACCATTGTGCGGCACCAGGAACCTGATCCGATTCTCGTGCGTAGACGATATCTCCAACGCTGCAAGCTTGTTCCTTGCATTCACGTAGTTGAACTCTTGGGAAGGCCGCGCATCGAGTTGGTAAGGGAGGTACGAATGGGTGTCTTGAATGGAAACCGTTAGCACGAGTAGAGCCTTTATCATGTCATTCCTTACTCGCGTCTTGTCCGAGGCCTCTGTTACTCGGCGAATCCACAGAATCCACGCGCGGTGAAGTCAGGAGCACCGTGGGCTTCGTCTGGAGAACCACTAGACACTGTCAGTCAATAGCAAAATTTGATCAAACCAAGTACAAACAGCTATCCACTAATTCTGCACCGGCAGATTGCAGGTCGCCCAAGAGATAGAGTGTCTCTTCCTGTGCCGAGTAATATGAACAGCCAACGGTGCCCGAATTCCTGATGTCGATGGCCACGATGATCTGCTCAAAGTCATCATCGGTTGAATGCTCCCCACGGTTAACAATGGGATTTTCCATGACACTGCTAGTTGGGGGTCTGGGTGTTGAGGTTCGCTGTGACCTTGCGGGCGGAACGACGGTGATGGATCGTCCATCGTTCCTCGAGATTCGTCTGGAATTGGAGGTGTGAGGGGTGATATAGGGAGGAGAGGCTGTTCGTCTTCTTTTCGTGACTGGCTCCATGCTGGAGGGTTGGTGTTCGAGCAGCTGTAGTTCCTGTGGGTGAGGTGTAGGTCGAAGAGTAGTGATGCATAACGTGGAGGCAATCTATACAAACACGAGTGGGCCTCAGGCCTCAAATCTCTACGATCATTTATTCGGTTCCATCTTGTATATCGATCAAATGTTTTGGTAATGCAAATGTACAATTATTATTTTATAGACATACTCCAACAATGCAGCTATAATACAAAAGAGGAGACAATGAAGTGTACACATGAGTGAGGATGCAATCATATTTTTCAGTCGCCCAAACCCACCAAAGCCATCTCAAACAAACGCAGGAAAAGAGATCGACATAAATCAGGGGAAAGAATGTTTACGGTTCTTCAGATTCTGTGGGATCCTGGGATTTTTGCGCCTTTTGGCGTGATCTAGGGAGTCCACTCTTATCGGAATTGAAGGAGACATGGGCCGTTTGTCCAGAAGTGACTTCGCCACGAATGATCTTGTCGGCGAGCTTGTTGCCAATTTCCTTGGCGATCAAGCGGTTGAGAGGGCGAGCACCGTACTTGGGGTCATAACCTTTCTCGCACAGCCAGTCCTTGATCTCGTCATCAACCTGCAGCACCATCCGTCGGTCATCCAGCCTCGACTGGAGTTCCTTGAGTCGGATGTCCACGATGTCCCGAAGAGCCTCTTTCGAAAGCCTCTTGAAGATGATGAACTCGTCAATTCGGTTGAGGAACTCAGGAGGATATGCGTGTTGCACGACGTCCATAACGGCCTTCTTGATCTCAGGAGAGAGCTCCTCGTCGCCAAAATCCTTGAAAGAGTGAAGGGGATCCGCACCTACGAGGATGTCGGCACCGAGGTTGGAGGTCAGCACAATAAGCGTGTTACGGAAGTCCACCTTGTGGCCCTGGGAGTCGGTGAGGAATCCCTCATCCAGAACTTGCAGCAGGAGCGCCGAAATGTCACGGTGTGCTTTTTCGAACTCGTCAAACAACAGGACAGCGTACGGCTTGCGTCTCACAGCCTCGGTGAGCTGACCCGCATCATCGTAGCCCACATAGCCCGCTGGCGAACCGATCAAGCGACTGATGGTATGCTTCTCTTGGAACTCGCTCATGTCGAATCTCACAACAGCAGTCTCGGTTGAAAACAAGAACTCCGCCATCTTCTTGCACAGCTCTGTCTTCCCAACACCAGTAGGACCAAGGAACATGAAAGATGCAAGAGGTCGATTCTCTCCGCTGAGACCTGCGCGTTGCATGCGGACCGCATTGGCAACTGCCGCGAGAGCCTCATCCTGTCCACGGACTGACTGCCGCAGCGTATCTTCCATGTGGATCAGTTTCTCAACCTCTCCAGCCATGAGCTTGTTGACCGGAATTCCGGTCGTCCGGGATACAACATTTCCGATATCGTCGGCAGTGACGGAATCGTGGATCAGACTCGTCTGAGGCGTTGCGCCTTGTTCCTCGCCTTCCTTCGGCAGCTTGGCCTCGAGGCTTGGAATGGTGGAGTACCGAAGCTCTCCGGCCTTGGCGAAGTTTCCTTCTCTTTGCGCCTGTTCAAGCTGGAAGCGAGCGGTTTCCAGCTCTTCCTTGGTACGCTTGAGGGACTCGATCTCGGCCTTCTCTTTCTCCCACACTTCGGTCAACTTGGCGGCCTCCTCCTGCTTGGCCTTGAGATCTTCCTGGAGCTTTTCCCGCCGCTCGCGACTGCTGATATCTGTCTCTTTGCGGAGAGACTCGAGCTCAATCTGGATGGTGGTGATATCACGGTCCAGTTCTCGGATCACGTCTGGCTTTGATTCCTGTTGCAGGCGGAGAGCCGAGGCGGCTTCATCCACCAGATCGATAGCTTTATCAGGAAGGAACCGGTCGGTGATGTATCGGTTGCTGTAGGTTGCCGCCGCGACCAAGGCGGCGTCGGTAATTCGGACACCATGGTGGACTTCATATTTGTTCTTGATACCACGCAGGATCGATATCGTCGCCGCAACAGAAGGTTCTCCAACCTGGATGGGCTGGAATCGTCTGGCGAGAGCCACGTCTTTTTCAATGAGGCGGTATTCATTCAAAGTCGTGGCACCGCAGCACTGGAGCTCGCCTCTGGACAGGGCAGGCTTGAGGAGGTTGCTCGCATCGATACTGCCTTCGGCCTTCCCTAGACCGAGCAGAGTGTGGAGTTCGTCGATAAACAAGATCACACCGCCCTGTGCTTCCTCGACTTCTTTTAACACGGATTTCAGGCGTTCTTCAAAGTCACCGCGGAATTTGGCACCGGCGATGAGCGAGCCCAGGTCGAGCGAGATGACCCGCTTGTCTTTGATACTCTCCGGAACATCTCCCTGCACAATTCTCTGGGCGAGACCCTCGAGGACAGCCGTTTTTCCGGTACCAGCCGCACCGATGAGGACGGGGTTGTTTTTCGTCCGTCTCGAGAGGACTTGAATGGTTCGATGGATTTCCGCATCTCGTCCAATGACTGGATCCAGCTTGCCCGCCTTGGCCTTCGCCGTCAGGTCCACGCCAAACTGTTCCAGTGCTGACTTTTCTGGTTCGCCACCGAGGTTCATCCGGTGCGTTCCACCGGGCGGATGGGGTCGTCCGTTTGCATAGTTGCGAATTGCGTATAGCGGCTGGCAATGGGTGACACCGACAGCGAGAGGGGGAAGAAGGCGGGTTTGCGGGAGCAGACGGAGGGTGCGGGTAGGATGGGTAACACGGATGGAGGATAGTAATGGGGCTCTTAGGAGTCGATTCCGAGTGACTTGTAGTCGTGATGCCATATTTATTGCGATGCTTCTCTATGTATGTACAGTGAGTGTCGGCCGAATTGCTAACCTGGAGATCTGGGGAACATCACGCGCAAGATATACCTACCGAGGAAAGCTCCACACGATCGAGTGTCGCCCTGATGAGCTTTAGTACCACGATGAGCTGTTTGCCCCCGGCGCGGGAGAAGGGACGCAGTGATTCGTGATGCTTCTAGGACGATCTATGGGAGCCGCGGGAAGATGATATCATGAACCAACCATTTCGGCGAGGTCACCTGATTTATAGCTTAGTCATTGAGCCAAACCCAATGCTCGCTGCGATCACGTGCCTCCACAGCGGGTTGCTGAGGGGCTTTTTTGGCGCCATGAAAAAAAATTCCACACCTGTTCTTCCCCTCCTATTTATTCCTCTTCTTCCTCTCCTTTTTCTCCCACACAACACATCTCTTCCCCTTCACACACAATCACAATGGGTTTCACCGACTTTGTCTCCGAGGCTGGCCTCACTCGTATGTCCTTCTCTTTCTTGTTTTCAGTTTTCTCCCCCGTCTTCTGTACTTTCAGGCACTAATTGGACCCCTCAGTGGCCAACAACTACTTTGCTAGCCGCAGCTACGTTGTTGGGTAAGAACCCCCTTTTCTTTCCCCGACCTTCATTGTTAGCTTGTTGTTCCTGTTTTATGATGAAAGCAAATTGGTCCGTGTTTATGAGGCGGATTAAGACCCCGCTGCAAGATTACACAACTTTGCGAGAAATCGCGTTTCTGATCAGGAGTACATGTCATTGTTGTTTTGTTTCGAGTTATTTTGATTGTCACTCGACGTATACCATGGCATTGGCTAATAATCCCTCAGCGATGCTCCCTCTCAGGCCGATGTCGTGACCTTCAAGGCCTTCTCTGGCGCCCCTGACGCCGACAAGTACCCCAACGTTGCCCGTTGGTACAAGCACATCGCCTCCTACGAGTCGGAGTTCTCCTCTCTCCCCGGTGACGCCTCCAAGGCCTACACCACCTACGGCCCCGAGTCCACCGAGCTCCCCACCAACCCCAAGGACAAGCCCGCTGAGGATGACGACATGGACCTCTTCGGCAGCGACGAGGAGGAGGAGGACCCCGAGGTCGTTGCGCAGCGTGAGGCTCGTCTGGCCGAGTACCGGAAGAAGAAGGAGGCCAAGCCCAAGGCCGTTGCCAAGTCCATGGTGACTCTGGAGGTCAAGCCCTGGGGTATGTTCCGTCCCATGTCCCTGTTTATCTATCTGGAACCATACTAACGAATGTAGATGACGAGACCAACCTTGAGGAGCTGGAGGCCAACGTCCGTGCCATCGAGAAGGACGGCCTCGTGTGGGGTGCTTCCAAGTTCGTTGCCATTGGCTACGGTATCAAGAAGCTCCAGATCAACATCGTCATTGAGGACGAGAAGATCTCTCTGGACGAGCTCCAGCAGGAGATCGAGGAGGACGAGGACCACGTCCAGTCCACCGATGTTGCTGCTATGCAGAAGATTTAAATGAAACGTCCAGTCATGAGAGCAATGGCGTGATGAAGGATTTGATGTTATCTGTCATGAAATACTAGAATAACCGGCTACCGGTTTGACGAATATAAAAAAATACCCATAAGGATAAGATTGTAGGAGTTTTAAGTGACTGGGGTTCTGCCTGAGTAGATAATGCAACATTTACAGCAATTTCAGTCAATTATGCGGAATATGTGGACGCATACTGATCATACGTAGGTCACTACAGTGATGCTGCTTGGCGGGGCACTGCACTAATGGTAGCCGTGGTCACCCGAAGTCCTGAGCTACCAACCTCTACGACAGCTGTCCAGCTACCTCATATTCCTGCGTCGATTACCAACCATCTACGCCCAATCTCAGACAGATCCCCTCACTATGAGCTTCCTCTCCCGAATCATCACCTTCTTCGGGCTTGTCCTCCTCGCCCACGCGTAAGTCCACTGTCACCTCGACCGCTCCGGTCCTCACCACCCACTAACCACCCACTGCACTAAACAGCGGCTACTCGGCGCACGAACACACCGTCCTACACAGCAACGTCCGCGTATCGTCAGCATCGACCGCCCTCCCGCACGACATCGTCGTCGAAGCCCTCGCGTCGCTGGTGGTGGTCTCCGTGGGCCTCGTCCTGGGTGCGGAGAAATTGAAGCCCATCAGTTGGAGCGAGTGGGCGGGCCAGATCGAGCGCGAGGGCGGTGCGCGCAACCCGTTTCGGCGGCTGGAGGAGCGGTATGGGTTTTGGGATGTGCGGGTGAGTTTTCTTCCTGGGGATTGGTTGTGGAGGGGTGTGAGATTGGGCTGGATGGCTGACTGGCGCAGGCGAAGAGAAAGCAGTTTGCGGATTGGATTCGGGCGGAGGATCCGTTGAAGCAGTGATTGTTTTGTGGACTGTGTACTATAGCTGATCATAATCTATGGTTTTCAAGAGGGAAAGATATATTGTTGTTTACCTCTAGGATACTACCTAGCATAGCAGTGCACTGATGCCTGCAGGAACAAAATAACATACCGCAATATCACAACATAACCAGCCGATATTAATTACTAACTATGCAGGCCTCCACGAAAAGGGTACCCGCATTCTCTCACCTCACATAGATTAAGCCGCTCCACCAGAACAGCCACGACGACCCTGAAAGCACATAAATAGAAATCATCCTTGCAGACAAACTCGTCGATGGGTGCTGACAGGCATTACTATATTACTATATTACTTTTATTACTTACGAATTGGTTACTAGTCTTACCGATTGCCCATTCGGGCCCGTGATGTCTTAGGTGACCCTGGGATCGACGAGTCTCTTGCAGATGCGTACGTGGACTCTCGCTCGCGAGACCTATCAACGCTGTGCCCGACGATGGGTTTACGTACGCAGTAACGAGGGCGGTCCCTGGGCGCAATCTGCACATGAACAACCGTCATTCCTCCTACACAGGGCGCGGTCCAGCTCTTGTTGTGATTGCGCCACCAATGCCCTCCTTCGGCCCTCGGCCTGCCTGGACTCATCCCCATGGACGCCTGAAGAGGCTGAAGGGTTGGGTGGCATCCGATCCTGCGATCGACGGCGGATGTGAGACAGGGTTAGCTGAGCCAGCCTTGTGCTGGGCTTTTGGGAGGTTGGGAGGTTGGTAACCAGACACCTTCGGACGGGATGGCGAGACACCACCACTATTTATAGAGAGAGACAACGAGAAACATGTCCCGTTGTCTGGCGGACAGTGGACTGATTCTAGGCTCCGCGGTGGAACATGCCATCGGTGGATGGCCACATGGGGTTTGTTGTTACGGAGGACTGTTGTCTCGATATTTCGAGAAGTAACCAGGGCGGAATAAAAATAGATGCATACGCAACCATCGTAACGATACTTACACTCCCCAGACGTCTAGACTGCGCTTTATTTCCCGCGGTGGATCGCGATTGCCACTAACGCAGGACTCGCAGCAGGGCTGAGAAAGCAACATCCTCTTGCTCTCGGTATTAAGTATTTAAGGGTTGTCGTGGTCCTCTTGATCGTCCGCTCTACATACTACTCACTCCATACTACGTACTGTATACTACATACTACCTCCATCCAACTCTATACACTCGCTACACTCTACACACTCTACACACTCTACTCTATACTTCTACTCTACAACATGCGTGCCTCCGTCCTCGTCCTCGCCCTCTCGGCCCTCGCCGCCGCCCAGTCTGGCACCGAGTCTGGCGTCCAGTCTGCCACCGGCACTGCCATCCAGTCTTCCACCGGCGTCGCGACTGACCTCCCGACTAGCACCGCCTCGGTACGTCCTTAACCCATCCATCCATCCATCCCAACTTCTAACCCATCCCAGGCCTCCGGCACTGAGCAGCCCACCGCTCCCTCCACCACCGGTCTCTCCACCTCTGTCCCCGTCATCCCCACCGGCGGCTCTTCCTCCACCGGCGCCCAGGGCTCAACGCCCGGTGCCTCCTTCTCGACCTCGGTCCGCTCCAGCAGCGCCGTGAAGAGCACCTCTACCGCCACCGCCACCAAGACCAAGTCCTCTTCGGAGTCGTCCGGCACCTCCGCCTCCAAGTCGTCGTCTACCGGCGCCGCCGCCTCGACGAGCAGTGGTGCCGCCGTCCCCATGGCCACCGCCGGTCCTGTCGGCCTCATCGCCGGTGCGGCGCTGGCTGTTCTGCTGTAAAGAGTGGCTGCTTGTGGGGTTTGGGTTCGATGGTGAATGTTGATCGTGGTAGTGGGGGATATCCAATGTAATGGCCTTTTTCTTCTTCGGGACACCTTGTCGGTGAATCCCATCTGTTATTCCAAATGATGCATAGCGACGCTAGCGCTTACCTTCCTTACGTTAATATACTAATATCATCATGACTAGATGATTGTGCATCTGATGGTGATCGTAGAGGAATCCATGTAAGGAATTATGTATTCAATAACCACCCAACCAAAACCCTCCAATAGATGTATGCAACCACCCATGCTATGCAGATGCAGTTTTACCCTGATGCCCGTCCTCACAAACGCCATATGAGAAAACAAATTCACCCCTACAACCTCCGGATTCCAATCCGCGGCTTCGGCTTCTTCCCCTGAGATCCCGATACCTTGCGCGTCCCAGGCATCGGCCGCGCCGTCTTGGAGCCCGACCCAACGGTTCCCGCCGACGGCACAAGAGCAGCCGCACCCTGGCCATGACCGGGTCGACGAGCCGCCGACCCCGTCTTGGCCCCGCCAAAAGACGACGCATGGTTCTCCTTGCCGTCTCCGCTGCGACGACGGTCAAACTCGTCCGCCGGAACCATGTCCACGGCGTCTTCGAAGATCTTCATGTCGTCGCGGATGCGTCCGGACGCGTTGACGCCCTGGTGCAGCACCGACAGCTTGGGCGACTTGCGCTGCGGCGAGCGGTCCGACTCCGCGTGCCGGGCGTTGGCCGCGATATTCTTCTCCGAGGCCGTCATCGGGGGACCGTCCGCGTCGGAGTCCTCGTCGAGGTCGTCATCCGGGTCGCACTCCAGCGGCATTGTGAGGACCGAGAGTGGGCGTTTACCGAGGGCGTTCTTGCGCGGACTGGGCGGGGCAAATTTGACCGGCGACGGCGATAGGGACGGGTCGTTTTCTTTGCTTGCGTTGGAGACGGTCTCCGCGTCCGAGTCTGTGTCGCTGGGCTCTGCCTCGGCTAGGTCGGCATGGTCTGCTGCGGGCGCTTGTGGAGGTGGCGACGGTGCGCGTGTTCGTCGCGTGTTCTTCTTCATCGTGACAGATTGAACAGGGGCTCCCTTTCGGGACCGTAGAGATCGCGTTGTTGTTGTTGTTGTTGTTGTTGATGTCTCCTCCGGGATGGGCATGGCTCCCGCATCCTCGCCGCGCGATTTCGCCTCCACGACAGTATCTTTCAATTCGGTAGGGACCGGGGCGTGGATAGAGGTCATCAGCTTTGCCTGACGGGCGAACGCCTCGTAGTTCTCTTGCAGCAACGCGCCGGCCGTGGAGTTGAGCGCTGAGTCGGGGTTGGGATAGATGAGGAGACAAGAGATGGTCTAACGATAGAGATGGTTAGCGCGCATGCGACACTCCTGAGAAATGTAAACGTACAATCAAGACGTCTTTTAATGTCAGGGTGGCCTTCCAGTCCCGCTTCAACGTGTCAACGCACACCGCTCCCGTCGACTCCTCCACATTGGGATGCCAGATGCGCGTTTTGAATGTGGCTTTCGGTGGGCTCTTGGGATAGTCGTCTGGCATCTTCAGGTGTAGTCTCCACAGACCCTGGGAGTACGGTGTTCCCTGGGGCCCGGCCAGGTATGTCGTCAGCTGTGTCAGGTCATCGGCGGAGGAGTCGTCGGACGGGAAGAAGTAGTTCGGAGGAAGTTCGTCGTGTAGGGCCGCATGGTCCGCCGCTAGACGTCGGAATCCGGAGACCTAAGGTGAGGTGCATTAGTAGGGAGTCCTTGATCGGTCATACTCTCCGGCACGAAAGTGAAGGCACAACTTCGGGTGTTATGGACGGTCGGTTGACGACGTACCATGTTGTAGCTAGATCAAGCGCCACAAGTGGCGATGGAGCGTCCGGCCAGAATCCGAAGCGAAAGCAAAAGGAAAACAGGTCAATTACACTAGGCTGATTGCATGCAGCCGGGTCGGGACAGAACAATGGCCGGTGTCGATCTCGGAGATGATGATTGCTTGCTTGTGGGTTGCCCCCGTCGGAGGTTGTTTTGGATGACGGCCACAAACAACAACAGTCACGTGAGAGACGCGTGGAGTGACGCGTTTTAGGAAGTCTAATGGAGCTGAGTCATCACATATCTAGCACTCTAGCAGATCTATACAAAATCATTCTTCCACTCTCCTAGAATACATCAAAATCTAATCACTGCCTCAATCCCTTAGGCAGAAACGGCATCTGGAACGCACCCTTTGTCCCGCGCAGGAACGAGGCAACGAGATCGTCCAATCCAGCCTGCACAGCCTTATCCACCCACTGATCAAAGGGAACCAACTCGACATCTGCTCCCCCGTTCCTTTGCAAGCATTCCCCAAACTCTTCAACTGGAATCACGTTCTCCCCGCTCTGATGAATGTAGGCGAGATGTCCGGCGGATGCCTGAACAAAAAGAGTATCAGTAATCCCCTTTGCGCAGGTTTCCACGCCCACAAAGTCGAATGCTCCTTTGGCACCCGCTGCCACCAGATCAGGAACCGCTCGTAGCACCTCAGACCACCTCCAGACATTGTGAATAATGTCGCGGTCGCCAACGTCCGGACCGGTGATATTGCTGGGTCGATGAATGAAAACAGGCAATCCGAGCCTTTCCGATGCCTGTTCCAAGATCCGCTCGCTGGCCCATTTGGCAGCCACGTAACCATCCGACCCGTCGACTGGTGGTGGGGACGATGAAACAGACTGTTCAGGGAAAGCGGGAATCCCGAGAAGATGGCCCACGCCAGCAGTCGAGACGTAGTGGAAAGCTGGGGTGCGAACTGCAGAGTCGATCGAGGAGCGCAGTGCAAGTTCGACAAGTTGGCGGGTGCTGTCCACATTGGTCGGCCGAAGAGAATGATAGGACTTCATATGGGAAACTTCAGCTCCGTTGTGGATGATGGCTGCGGCAGATGAAAATATTTCCTGAGCTTGCGGCGCGCTCAATCCAAGACGCTTAGCCGCCAAGTCTCCAGTGTAAACAATCACCTTCGAAGATCCGACCAATTCCTCTGGTAGCGTGCGCCCAGGTCGGACAGCAAGGCAGTGAATTGTGGAAATCCGTGGGTCCGCGATAAGCTGTCGAACGATCGCACGGCCCAGGAACCCAGTGCTGCCAGTGAGAATGACCGATAGGTCTTTCTCTGGGTGATCCCGAGGATGAGCAATAGCAGGGGGAAGTGAGACATCCAGAGCAGTCTCTTCGTTCCACACAATATTGTCTGATTCAGCGGTTTTGTTTCCATCAAGCCGTGAAGCCAGTGTCTCAAGCGTGCTTGCTTGGAATAACTCGGCCAACGGCACCGAGACACCAAAGACCTCCAGCATCTTCGCGCGGACTCGCATCAACATGAGAGAATTTCCTCCAACAGAAAAGAAGTCGGACTGCCGACGGATCTCAAGCGACATTCCTTGTTCTGACAAGATATCCTGCCACACTTGCTTCAATTTCTGCTCCGTTTCGCTCAGCTCTTCATTCACCGTCTCTTCATCCTCCTGAATCGGAATAGCCGCAAGAGCTTTGGTATCGAGTTTGCCTCGTTCCGTGAAAGGCAAACGCTCCAGTGGAACTGCAATCGCCGGGCGCATATACACTGGTAGAGGCAGGGACTGAATCACCTGGCGGAGATAAGCAGACGCCGATGAGTTCGATCTTTCGAGGTCCACCACCTTGGCCGGCGCAAAAACCACGAAGCTAACCAGAGTCTGGCTTGTTGTGCCCTTGACAATAGTCGCTGCATCCACAATAGCCTCTTTGGAGGTCTTGACGATTGAGTTGGAGATGTCATTCAGTTCGATCCGGATACCGCGCAGCTTCACTTGCGAGTCTCCATCCATGCGGCCCAGGAAAACAAAGGATCCATCTTGAAGAAGCCGAGCTTTGTCTCCAGTACGGTAAACCCGGACCCAACCATCATATGATGGCCCTTGAGGCTTGCGCAGCTGATCCGGTTGGAATTTGGAAGAAGTCAATTCCGGCAAGCCGACATAGCCTTCTGCCACACCTGGTCCACAGATGCACAGCTCGCCTGGCCACCCCAAAGGACAAGGCTGGAAGTTCTCATCGAGCACATACACACCGTAGTTGGGAAGAGGAGGTCCAACAGGGACAACGGATCCGTCACCCCAGTCCGTACGGCGATACGCCACCTTGCCGAGAGACGACATAATACTTGCCTCAGTTGGACCGTAAGCGTTGTAGAGCTCCAGATTCGGCAAATTGAGGTCACGGAACTTGCGAAGGAGATTGACCGTGAAAGCCTCGCCACCACAGAGGGCAATCCGCCAAGATTGGCAGCGAGACAAGATATCACTTCCATACTGAAGTAGAGCAGACATTTCGGAAATCATGATCAGTGTCAGAGTGACGCCTTCTCTTTCTATCAATGCCGCAAGATCTACCGGGTCACCACGGTTGCTCCCATGGATCAGGGTCCCGCCATTCGTCAGTGCCATGAACATCTGGGACAAGGAGGCATCGAAACCAAGGGCACTTTGCTGCAATACGACATCTCTGTCCGTGAGGTCCAAAGCACTGCTGATGGAAGCAAATTGAAGAGAGAGGTTTGCGTGGGTCAGCATGATACCCTTTGGCTTCCCAGTGGAACCACTAGTGTAAAGAATGACAGCTGGGTCGGAGAGCTTCGAAACATCGGGAATAGGTGCTGCCGACTGTGGGACAGTATCAATATCAAGAGCGTCCTGACCATCGCCGGCCACGTCAACCAGCGTGTGCTTGGTGGCACCGTGGTAGAGGATGAGGGTTGGTTTGCACTCTCTAACGACATCGGCAAGTCGCTCATGGGAGTTTCGAACGTCGAGAGGGATATAAGCTGCTCCAACACGGTAGATCGCGAGAACCAATGCGACAGTGTCAACCGTCGGCTCGCAGTACACGGCAACTCGCGCACCAGAAGTGATGCCAGCCTGCTGGAGGGACGAAGCCAGAGCGTAAACTCTAGCTTGTGTCTCAGCATAAGTCCTAGCCTTTCCATTCAAATCCTTGACCGCAACACCGTCAGGCCGCTGAGCTGTCATGGCGTCCACACGCTGTGAGATTGTCTCCGTTCCGGCCCAGTCCAAACCAGTAACAGGCCCGGTTCCAGCGACCATGGACTGGTTGACCAAAGACTCATCGAATAACGACACCTCGTTAATCCGTTGGGATGAGTCAGTCGCTAAGGTGTCCAGCAAGTGAACATAAGTCTTCACCAGGAGCTCGGCACCTTCCCAGTCATACATGTAATCTTGCATGGAGAAAGTCAACATTCCCGTGCCATCATCTTTTTCATCGATAGAAATGGCAAGATCAAAAGGCGCCTTGGCATCCTCGTAGTCCAGGAAGTTCATCTTAGCGTCACCCATCTGTGGCGCGCGCAGAGCTCCCATACGATAGTTCATCAGGACCTGAAACAGTGGGGTGTTCGTCGCCGAGGTTGGTACCTGGAGCTCCTTCAAAATAGTTTCGAGAGGCACACCAGAATGCTCCAGAGCATTATATGCCTTGGCTCGGGTATTGCGAAGGGTGTGGACAAAGCGCTCTTTTTTGTTGACCTTCAGTCTCAAAGGCAGCATATCCAGTAAGAAGCCGACTGTGTTGAGGAATGTTTTATCTGAGCGGTTCGCGTCGATGATGCCCAAGCACACATCATCAATTTCCAAGAAGCGGTTAAGCAAAACCACAAAAGCGGCCAAGTAGAAATGGAACGTCGTTGTCTTTGCTGCGAGACTGGCTTTTTTGATCTTGGAGACAAGGGAGACGTCCACGTCGTATATATAGTCGAGCGTGTCGTACCGAGTCAGGGCTTTCCTGGCCCCGACCTTCGCGAAAGGGAACAAAGGCAACAAGGGCGGTGCGGACGGAAACTCCTTTCGCCAGTATGATAGCTTGGCATCGTGGGCACCGCTACTGACAAGCTGGCGCTGCTTGACTGAGAACTCGATATACTGCGATAGCTGGGGAAGCTCAGGATTATCTGATTCGTAGAATCGAGCAAGATCATTCAGGGTAATCTGCCAGCTGACACCATCCATGATGATATGATGGTAGCCGAAGACAATAGTATGGTCTTTGGGGCCATGAGAGATCAACGTTGCAACGAGCGTATCTGCGACAGAGAGATCAAAATGATAGTTGGCAATCTGGCGGAACACACGCTGCATGTCGTCTTTATTTCCCAACATTGTTCGCAGCTGGAATGGGGAAGAGGCCAGTACGCGTTGCATGGCCGCACCACTCACTTCGTCAGTGTAGAACGCGGTGCGGAAGCTTTCATGTCGTTGAATCAGGCGCTGGAAGGCATTCTCAAGACGCGCAGTGTCGAGCGGACCCGTCAAGGTGTATGATGTGGTACAGTTGAACGGGGTCTCTTGTTCCAAGTAGGCACTTGGGAACCACAATCGGTTCTGGCTGAAAGACATCTTTTCACGCCGTTGGACAGCAGTGCAGGCCTTCGATTTGACACTTTCTAGCTGCAGATTAGTGATTTCGGTGTGTGGAGTATTAATACCCCGGCTGCTCGGAGGCGTCATTGTCCCTTCTGAGGATGAATCGCTCGATGAGGCCACAACAGCAGCTTCGACAACTGGCTCCTGGGATTCGACATGGCGTTCGACAGTGGGCTGTTCAGGTACAGGTGCGGCAGTAACTGGCTCGGGTGAGTTGACGGCGGGTTGCGATTCGGCTTCTTCCTGCGACCCAATTTGAAGGGTCAAGCCAGCAGCAACTTCATTACATACTGCAACAGGTTAGCAGAGGACATTAAGAAGATAACAAAAGTGGACACCATACGGTCTGCAATAGTAGACCCCCCAAGAATCTTCAAGATTGATACATCGACGTCCAGCTCCTTCAAAAACCAGGCCCGGATGTCCGATGCGCTGAGCGAATCAACACCTAGACTAGTGAGATCATTACTGGAACTCAGACTCTCTTGACTGAGGGTCAGCATCACAGCCAGTCGTGTCAAGAAGAACTCCTGGATGACTAGGGAAGCTTCCTCGTGGGACTTGGAGGCTGCAAGTCTCTGCACCATGCTCTGGGCCTCACCCTGAGAGCTGCCTGGTTCAGCTTCCTGTTCACGCTGTGTATAGTGAGCAAACAAAGGTTTTGAGAGCCAGCTCCACTGCGATGAGGCAGGAATATCACGAGGTAACCTCTTAACACCGGTCCAGATCGCGGACACGTCATTCTGAGACTGGGCACTTGATATGGCCTCTGTAAGCGCGTAGTGTACATCTGACTCGCTGAGGTGGGTGAATGGACCCTCCGGGTCGGAATGCACTTGGGACTCTAAGGAGAGGACGGCCGTTGGCAGTCGCCGTTGTTTCCAATGAGCAGCGAGGCTAGTGAAGTACTGTGAATCAAATTAGTATCGCAGGGAAGTACTCAGAAGAGTTATCGCTCGGAAGAGACACATACTGCATTGACTGGGGCTCTGTCTTTCTGGAGGGAAGACAAGATAATGAAGAAACCGACTTCTTGATTCTCCAAGATCGTAGTCAGATTATGTGCACTCTGCTCCACATTCTGAAGAGTCTGTAACGGAGCGTCATCTTCCCCGAAATTGGCCATTGCCGCTGATGCACCACCGTAGATGACACCGGTCACTTTTGTCAATCCGTCAAAGACATCTTTGACGTCGTGCAGATTGGCAAGATCTACCTTGAGCCTTTTCACCTTCAGCTCATCCAGTAACTCTCGACCATTCCGTTCTCCGATGTCACTATTTGATTGTTAGAACGTCCCGGCAAGGATAGAATGTGGATAGCTCACGAGTTGATAGCGACCAAAGACCGCACACCGTTCGCAATTAGCCAATCAGCAATGGACTGGATCAAGGGCTGCTCAATGTCGATGAGCACATATGTTCCAGCTGGTGACAGGAACTGTGATGGTTCCAATGGCTCTACCGTGACGGGTACACTTGTTTGCTGAGTCCAATCGACAACCGTCACGGCATTGGCGTTTCGAATCCCATGCTCAAGTAGATCACTTAGTATCAAAGTCGAAGAGGATGGATATGTGGCCTTTCGGGAGAGCTTCACGGCAGATGATGCAACAGTCAGTAGAACATGCTGTAGCCAGGGAGTCGAGACTTCCTCTGCGCCTTCAGAGCTCAACTGGAATAGCTCTCCAGGGCCGACAAGAGCACAGTCCACAGGGAGCAACGATACAATGCGAGAGGAGAGGCGGTTTGGCTTCGGTGAGAGGTCAAAGAACAGTTTTGGACAGGGTGGAAGCGCCGAAAGGATGTGTCTCTTAGACGCAAGAGGGGGGATGGTGGTCCATGTGACGCTGCCTGTCTCTTCACGCGCTGCAGTGGTCAAGAAGTGGACCTTCTTGTCAGCACCTTTGGTCAACTCATTGATGATTGTCGCAAGAGTGTAACTGGGCTCCAGAAGAACAGAATTTCCCGCAGGAAGGGAATCAAAAATGTGTTGGGCGACCAAGACATTTGCAGTCAGCTCTAAGATGTTACTGAGTTCAACTGGGCCAGATTCGGCTGGAGGAACCTTCCATGTTGCAAGTGCAGGCGCACGCGATGACATAGTATCAGTGAATGCGAGAACGTCGCCCACGTCGTCGACCTGTCCCGCGGAGAGATAGAGATAGATTCCGTTTGAGACATTGATAGCAATAGGGATGGACTGGGTCGTGCGAAGAATCGGTCTTCTCTCGGCTGAGCTTGACGAACTGAAATGTTGAGCGGTAAAGGTCGCGGCATGGAGCGAGCCAGAAGCAGATAAAGAAGTTGTGTCGTTCAGGGTGTTCGCGCTTTGGATGATAGGACGCCAGTGTGAGTTCAGACGATCATTCAGACCCCGAGCTGGGAAAACACGAGGAATGAAAACGCGGCCATTTTTGACGGAGATTTCTGTTTCAGTGGTCCAGAGACGGGACTCTTGCGGGTCGTGTATACCAGGAATCAACAGTCGCATGAAAGAACCGAGGATTTTATACTCAGATTCCTCGACGGTATCGAGGTTAAGGAACTGGGAATGAACGGACGAATGTTCCTGAGCTAGGAAATGGCCTAGGCCAATTGATGCTGCCTGTTCGGGGTTGGCTTCCAGCGCACCCTGCGTCACCCATAGTACATGAGGAGCCTGTGCGAACAGTCCGGAAATGGCCTGGTACGATTTGGTCGTGAGCAGTTTGGACGCTGGCTCATCAAGGTCGGTCAGAACGATTGCACCTGCAATGCCAGTCGAGTCTTTTTCCTCAAGAGCTTCGAAGGACTCTATGCAATGGACTTCCTTTGTCCAAGGCCGTAGAATAGAGGCAATATTGTGCCATAATCTTGAAGTCTGCAGTGTTTTACCGCCGACGACTAGGACACGTCTACCATCCAATATTCCCAGAGCAGATGGTTGCAATGGGTGGCGAAGTAGATCGATGGTCTCATCCAAAGCCTGAGTCACAAATAACGATATGGCGTCACCGGGTCCATTGGCATCTCGAGGCAGCAAAGAGTCTATCCCGGAGAAGCCCACCTTCCGTAACAAGCCATCTAGACTCACGCTAGAGACATGATGTCCAATATCTCTCCCATGATCGCTATTGCTCGCTGAGCCTAGTAAGACACCTAGGAAGATCCTGGACCAGACATATTCCTGAGTAGGTTCAACGAGAACCAAGTAGCCGCCTGCCTTCAAGACCTTCCGGAATTGTCGCAGCGCCTCCTCACTGAAGGAAGCTGTCTGACCGTTGAGGAGATATGAAGCAATGACGACGTCATGTTTTTGTCCACTAAGGGCAGACGCGATGGCGGACGGGTCGCTGTGTAATGCCTCCACTCCAATATGCTTGAGCTTCTTGCCATACTTCGCAACGTCCTTGGAAGGCGAGTTGGTAACCAATGTGTATGATGAAATAGACTCAACCAGATCATTGAAGGCATCGAACGAAGGAGACAAATGTGCCGGGGCAATCTCGAGAACATTGAGGTGTGCAAAACGATGCGCAATCTGGTCGATCAGAGTATGCAACCCAACCTTTATTCGTGTAAAGACAGAGTTGGTCTCCACAAACGCCTGTAGCTGTCGCTCAATGTCGGCACCAGGTAGCCGGCCCCGTATAAGCTCGGGCAGATTCTTTGCAACCGCTCTTAGTGTTTCGAAGTCGTCCAGATGGGAGACATCCTCCGCACCATCGTTGTGCTGACGGCCCTTGGAATGACTTGGCAGATTGAGTTGAAGCAACCACTCAAATTCCTGCGACAAATGACCAGAAAGGTACAAGTTGTTCGCGAGGAGATTTTCGAGATATAAGATTGACTGGTGTTCCATATCCAGTGCGGCTTGATTGGCGACCTTTCGTTGTTCGTTGCCAACAGAAAGGCCTTCGCTCACGACCGGCTTCCAGACAGTCTGCAGGAACAATTCTCTGTCGTCAGCCGCAGACGTAGGGCTGAACGAGGAGATAGTGACTCCTTCAATTTCAACCAACAACTTTCCGCTGACACTATCAGCGACTTCAATATCTGCGTGAAATGCGGGACTCGTGTTTGGGGTTGCTTTTTCCACGCCTGTCACGAAGCTGTCGATAATAAGCCAAGAGTCCGAGGAGGATACTGATGGTAGCCGTAGCGACATCCTTTCTATCTTCTGTGGAAGAAAGACAGGCCGCAATGAAGCATCTCCAGGTGCCGAGAATGCTGCATACGCGGTTTGGATACAGCCCTCCACCAAAGCTGGATCAAGTGTCAAGTGCTTGATATTGGCGATTTGCTTGTTGAAAATTGCAGAAGCTCTCTGCCATTTTCGCTTGATCCGTTCCAGGCCTGTGAATGAGCCAGCGTACTGGAGTCCCATCTTACCGATCGACTGGTAGAATTGGGGCACGTCAATGGAGCTTAGGTTCTTCTCCCTTGCCTGGAGAGTCGCGGGCTCATCAACAGAATTCGCATGCAACAGGATTACACGCGCGGAGGCAGCTTTTTTTAGCACCTTGCTACCATCAGGGGGACCAAAGAGAACAGTGACCTCTGCATCCAGTGGATGGTTCGTGACCTCGAGTCGTTGAATCGATGTGATTATTTCGACGCCCTGGGATCCATCTGGGATGCTGACTGCATTGTGGATAACAAGATCGTGCAACTCGATACCATCAGCGACTGGATCCACAGAACCTGCTGCTAGCTTCAAAGCTGCATCGACTGCCATGGAGCAGAACGCAGACGTCGGCAGAAGCGCCTGTCCTTGGAACCTATGGTCACCAATCCACGGAACCTCTTCAATGCGAAGAATGTTTCGCCAACGAAGACCATCCTCGGACGACCCAGCGGGCAAGGGATGGCCAAGGAGTTCATGAGGAGGGGAGGCTCTGGTCCGGAATTCTCTCGATAGCCTTGATTCACGCCAGTAAATCTGTGAGTGGTCCCATGGATAGGCAGGGAGGTCTTTGACTAGCTTCGGGGGAGGTAAATCCTCGGGTCCTGAAGCAGCTGCGTATCCCTCAAAGTCAACAGCAGAGGGGCCGAAGTGAAGCCACAAAGAGGCGAGCGCATCTCCAAACGCTACCACGTCGTTGCGCTTGCGATCAAGGACGCCAAAGTAAGGGAGAGGACCGTCGCTGAGCTCCCGTAGCGTCTGCGACGCGGGCCCCTTAAGCGCCGGATGAGGGCCAACCTCTAGCACGGCATCAAATGGACCACACTCGATCATGGCACGCTCCAAAGCCTGAGAGAAGAGTACGGCCTGAGCCATGTTATCTCTCCAGTAGGTGGCGCTGAGCTCCTCCGCTGTTGGATCACCCTCGGAGCCGTAAACACTAGAGATCCAGCTGCAGGATGACTTTGCAGGTTCATTTGGTTGAATCCTCGAAGCATTCAAAGACGACACGTACGGGTCGGCACACGGCAACATGTGATGCGAATGGTACGCAGTATCAACCTGGAGCATCCGAGCAAACGTCTTGCGGGCGTCAAGCAGCTCCTTGGCCTCACGAACAACATCCAAGTCACCCGACAAAGTAACGCTGGTGGGAGAATTGCTGGCGGCGACGCCTAGGCGTGACTTGAACGCAGGCTGATCACAGAATTCTTTGGCTTCGTTGAACCCCATGCCAACTGCAAGCATGCCGCCCTTTGCTCCATGTTCGCCTTTTGCTAGCTTGGCATACTTTCCTCGATAGTACGCAATTTTCATCGCTTCCTCTGCAGTCACAACACCAGCAGCATAGGCGGCCCCGATCTCGCCGGAGGAATGGCCCACGACGGCAGTGAAGCTAACACCTGAGGCATGAAGTAGATCCACCAGAGCGATGGCAATGGCGGTGCAGAGGGGCTGCGACAGAGCGGCCTCAGCAACGCGCGACTGGGCCTTCTGTGCTAGAATCTCACCCTTGAGGGACCAGTCGGGGCCGTCGTCGAGCTCAGACAAAGATTTCTCGAGTCGCTCAATAGTTTCACGGAATGTTCTTGAATTCTCAATGAGGTGCTTCCCCATGGTAGGCCATTGGGCACCTTGACCGGTAAAGACGCCTAATAGAGACGGCTTTTTACTTGCGATAGCTGGTGACCGTATACCAAGCTCCGTCCCTGGAGTATTCCTGACCGATTCGAGCCTATCTTGCATCTGCTGTGCGATGTCGGAGGCGGATAGGCCGGAGAAAGCAGCCTTGACAGGCAGGTTGGATCGCCGCGAGTGTAAAGTCCACGCCAGGTCACGGAGACAGAGAGTCTGCTGGGTTTGTCTCAAGAATGCTGCGTAGTTCTCCACGACGGACGCGAGGGCTTTATCGGAATGTGCAGATAGTACCAGAGGAAGTACAATACCGTCGTTCTGGCCGGTGATTGAGCTGCGATTATCAGGCTCATAGCTTTCCACAATAGCGTGAGCATTGGTACCACCGAAGCCGAAGCTGTTGACGCTAGCACGCAGAGGCGTTCCTGGTGCCACCACAGGCCAAGGAATTGACTCCGTAGGTACAGTCAGTCGATCATAGAATGGGGCGACTGAAGGATTGAGGTTGTTGAAGTGCAGGTTGGGTGGGATGACACGGTGACGAATTGCAAGCAAGGCTTTCAGCATGCCAGCCATACCAGCCGTTCCTTCCGTATGACCCACGATAGTTTTGATAGATCCAACCACAAGTTTCGGACCGGTTTTGTTGTCATCGCCTTCTGCACCAAAGAAGGCATCGTGGATGGCGGAGGCTTCTCGTGGGTCACCAGCTTGGGTTCTAATCTCGTTAGCATAATGGGATTCTCATGGGCTGACACCACATACCCGGTTCCGTGTGCCTCAAAATATTGGCAGCGATCATTAGGGTTGGACAGATCCAAGCCGGCACGACGATACGTATCTCTAATTAGGTCCGCCTGAGCTTGGGGACTGGGTAGAGTAATACCCTTCGTGCGACCATCCGAGTTAACACCTGTTTCACGGATGATAGCCTCGATGTGGTCGCCGTCCGCGATGGCGTTAGACAACGTCTTCAACATAAACGATGCGAAGCCATCTCCACGAGCATAGCCTTCCGCGCTAACATCCCACATCTTCGACCTAGACGACAACATGTGCATGTTGGATGCCGAGATGAACAGTTCCGGACCAAGTAGCAGATTCGACCCGGTGACACAGGCAACGCGGCTCTCGCCGGCCCGTAGTCCCTGGACGGCCTGGTGGACCGCCACCAGACTCGACGAGCACGCCGTGTCGACAGTCAACGAGGGGCCGTGCCAATCAAAAAAGTATGAGATGCGGTTGGCATTGAGCGCGCTCGAGGTTCCTGTAACCATGTATTGTGAGAAGAAATCAGGGTCACGCACCTGCACATCCATGTAGTCTCTAATCATCAGGCCTGCGTAGACCGATGTGTCACTTCCCTGGAGGCCCTGCAATGTCAGGCCGGCTGCTTCCATTGCCTCGTACACGACCTCGAGGAGGATGCGCTGCTGAGGGTCGATTGCTTCGGCCTCTTTTGGGGAGATATTGAAGAAGACGGTATCGAAACACCGCGGATCTTCCTCGAGAAAGTAGGACCCGTGGATATTGGTGTTTCCATGTTGCTCTGCGTTTGGGTGGTAGAAGCCCTCGAGGTTGAATCGGCTTTCAGGTGGCGGTTTGGACAGATCTTTGGGCTTGAGAAGGAGGTCCCATAACTTCGAGGGAGATGATGCGCCACCTGCAAATCTGCAGCTGGAGCCAATGATGGCAATCGGCTCGTTTGAAGACATCCTCGACGACGTGCAGTTGGAGCGCAACCAAGATGTGTCAACAGGCCTGATGGAGTTCCCAGCAGAGCTCTGTCGAATTTGGATAGATATCGAAATCTTTAAATTGTCTGTTCACGACTCGGCAGTAAACGTAATTCTCTTCGTATCCACATCATTCTGCCCTGCCATTCGAACCTTGTCGTTTGACAGCCGATATCCCCAGTACGGAGTACATACTCCGTGAGCGATGTGAGCTGCAAAGCACGTGTGCCACGCGATACATGGCCTGGGCACGGCCTACCGGTATAGGCCATCCAGGGCCCCCGGCTTGGCGTGAATAGCTTCATTGTATTATTCCGCCTGCAAAGCCGGCATGGTGTAATCGACGTTGTCCGTTGCTGGATGGCTGATTCCTGCTGATCGGTGTAGTCGGGGATCCACAATAAAGCCGACCGCCGAGCGCACGAACTAAACATATGCAGTTAGTGTGTCGGATTACATCCACCGGAGATGAGCGAACGCCCATGCATGTCAGACGATAGTCTCCAGCAGGAATGCGTCGGGATACCCACCGCAATAATGTCCAAGTAAAACAGGTCACGACATCATACAATGGAAACGTATAGACAGAAGGACTATAAAATTCGGTAAAAACACATGTCGAATAAATCAGCACAAATCGTTTATTATCAGTCTAGTTGAAAGTGTCTCGTTTGGTTTTGCTGTTCTAAGCCTCTTGCGAATCATTTCAAAATGGCCGTTCTCGTTGGACTCAAGCTCCTGAGAGTCGCCCCTCTCATTACCTCGACCGCTGGCTATATGTGCGCATGGGACCAGCAATTTGCCTTTTCGTCCTGGATTGACCGCGGTGTGCCTCAGGAGCCAGCTGGCGCAGTTCTCCCGCACTGGTTTCCCGCCATCTTCCGCAAACTCATCTGGGTGGTCAGCATTCTGCACCCGTTGGGGGGTGTTTTGGGCCTGCTGAACGGCATTGGGAGCCCTGGCGCTTCGTTGGACGACCAAACTCGGCGACTGTACTTTGCCGGCGGTCTGTTCGCCATCGGTCATCTCGTGTATGGCAAGTTCGCCATGCGCATTATTGGAAGCATCTGGGACAGCTCCTTGCCGGGCAAGACGAACTTGGGCGCTCTGCCCCCTTGGCTGCGACTGAACTGGTGGCGCATTCACACCAACAACCTTCCCGCTGTTCTCCTTTTCCTCGCCGCCTTGGTCAACGCTATCGAGATCCGCTAGGCGGGCATTTGCGGGTGTGATTCGACACATCGACATATGGAACAAAAGCTCAAAGAAATGGGGGAAAGTCTAGGCAATGGTATTGACGGGTATCAATGTGCGATGCGGAAGGATCAGCAAAATCAGATGGCTTGGTTATGAAATTGAAGGAAAATTCGTTGTATCTAGTTCCTCACAGAATGTTCAGCTCAATCAAGGTGCTTCGTAGTTTCGTGATTCTTTTCATCAGACGGTCTTCTTCGGCGGAGACGGTCTCCAAAGCGCTAGACAGTAGGAGACCCCCGGTTGCGGATTCGGACAAGGTGACATCAGCGGAATTAGTTCCTTTCTCCGGCTGAACGGCTTTGATGATCTCGCCCATTCGAGTTAGGAGTTGACGCGCCAACTGCAGGATGAGGACGATTTGCAACGAGGACGAGTGTGGCAAGGAGAAGGAGCCGACTTGGACCGACGGCATATTGACGTAGTCTTCTCGGGCCGTGACCGAGGAACGATCCAGACATCCCTGCATATTGGCAAAGATTCGATCGTAGGTCTCGATGAGTCGAGTGTAACATGAGAGAACGAGGAGACATGAGCCTTGGTCAAGTGGCGGGCCAGACGGACTGCTTTCGGAGGTCCGTTCGGGAGTCCCCTCGGGGGTCTGCATGCGGGCGGTCTCGAGGTAGCGCGGATATCGTTTGTTGACGATCTCAATGAGCCGCTGGGACAGGTGAAAAGTCCGATCGATGGCGAAATCCTTGTTCTTCCAGCTGATCGGTTCGTCCAGAGATGCAGGAGGTCTGGGGACCGTCGCTTCGTGTGCGTACAGGTCGACGTTAAGCTCTGACAACTCGCGGATGGTCGCAAGAAGGCACACCGTATTCGGCGGGTCCACGGCGTCGCTTACTGGCGAGGTCCGAGACGGCGTGTTCATCGTTGCGACAGGGTGCTGGGACGCCATCATAGCCCATTCCTGATTGAATGCTTGCTGCCAATTTGCCGGGGGAGTCGTTTGAACGGGACCATTGGCGACGGCGGGCCACATCCAGTCCGCGGTGGTCGGAAGGTCCGCCTCAGTGTGACCCACATTGTAGGTCTCCATTTCCTGTGATGCTGGAGAGGGATAGCGGCCGGCCGGCAGAGCCCAGGGAGTACTGTCGGTGAATTGAGTCTGCAGCAAGTTGATGTCAATGTCAACGCCGGCGGAGGAGGGTTGGCTCATGTATGCACCAAATTGAGGTGTGTTTGGGTCGGTCGACTGGGTTGCTAGTTGCGCACACGCCAAAGGAACATCAGATATCGGCACGTTATGTCTCTTGAGTCGGTTGGAACGCAAGGACTGGCTCCAGCTGCAGGTGGCTTTGGCTTTGGCGCAGCGTACACACGGCCCACCCCCGGAGTGGATGCATCGCAGTTTTTGACCGTGACAGCGGTCGCAGGCATGGCGCTGGTTGGGTTTGGCCATGATGAGGTCGAGACATCAGCTGGGAGTGGAAGAGATGGAAGATCGAAGTGGGGGATGAATACAATAAAAGGAACGGGCCGATCAGGTGGATCACGTGGGTCAGCACGCCTACAGTCGGGGTAGTTTAATTCGGAGCTTACCAATCAATATTTTTAAGGGTTGGAATAAACATATGACACAAAGCGTCAGTTCAGTCGGTATGCCCAAGAAAAGGCACCTTCTTCGAAATGAGGTCACGTACTCCGATGTCAAAGACGAGGAGTTCAATATTCTCCGTCAGCTGGGATATCATGCTGAACAGAGCCGTTTCTTTGCTCATCTCCTTGACAGACGTAGCTGGATGCAAACGGTTGTTGCTCACCACCTCAACGTATCTCCCGCGGCATGCCATGTTGCAGGAATTGAAGAATGGCTACATGGTAGCTTCAATGTCTGTGTCCCGATAGCCATTGACACCTGGAATGGAAAGCGGGCTCTTCTTCGGTTTCCATTGCCATATCGTGTCGGTGAGGCCTTCAGGCCCGGAAATGGCGATGAGAAGATTCGGTGTGAAGCAGGAACCTACGCATGGCTCCAAGAGAATTGTGCAGGAGTGCCCATCCCGCGCTTGTACGGCTTTGCTTTGTCCTCGGGTGAAAGTGTATGAAGCTGTGTACACCGGCTCCAGTCGCATCCTACTAACTGACTCTAGTACACTCGGATAGAATATTTGCCGGTCTGGCCTCGCTTTTTCCAGCTGATGCGCCGTCGGATCTTATCGTGGCTAGGAAAACCAGTTCCTTCAAGTTACTGTCCCCGTCAGAATACCCGTCAGGTCGCCACTGATGAAGTGGTTGGTGCCGGCTACATTCTAGTGGAGTTCATTGAGAGCACACGAGGGGCCATGCTTTCCAATACATGGAGAGAAGGACAACAGAATACCAAGCTACGGACAAACCTTTTGCGTGATCTCAGCCGGATCTTTCTGAGTCTTTGTCGAGTTCCCTTACCAAGCATCGGCTCATTTATCATCGATAATAACGGGTTTCTGCGTCTGGCGAACCGACCACTGTCGGTTGAAATAGAACTTTTAGAGAACGAGAATATCCCAACTGACATTCCTCGCGAGTATACCTATTCAACTGTTGATTCATATGTGATCGACGTACTGGGTGCCCATGACAACCGTTTTCGGTATCAGCCTAATGCTGTGAATAATCTTGGAGACTGTGCTTACCAACTATCCGTATTGACTGCCATGCGAACAATCTTTCAGTCGGTTTTCACTCGGAGTTTCCGCAGAGGCCCGTTTGTATTTGTATTCACTGATCTCCATCAAAGCAACATATTCGTTGACTCCGACTGGCATATAACATGCCTCGTGGATCTGGAATGGGCCTGCACTCGACCGATTGAGATGGTGATGCCTCCATACTGGCTTACAGACAAGGGCGTGGACGAGCTGGTCCCAGCGGAATACGATGTTATTCGCCGGCAATTTATGGAGCTGCTAGCCGCCGAAGAGAAAGAACTAGGCTGTGCTGCATTGATCAAGAGTAATGACCGATCTGCGCTTCTGCGTCTTTCCGATGTGATGAACCGAACTTGGGAAACAGGGGCATTTTGGTATGCACTGGCCCTGTCGAGTCCTTCAGGATTGTTCACCATTTTCAGCAATCACATCAAACCCTTGTTTTGCAAGGACTACAATGAGGAGTTCGGGGTGGTCATGCCATTTTTCTTCGAAAAGGATGTGGGCAGAGTCGCAGGGCGCAAGTTAGCGGATAAAAAAGAGTACGATAGGAACCTACGAGACGCCTTTGAAGACTGCTCAGACTAAGCCCGCTATGTTCAACGAAGGCTACTCGTTTATTGTGGTCTTGTTGGATGAAGACTGGTCAGCCATCTAGGAAAACGCGCGCGAACGGTGCCTCGATATTGTCCTACAGACACTTTCAGTGAAACTTGCAAATACAATTTCCTGTGGTTCAGCTTACCTGGTGTGTGAGACTCTGAACAGGACTGATGTTTATGACGCACTCAATCTACGTGCACACAACGTGCTTTATCCAAGATGCGGTCTGGTAGACTAGTACCTCGATATATATATCTGCACACTGGAACAGGCAATACATCAAAATCAATACACTCTCCCAGTTGCATCCTTCACAACCAATCTCTCCCTCTGCACCCCAAACTTCCCATCCAAATACGCAAAAGTCCTCTGCATCGAATACCCAAATGCCCCAATCTTCGCCTGCAACCCGCCAAAAACCACATCGCTCGCCACCCACTCCTCCTTCATGTGCTCAGGCAAATGGCTCAAGCTCCGCAAGACCCTGCGCGTCGTCGTCTCGGGATCAAAATAAAAGCTCGACCCCGCGCCCGTCACCAGCACGGGACACTTGACCTCGTGCAGCCACTCGCCGCCGCCAGGTTTGGCGAGGGTGTAGTCCAGCATGCGGCGGATGACCTGGGCGTCGGAGGCGCGCCCCATCGCCCAGCGCATGTGGTTGAACTCCCAGCGCGTCTGGAACGTCCAGCCGGAGATGGCGCCGATGACGGTGTCGAAGACGCCGTCGGAGAGGTACCCGCCGCTGAAGAGCTTCCACAGCCACGCGGGCATGCGGCCCTGCGCGAACGACTCCATGGAGTAGAAGCCGTCGACGCTGATGCAGGCGGCGATGCGGTGGTCGAGCGCGCCGCGGAGCGCGTAGTACCCGCCCATGGAGGCGCCCGTGATGCCGATATGGTCCAGGTCGAGGTCGTACTCCGGGTGGGCGCGGGCAAACTCCTCGAGGTGGTCGAGGACGCGGCCGACGACGACCTCCCAGTCTGGGCGCATGGGCAGCCGGTCACGGCGAAGGACGATGCCCTGGCCGGGCCCGTCGAAGGTGAGCACGGCGTAGCCGAGGCTGGGGCCGACGGAGGCGTTGATGAAGTAGATTTCCTCCTGGGTGGAGTCGCCGCCGCCGGTGTTGATCAGGATCGGGGTCTTCTGGCCATGCGGGAGGCGCTTGTCCGCCGGCGGGAGGTAAAGGTAGCCGGGGAGCTTGACGTTGTTCTCGTAGGGGATGTCAAGGAAGTGCACGTCGCCGTCGAGGTACTTGACGCCGCGGCGGAAGTCGTCAATGGCGCGCTCGATTGTCGGCAGAACGCGTTTGTCGTGGCCGAGGGGGCCTTCGTTGAGCATGAACTGCGCGGCGCGCAGGTAGTTCGATGCACGTAGGTATGCCCGTCGCGCGGCGACGCGGTCACCCGTGCTTTCGGCCTCCTGGGCGATCTGCTCGACCTTGGTCCCGACCTCGACCCAGTTGCTGTACCAGCTTTCCGGGTCTTGGTCTTTGATTTTGCTCGCAGCGTCGAGAATTTCTGCGATCTCGCCGCCCTCAAAGGGGGTCATGGCGAGGAGCCGCAGGAACTCGAACTGGAAGAATGGGGACTTGAAGAATTGGAACATTGTGCTGACGAGCGAGACTGTTTGGGAGATTGAATCATGGTGGACTCCGTGTTGGATCTGGTTTATACACCGTTATGGACTCAGCGCCTCACTTTGGTATGCAGGTGCTCGGGGGTCGTTAGTTAGTGTCGGGGGTCGGCGTCGGCGATGGTTTGCAGGGGACCAGCCCCTCGGAGTAAGCACCCATGCCTGCAGAATGGCGCATTGTCGCCATACTGCCGGCCCGCGCGGCATATGCGCAGCAAGTTTCTAATCCGCAGGAAGCAGACTACGTAGGAAGGTACCTGGCGATAACGGACTGATGCAATACTACCGAGTCGACTTCACAAGATAGGGGTCATCACTAATCTATTATATGATGTTTACAGAATGTATCTACACGTCTAGCTTTTAAGCATAAGCATCATCATAACTCGTCATCGGGAAGTGAGCGCCCATTTGATTGCCTTGACCACCGCCATCACCTCCATGTGTCGTTTCTCAACTGCTTTCAGCGAAAGCTCAGCGACATCCATGCCGCTACTGTCTCGTAGCCGATCTAGCCCGTGCTCCTCCCCCATAAAGTACTCTTGCTTCTCGTATCGAAAAGGCGTATTCGCCGCCGACTGGTTTCGCGTGATAGTTTGAACCGCTCTATTTACCAGACCTAGTAACTGTTCGGCCAGTTGAATGGTCATCAAGGTGTGAACGCTGGGCGAGGTCTGGAGGGAGAATTCGCCGATGCGAAGAACGGGGAAACGGGGCAGACGTCCGTCCAAAGCGCGCTCGGGGAAGGGAGAAGGAGAGTCGGTGGACACAAAAGACGGCGGGTAATGGGAGGAAGAGGAAGAGGGGCGATAGCGGGGACTGGGCAGGAGTTTCTGTAGCGGTTCGAAAATCGCATAGTAGAGGTCCAGAAGACGCAAGTATAGCGAGAGGATCAAAAGCAAACTGCCTTGGTCCAACGGTTCGATGCCATTGCGAAGCCCGTTCCCGGGCGATGGGGACGAAACCAATTCCAGCGCCTCCAGAACCTCAGTCGTGAAGTTAAAGGTTCGGTCGATGGCGATAGTTCGATTCTGGTCTGTTGTGCCGTCTCCCTCCAGACCGGACGGGTGTTGCGATGTGCGGCGGATTCCAGACGCGGCAGGTGGGAATACGGCGGCATGCTGATAAATCTTGATGTTCAGATCGGAGATTTTGCGAATCCATTGCTCGTGTGGCGAGAGATGGCCGGCTTCAGTAACGGGAGGAGCGGCATGGTCTGGTGCACTGTGATCGGAGATGGATTGGTCGCTCAATGAGCTCCCGGAATTCATATACAACTCGTCGGGATTCAGCATGTGGAAGTTCATAGTTTCCGGCGCAGCCACCACGCCCGGATCGACGGATGATAGACTGTTCTCAAAGTCGTATCCTACCGGGTCTGCACCTTGAGAAGCCCACTCGGTCGTAGCCAGGTCCCAATGCAAGAGATCATCTAGGGACATGTTGTCTGGAGGGTCGTCAGTCACCAACCCCCGATGGCTACATGCAGAGGGGAAACGTACCGTTGAGCCCGATGTGGCTGCTGGCCCCCGACACGGACAACCTCGCATCACCATCTTTTGGCTGGCTCATCTTGCGCATCCGACGAGACGGACTGAAAACGCACGTCACCCCCGTCTTCTCGCAACGATCACAATTGCCGCCCCCCGTGCGCTTGCAACGGAGCTTTTGCGAATGGCATCGATCACAAGCGCGGCGCAATTGAATCAACTCGAAGGGAATCGGGTCAATCGGGGTGTTTGCCATGCTGATCAAGGGGCTGTTCATTCTGGCACTGCCCTTGGTGAAGTCATGCATGAAACGTGCAGAGAACCGGTAGTTAAGTAGTTGTAGTTCTCTTCTCGTAAGAAGCCGGAGGCCGCATGGTCTGGCTTCCTCGTGTCTACATGCACTCTTAAGACGCCGCTAGAGTGCCAAGTGAGGGAGCCTTCCAATCGCACATGGGCGTCGACCTCCTGAAGATTCCATTCGTCATGTAACGTGGACAGGAGCCATCTGCAGCGACAATCTTGTCGGAGAGATCTCCACCAACGGCGACACCACGAGAGGGAGGCGTCGCGATGCAGGTCAGCATAAGGGTCAGGATGTCGCTCCTTCAGAAGAGGGACCAGTAGTAGACCCAGCCCATGGCTGGCCTGATTGATTGTATTGTGCGGGAATTACGTGATCTCTCTCATCATCCTTCACGAAGGGCACCGCCTGTAAGCGAAGGAGTCAGCGCTAGACAAAGTACATCAGCCACCCGGCGGTCGCCTAATCATCCTGGGAGCTTTCATCAACTCTAAACAATAGAAAAGACAAGATAGAATCTGAATAAATAACTAAAGACGGTCTATAAATCTAAACAACGGATCACAACATCGCTGGCCATAGTCCTTTATGTATGTACGCAGTTCCGAACCGGCCACCAGCCTCCGACACGGCCATGTCCACCAAGTGTTAACCGAGGTACTCCGTGCTGTCGCCATCGGAGATTCCAATGAGGTATGGGTCATAGTGCAGAAAGGGAAATTGGTAGAAGCTACTGTAGCATTCATCGATTCGTATTCGTGCATGAATCTAGTTCCTTAGTACTACCCCTGCAGCAAGCACCTCATTTCTGGTTCACCTGCTCGCTGGAAAAATCCGCCAACACGCCAAAGCCGGGATAGGTGGGCACACCCTCGCTGTCGACATTCACCACTCGGCCGTCTTGGACGTACGTTTCCACCCAGCCCAGAGTCGCCACGATATCCTCCCCGCTCACGTAGGGTTCCTCTTCCTGCTGGAGCGCCTTGAACTCTGGGTCCTCCAAGACGGAGGTGAGTTCGTCGAGACTATGCAGGTAGAACTCGACCGTCACATCATGCTCGTCGATCTTCCAGCGCCCGCCGAGTTGGCGGTTCAGGTTCTGGACCGTGGTCCGGGCGGTCTCAGGACTGAAGAGCTATGTGTCCGTTAGAGGCTGAAGCCTTCGATCAGTTCAGCTCGTCACGTACCATTCCATATGCTTCGATTCCGTGTCGAGAATGGATCCGAGCCGCTCGGGCACAGTGTTCCTTGGTCGCCCATTGATGGAATTGCTCCTCGCTGAGGGAGGGGTGGCGATTGTGCGAGACGGCGATGCGTAGAAGGCGTTGTTTGACCGGGGACATGGTGCGTAATATGATGCTTTTGAACCAGAAATGGGAGTACTCGGATACTAATCGACCTGAATCACATTGTCTGTCCTTGGCCAATATAAACGACTACTCACTGTGTACGACTTACTCTATCCGCGCCTGAGGTCTCGTCAGGTCCGACAGAACAGTCGGCCGACGCCGATGCTGTTTCCCTCGGAGGTCGCGTCTGCAACGAAGCATCGGTGATCTCGGTCGGTGGTAGTGTATCCCCTAACCGGCGCCAAGGCGTGAACGATTCGGTTGAAATCAGGCTTCATTGACTGCATTTGGCGTAGTTGAGATCTTAGTCCCGGATCGACTGTTGACGTGAGTAATATGGATTCCTCAGGATCCAGCCGGGAGCCTAGCCGGTGCCATGTTCAGCACCGACCATCACTACGGAGTATGAACTAGCGGCCTAGCCTGCTTAGCGGCAATAGAACTTCCTCTAGAACAGCCTCGACTTGTTGCTGTGAACCAACTACCCCGAAATAAATGAGCGAATACGTAAATCAAATCAAGCGAGCGCCTTCTCCAACTCTCCCCCACTACCGACAAACTCCCCAAACCCAGGCCGGTACTCCGATCCCTCATCAGTAACATTCACCACCTTGCCCTCCTCCACATACGCTTCCACCCACCCCAGACTGGCCACGACATGCCGCCGGCTGAGATACGGCTCCTCCAGATGGTAGAAGCTAGCGAACTCCGGATCCGCAGCAATGTTGCGCAGCGTCTGCAGATCCCGAATGTACAGCTCGACCGTCAGATCATGCTGGTCGATAGTCCAGTCGGCGCCGAGAGAACGCCGAAAGGCGTCGAGGGCATCGCGAGCGGCTTGCGTGCTGTAGACCTGTCCACGCCATGAGATAACTACTCTGGAGTACTTTGACTTGCAGATCGGGGAGATGGCGCCTACCTGGTAATATTGCAGGGTGCCGTGTTTGGCGTGCAGGGTTGCGGCTTGCTTAGCGTGCAGAGCGGTGCCGAAATAGTGGCAGGATTCCTCGGTGCAGGAGTCCTTGCGGTAGTGCGCTAGGCTGAGACGGAGGAGGCGCTGGGTCATGTTGCAGGTTGGTTTGGCTGTCCTCTCATGTTGACTACCCCATCTTGAGTAGTGTTTTTGTACTATTCGACAGCTGATCGGGTCCGGACCGATAGCCGATGCGCTAAAAGCCACTAACGGCCGCTAACCGGCGCTAAACAGCCCTAAAAGACGCTAAAAGTCACTAAACAGGACTAATGCAGGTGCGCCGACTTAATTAAGGTTGGCGCATTCGGCGATTCGGCGCTCTTTGTCAGCGCCGAATCTATGTACAATCAAAGCATCACTTTCGGTGCTCGCCATCGACTTCGCTGTCCTTCCTTTTCGCCAGCTGATTCAATCATGACTCTGTGTGGAATTCGCTTCTCCCGAAGCTTAGAAATCAACTTTCTGGACTGACCCTTTTTCTTGTCCGCGTTTCCTTCGCTGCATCGTCGTTTGCTGTGCCAGCACCACAAGCGCATTCACCATGGCGAGCAGCAATACTTCGACGGACGCCAGTCTCAAGGACCTCACCGAAAAGCCAGTCGAGGAAACGCCTCCTGCGGACAGTGGCGATGATGATGCAGAGCAATTGAGCCCGATGAAGGCGTGGTTGCTCGTGTCGTCGCTTTGTGTATGTGCACTGATCCGAAGTATGGAAGTATACACGCTGACAGCATCTAGCTCTCTACCTTCATCGCCGCCTTGGAGCAGGTAAGGTGGCCCAAATTGCCAATGGCAGACTAAGTCTGACGGAATACCTAAGACCATCATCTCGACGGCTGCCGAGTCCATCTCGCGCTCTCTCCACACCACCGAACTGGAATTCACCTGGATTGGAACTGCCTATCTTCTCCCTGCTGCCGGTATAGCCCCCCCAAACACTCCATACCACTGCTTTGTTGACAAAATCCAGCTTCGACGCCACCATGGGGTAAACTCAGTGACATCTTCGGCCGCAAGGTAAGCTGATAGACTCCTTCCTCGCGACACAAAGCTAACCTTCGCAGCCCGTCCTCATGATCAGCATCGTCGTCTTCTTCATCGGATCTCTGATCGGCGCGCTCGCCATAAACATCGACATGCTCATCGCAGGGCGCGTCATCCAAGGCACCGGCGGCGGCGGCATCCTGGGCCTCTCTGCGACTGTCATCGGCGACGTCTTCAGCCCTCGGTACGCTCGTCCCCGTCTCCAGTTCTCCAGACGCATCCTGACCATCGCAGTGAACGAAGCAAATACTACGGTGTGCTCGGCGTGACCTGGGGCGTCGCCTGCGGGCTCGGTCCCATCGTTGGCGGTGCATTCTGCCAGTACGTAAGTTGGCGCTGGTGCTTCTGGATCAACCGTACGTCCTTACCCCAATCTTCCCCCAACCCGCTCAACCTAACAACCTCAGTCCCCGTCGCCGGCGTGGCAGGCGCCCTCGTCCTCCTCTTCCTGGAAGTGCACACGCCGCGCACGCCCATCATCGAAGGCCTTCTGGCCATGGACTGGCTCGGCACGATCACCATCGTCGGCGCAACGGTCATGTTCCTGCTCGGCCTCGGCTACGGCGGCATCGCCTACCCCTGGAACTCCGCGACCGTCGTCTGCCTGATCGTCTTCGGCATCGGTGACAATCGTCGTCTACGCCCTGATCGAATGGAAGGTCGCCAAGTACTCGATCACGCCGCTGCGCCTGTTCAAATCCCCCCTCCAATTTCGCCACCTTCGGCATCCGCCTACATCCACGGCCTTCGCCTACATCGGCCGACCCTCTACTACCCTCCCGCTGTACTTTCCAGATCGTGCTCGGCGCCTCCCCGATCCCTGTCCGGCGTCTACCTCCTCCCCGTCGCCGTCACGCTGTGCGTCGCCTCCACCGCCACCGGCCTCTACATCAGCCACTCCGGCCGCTACCGCCCGCCCATCTACTTCGGCCTCGTCATGATGATCCTCGGTCATGGCCTGTACATCAACCTCCAGCCCTACGCCAGCTGGGCCCGCATCATCATCTTCCAGATCATCGCCGGCCTGGGCCTGGGCCCGCTCTTCCAGGCGCCCATCATCGCCATCTTCTCCCTCACCAAGCCCGCCGACACCGCCAGCGCCGCCGCGACGGTGTTCTTCGCTCGTGATATCGCTACCGCCATGTCCATCGTCTTTGGCGGCGTGATCTTCCAGAACCGTATCCGCGCGTTTAAGAGCGACATCGAGGGCGTTGTGTCTCCCGAGTTGACGGAGCTGATCACGTCCGGCGGTGCCACGACTGCGTCCGACCAGATTCGCGCGTTGCCCGCGGCCGCCCGGAGTCTCGTCAGGGATCGCTACAACACGGCGCTGCGGAGTGAGTGGATCTTTTACACCGCGCTCTCCGGGGCGGCGTTGCTGCTGAGCGTGTTCATTAGCAAACAGGTCCTCTCGCGGGACCACAAAATGAACAAGACGGGTCTCGATGTGCAGGAGGCGAGTCGTCTGGAAGAGCTGGAGAAGGAGAAGAAGGCAGCGGCGACTGATGCAGTATAGTGCAGTGGATTGGGATGAAGGTTCTTTGGGGTCGTGATTTCTTTGCCGTTGAAAAGAATGGTCTGGTCCAGGGTAAGATCAGACTTGGAGACATAGATTTGGTTTCATTTCCAGTGGTCACCACGCAAGACTCGAATGCTTTACATAATACGATATTAATTGGCAAGGTACAAAGGGTATCGTGTCTGTACTTATTGTGCTTGCAGAGGTTAGCAAATTTGTACATAAGAAGTACCCTCGGCTTTCCATCCATACTTCAGCCAAAGACGACTCTTCATGAACAGATACTAAGCTATGCAACATCTAAGACAATAGACAAGTTTTCCTAGGAATCCAATCCTGCCCTCCTACATTGGATTATCCTTCCCACTGTCGGCACAAAGCTATGTTGGGTTCGAATCACCACTTGAGACTGTCCGCAAGACTTTTCTTCCCCATGAGTGCGCACTGCAGCTGATATTTGAATAACAGGAACCAAGTCCGTGGCCCGCGGCATATAGCGAAATAAGAACAGTGAATCAACACGCTAGAACTAGTCCGATTAAATCAATATTATCCGAGGAGACCGGAACACAGCGTCGCAGACGACCTCGGTGATAGCCAATGTATACCATTATACGACCACTCTAATGATCTGCCCAAGGGGGCCCAAAATCGATATCGTCACCAGTCGAAGCACCACGAAACATCTTGGCCAGTTCAACCCTTCACAGGGCATACGGGTTCACGGAGCGAATAGTCAGGCATCTGTGCAGGAGTTAGTGAACAGTGACGAACAAAAGGGTACCAGGAACACGTACGGCGGACTCTTCGACAAGTCCGTCTTCAAAATGATGGGGACGCGGGTCATCTCTGTGACATCTTGGATATACTCTCCATCCTCTTCACGGAGCTGGAAGAGTCGAAGGTACTTCTCCTTGTTGGTCAACTTGGCCTCCGGGGCGTCGCCGGTGCTCGTGGCAATCTTGGGGTCGGAGCGCGTCCGATGCGGGCCCTGCTGGAGATGCCCGTTGCGGGTCGGAGATGGAGGCATGCTCTGGGTCGATCGATCGGCGGAAGAGTTCAGTGACACGCCGGCCGCCATCTCAGTGACCTCCGAAACATCGTCGTCATCATCAAAGAGAGCATCCACATCGTCCGCGGACATGGTGCCGGTCTCGGTCTGCTTACGCATGGCCTCCTCGCGTTCGCGCGCACGCTCCTTCGCAGCTTCGGCTTCACGCGCCGCAGCGGCGGCCTGAGCCGCACGGGAGTTGGCGGGCTTGGGTCGCTCGTCTTCGGGGATATAGGCTGACGATGGCACCCCCTTCTCCCAGTAGAGCTCGAGAACACGGGTGTCCTTGCGGTATTCGGCTTTCTTCAAGGGCAGCTGATCGCAATGGACACGCTTCTCAAAGCCGTACTCGGGGATGAGCACATCGAACGCAGACTCGTAGACGCACAACACGATACCCTCGCTGATGAGGTCTCCGCCAATCTCCTGTCTCTTCTTATCCATGTTGCGGCAGGCCTCGATATGTACACTCTGCTCCTGCGCGTTGTGGGCGGAATCTTTCTTGTTGTTACACAAATCGGCGGTCTTGTTCAGAGACTCGAGGTCGTCCGTGAACTCGAGGGTGCCATCAGACAGAGCACACTCCAGCTGACGGTGAACAATGATGTCGGTGTAGCGACGGGAAGGGTTGGTGAAATGGGTGTATACCGGAAGGTTCAGGGTGTAGTGTTGGCGCTGGTCCTCCGGCACGCTGCCGGCGACGAAATACTTGGCGCGCTGCATCGCCTTCACCAGGAGCGTTTCCATGCCCTAGATACCGTTAATGCGGCGACAAAGCCACAGGGAGGGGCAGGCTTACCTTGCGGAGATCATCGTCCTGAACCTGACAAAGGCTGCTCTGCAGAGTGCCACTGCTCGTGGCATCCAAGCCAAAGCCAAGCCGGTTCATCCGGTCAATGAAGGCGTTGAGCCGGCGGGGGTTGGGAGACGGCTGACGGCGGAGGAAAGCCTTGTCCGGCAAAGCAGCCACAATCTTGCGAGCGACGAAGAAGTTGGCTTTGTGGCTCAGCTCCTCCACAAGCTCGCGCACGGGGGCTGCGTTGAAGATGTTGTCCTCGACCGGCACATTCTCATCATCCATCTGATACAGGAGGCGGAGAGGCGGCAGGTTGGAGGCACGGTTTCCAAATCGCGCCTCGCGGAATTTGGACGTCACAGTCTAGTTCGAGTTAGTCAGAGGTAGGTCGATGGTGAAAACAGGACTGCTTACCGCAAGGGAACGGATCGTATCGGCAGTGATGCCTGGGACAGCAACGTTCGAGCCACCCTGAATCACAGCGTCAACCTCATCATAGCTGAGTCTTCCCGAGCTCTTGATAACGCTCTTGCCGATCCAGACATCGTCGTCCACGGCACCCGTTTCCGGGTTAGCCTTGAACACAACACTGACAGTCAAACGGTCTTCATCGGGAAGGAGAGCGCAAAGTTCAGTGGAGACGCGGGGGGGTAGCATGTTGACCAAGCGGTCGGTCAAATAGACTGCCGTGCCGCGCTTCTTCGCCTCCCGATCGACGAGCGAATTGGCCTTGACAAAGTGGGCAATATCGGTGACGTGAATGCCAATTTCAACCTTACCGTCGGGCAGAGTCTTGAAGTGGTAGGCGTTGTCCAGCTCCTTGGAGCCGCTAGGGCTGATGGTGAAGGTGGTCTCTTGACGGAAGTCCCGACGAGTGGCCAGAAGAGCCTCGCCCTGGCTGGCGACGGACCAATCTTCGAAGCCGATGCTCTTAAGCACGGCCTCGGAGAACTCGTCGGAGCCGAAGTTGTTGTCGCGAAGCAGGGCGTCGGTTTCCACCTTCAGATCACCCATCTCACCCAATTGCTCGACCAGAGTTCCGAACGGATGCAGCGAGGTAATGGGCCAGCGCTTAATGCAGGCCACGAAGATGCGGTTGGCGTAGTCCTGATGCTTCTCAACAAAATCCCGGGGCGCCTGCTCGGTGGGGATGGCAATCAGGGGAACGCGCTTGTCGGTGGGCTTAAACCACACGATCTTGGGCTTCTCCTGATGACGATCCTGCTGGGAACGGCCATGGGCGCCATCTCTGGCGAGCCGCTCGGCTTCCTGCTTCTCCTTGGTCGCCTGGCTACTGGGACGAAGGAGCCCGAGAGTGCCGGAGAACATCTGGCCGGCAATGCGTTCAATCACGGCCACGATGTGACCGGCATATAGAGGCTTCTGCTCATCGCTGATCTCATCTTCCTCCACGAGCAGAAGGCTCTGGCCTTCCACCTCCACATCATCGTTCTTCTTCTGGGTCGGTCGCTGGCGAAGACTGCCGCGACGACGGATGCTGCCATCCGGACCGACTTCCTGGCGGTCTCCATTCGAACCGGATTCAGACCGGCCAAGCTTCTCGGTGCCGGCCGTGCTGCCACTCCGGGCATCGGTGATGTCCTTCCGCTTCTTCTTCTCTTCCTTTTCTTTCTTCTGGGACCACACCTCGTCCACATCAAGCAATTCGACGGCGACGTAATCGCCCTCGAGGGCACGGTTGCGGTCCTTACTACCGCAGATGAAAATGTCGGCATCGAGGTCGGGGGTGGTGACGTAGGCGTCGGAGCGGTTCTTCTTGTTGACCCGGAGAATACCGGCGACTAGTTGGCCGTTGCTCAAGAGCGCGGGGAGGTTAGCCTGGGGCAGGTAGGGGGTGAAAAGCGTCTTCCGCTGTTGCTGCTGCTGCTGCTGTTGCTGAGCAGACAGCTGCGGGGGCGCGTGCTGACTGGCCTGAAGACCGAGACCTTGTCCATTCAACTGTCCATTCTGCTGCAAAGCCTGGAGCTGGGCCAACTGGAGAGGGTTCAACTGCTGACCGCCGCCGAACATTTGCGGGGGGGCCATCATCACCTGACCCTGAGGAAGCTGGATGAGTTGAGGCTGTCCGGGGTACTGGAATTGGCCAATGGAGCCAATGGATTGGTTCATAGAGGCGCGGGAACGATGACCAGGCTGGAAGCCACCGCCCTGACCGAAACCCTTTTGCTGATCCTGGCCCTGACCCTGGTTGTTGGGTTGACGCCAGTTGCTGTCAAAGTTGCGGGAAGAGGTTCGGGTGTGTCCCGGCTGGCTACCACGGCGGTGGTTCTCAGATCCATCGTTGGACTGGGGGAATTGAAAGCCACCGGCCCCGCGACCCGATAAGGATCCTCGGTTGCCGCCTACGGCCATGGACTGGCTGCGGCCATGACCACCGGCGCGAATGTTGCCGGCGCGCTGGAATCCCAGCGGGGGAACCTGAGGGGTAGGAGTAGAAGGCTTCTCCTCGGAACCTGCGGCGCTGTCGGACGACTCGCCACCCGCACCGGGAGCGGGAAACTGGAAACCGGACGCGGTTCTCTTCTGCTGGGCCAATTCGGCGGCCTTCTTGGCTTCGGGAAGGGCGAGAGAGTGACGGCGTTGGTGACCACCGCCGGGTGGACCGCCCCGGCCACGACCGTGGCCTCCGTTGTCATGCTTGGGCTGATGTCCCTGCTGTTGCTGGTTATAATCGGTATAGCCGGAAGCACCGGAGGAGGGAGCCGGAGGAGGACCCATTCCGATGCCTGGAAGCGCCGACTGGTTGCGTCGGTGCGAGTGTTGGGGTACGCCCAGCTGCTGTTGCCCCCATCTGGAAAACTGGAAAGACGTTTAGTTGCGGAGGAGAACCCCGCCAGAACGGAAGGCACCGCCTTGCATGGAGAGCGGAGAAGGCCCGAAACCTGGCCCACTGCTGTGGTTGTAACAGACCCATGTTCACGTATTGTTGGTGTGTGACGACGATCTGCTGTTGTTGCTGCTGGAGCAGCTCGATCTGTTGCTGAAATTGCCAGTTGTTCCACTGGAAAGAAAAATGGTCAGTCTCTGCAGCCCGGTTGACGGTATGGGGGTAGTTGGGGAGTTGTCACGTACTCATGAGGGGCGTCAGCTCGGAAGGACTTCTCCGGTGAGCGATATGAAGCTTGCGGCCGCCGGGAGGGCCGGATTGACCTTGTTGATCCATCTTCCGGTTGAAATGAGCGGATTATCTCTGTATGACTCTACAAGGAAAGGCACGGGGCGAGAAAGCACAGAGAACGTCGATGACGGGGTGGCCACTCAGGAGGAGAGGGCGATGCTGCGACGTGGACCGACCGCGAGGAAGACGAGGACAACGACCGGAGAGGGCGAGATTGGCACCGGAGGATGGTCAGGGTACTGAAATACGAGCGACGATAGGTTAGTTGAGGTTTGCCCAAGACGATCCGGAGGGACGAACGGAGACGAAGTGGGGTGGAGATCGACACGGGGGAGGAAAAGGAGAGATGGAGAGAATGGGAGAGAGGATAGGGAGCGGTAGACGGACAGAATAGGAGAAGGAGAGAAGAGTGAGGAAGGAGAAGAAGATGAAGACGAAGAGGATGGTGAAGAGGGAGAAGAGAAAATTGGGGGAGGAGACATGATGGTGATGACGGAGAGGGCGATTACCCCATACGGGTGACATCAACGAACGGGAAGGGAAGGAGGGGGGAAAAGATGAAGGACGCAATTAAAGTGCCGGGAAGGGGGGAAAGGGAAGAAGTAGCTTAAGTTCGTACTTACTCCAAGTCAAGTCAAATCAAATCAAATCAATCAATCAATCAATCAATCAAGCAGTGAATAATGATCGACCGACAGCGAGGAATGCTGCGGTGGGAGGATATTTGTGTGCGTGTGCGTGGGAAGAAAGGGGGACAACGCTGGATGGATGGAATGACGTCTGGGAGGAGATTTCCTCAGCTTTCTGTTTTGGGGGGCGGTTCTTTTCGATCTTTCTCTTTTCCCCTTTTCGCTCGGTATGGGAGGGGAAAGACAGGGAATCCCGCCGACACTGCGGGATTGCACCGGCTGAGCTGATCTGAAAGGGAGAGACGGAAAGAGAGAGTGTGCGAAAGCGAAGAGAAGAGAGGGACGAGAATGGATGAAAGGATAGGAGGGTGATGAGAGGATGAGGGGAGGCGGATGGAGGGGAAGAAGAGAGAGAAGAAAAGAAGAGAGAGAGAGAGAGAGCGTCAAGAGAAAGGAAGAGAAGGAGAAGTCAGCGGATGGCGGTCGATCCCATCCAAGCGACCAAAACCACTCACTAAACTGCTTCCTAACGAACTAAAGCTTCTCCCAAGTGGGGGGGCACCTTTGCTTTCTGCGTCCGTGGATAGTTCGCCCACGGTCTTTTTCTCCGGGGGGGGGGGGACCGGTTTTCTTTCTTCTTGGTTTGTCTGCTTTTCTCTTGTTTCCTATTGTTGGATTTCTTTTTTGCCCCCCCTTTGTTGATTGTTAAAGGGTAAGGAGGGAACGGATAGTGAGCAGAACCATCCAGAGGAGTCCGAAAAGGGGGAAGACGAGGTTTCAGGATTGGTGGTGAGTTGGCGTCTTGTATGGAGGGCCCCCTCGTGGAGAGTGACCAGAATGGGCAATGGGGGAATGAATAAAAGTGAAACGAAAAGAAAGACACGGAGTGATGGCATTATGATCTTGAACTAATTAGGCGTTGTACATCAGTCTAAGCTGCTAGAAGGAGCTCCATCGCAGTACATCCTGGTGCATACTATCTCACACCTATCCCAGGTACCTCCAATGTACGGAGTACATACCTCAATGCCTATGTCTCCCAGGTACCTCTCTTAATCTCTATTCTCCAGACATCCAGACGTAAGAATGCCATCAAGGCCTGTCACAAAGCTACTCCAGAGAACCACATCCTCCCGGCTCACTAGTGAAAGCTACCAAACTTGGGGAAGATCAGGGTCTGGTTCTGATATCTTGGTTTCCGGTTGTGTCATCGTCCGTCCGTCCGTCCGTCATGTCATGCCCCAGCATTCCACCTCTCTTGTCATTTACCTTCAATTGACACCAGTATACAATTGACAGGCCGTCCAAATCCTGAGATATATCAATGCGAAGTACTCCGCACACCTTCAGTATCCTTCTCTGCAGCTCGACACGCCCCAGACTCATTGGAGGAAGAGCTCCTCACCTCACCTGAATCCTTCCTCCTCCATCCATGGATCTGCAGCTGTTTCCCCCCGGCTGAACATCTCCCGTACACCTCTCACCCTCGGATCCAGTTTAATTCAAGAAAATCATGAAGACCACCTGAGCAATCCGCTCCAATAAAAGCCACTTTTCCCACCGACCCACCAGAGCTCCCTATCCGTATCCGCGAGCCACTTGACAAATTCCATTGTGATGTGCGCAGGGAGAATCGCGATAGGTGCTGCATGAATTGTGTTGGACTCCATTATTAGATCGGAGGAAACATTCACATCGTCCACTGTCATGCCCGCATCGGCATCAGCATCAGGGTGATGAGGCGTCGGTCGATCTTATGATGGTCGTCATGATGCAAAAGGCCCCGTTTGCCGCTGCGTCGACCGAGGAACCAAACGCCCCCGTTTGCCTCGTTTGTCCCAAATGGCGATCCCGATTTCTCAGGCACCACACGAGTACACACCCCCCTGACTAAGCACTCCGTCGAACACATCCCGGACGGAATCACGGATTCGCGTCCCAGCCTTTTCTTTCACTGAACTTCACGCCCTTTTTTCTCCTTTCTTTCTTTCTTTCTCTCCACATACTCATTGTTCGGATCAGTCTCTACCTGTCGGATTACTGCACCAACTCCTTTCCTTCTTTGGCTCCAATCCGTCATTTCGTCGTCAAGTTTACTAGCCTCCGTTGCCAGGACTGAACTCCAACACCAATCAACAACCCCAAACACCTCCACAAGCGATGGTCCACCACCTCCTGTCGCCCAAGTGACCAATATTTACAATCGTCCGAGCTTCTCGTCCGGTCCTTCTCCCAGCCTACATCACAATGGGCCGCTCAAGCTATCCCCCACAACTGGACAGTCCCTCCCGCCAGCTCGTCCTCGATCTGGCCCGGGACCTGGAGCAACTACGCGTCCACAATACGGAGCTCAAGAAAGTTAAGGCATACGAGCGCCGTTCGTTCTACGAAAACCTCGATCGTATCGACAGCGAACTTGAAGCTCAACACAATGCCGCCCTAGACCGCGTCGCTGCCCTGCACGAGCGCGTGCTCGAGGAGGCCGAGGAGACCCTCCGCAGTCACCAGCGCGCGGTTGAAGAGGAGAACCGCCGGCGCGAGGAAGAGGCGCGGCGCGAGGCTGAGCGGCTCGCCAGACTGGAGCGGGAGAAGCAGGAGCGGCTGCGGCGAGAGCGAGAGGAGGCCGCAGCGGAGGAGGCCAGACAGAAGGCTGCCGCAGAAGCCAAGAAGAAGGAAGAGGAGGAGGCGAAGCGGAAGCAGGAGGCTGAATTGGCCGAAAAGAAGAAGGAGATGGAGCGGCAAGCGGAGGAGAACCGGCGACGCGAGGAAGAACAAAAAAAGGCCGAGTTAGAACAGGTGGAGAAGGAGAAGGCCCAGAAGCTCCAGGCGGAGCAACAGAAGAAACTTGGCGGCGGGCGGTTGTCTGAGGAGGAGGTGAAAGTCCAGGGTCGCTACGTCGAGCTGCATCGACAACTGAAGACACTGCGACAGCGGATGAAGGATGAGTCGAAGCAAAACCCGGTTATCAAGCAGAACCTGGGAGAGATCCGTCGGACGATCAAGAAATGTGTCGGTCAGCTTCGAGAAGGGAAGGGAACCAACAAGCATCAGGTACGTTAGGGCTTTTGTTCGATTTGAGACATCCGCCCAAAGCTAATTCGCCCTGTACAGATTCAGGAGATCCGGAACACTCTCGAAAAGGCCGCTTCCATTGCGGAGCCGACCGTCAACATCTGTGATTATTTGGCGTTTCCCCCGCCAGAGATTGCCAACTCCGGTGATACCCAGGTGCCCGCGATGTTGATCTACGGGTTGAACATCTTCTCGAAGAGTCTGATCTCTGCGCTTCTCACTGAAGCATCCCTCAATCAGGGCCACGCCGAGCCCGTCGGAATAGTGGCTGCACAAATTTTCTCCATGGATGCCTTCATCTACAAGGGCTGCCCTATGGTGGACATCTTGTGGGCAAAGTACCGGGTCGTGTGTCCAGCGCTTTGGGGTTTCTACGGGAACGAGAAGACCGAAGGTGGCCGCCGCGCCCTGGCTTGGTGGCGCGAATCTCCGGATGGTCCATACATCAGTGAGCAGGGCCATGCCGATCGAATGACAGCTCTGGGTGCGGGTTTTGCTTCCATCACCCTGCGCAACTTTGGCAAAACTCCCCGCAAGAACCCATTTCCGAACCACCTGTTTTGGTTCGCTATGCACAAGATTCTGAGTATTCCCGTTGACGAAATCCAAGAAACACATGTCATCCTTCTTTCGGCCATGTTGAAGTCGTCTGCGGAGAGGATATTCGGGTTCTTCGGACACATTGGTCTGGGACTGATGCGGAGAGCCATTGTCGACTTGCCCAACGCCCTTCCACGCCAAAGCATGGGTGTCAATCAGTTGAAGCTTCTCAAGGATCTGTACAAACGCGAGAAGAACATCATCATCTGAGCCACTAAAACTTGACACCACCCACCTATCCGTCCCGGTCAGCAAGGGGTAGGACGCAAGCCAACACGCCTTGTCGAGGGTTCTGGAAGACTTTGCTATTCGATAAGCCAACGTTGGCTTTCTAGCACTCGGCCTTGTGTTTGGCCACTGCACAGACAACTACTTAGTCACCGCTCTCTTCGCAGTCATCTGAGCGGTGAAGCCAGTTCATCAATGCATGCACGACGCCATGACCGACACAAATCTACCTGTCACATGGATTGGAGTCGATCACAACTTTCACCATCTCCAATTTCCAAGTATCAGACGGACAAGCCAGGTAGATTCGGCCTTATATTGTTGAATAATCCGATCTAATGATCAGATCTAACATCATCACTGCCTCTCACGGTTCCGGTCGGTCCGCAACCATGGATCGGCTACCGAATCGATGATTCGCTCATTGGGGATTCAAGATGAGCCTGCCTGGTTGACGCACATAATGGCCAAATCCAGTCGATATGCAGCGTTTGGGCCGAAACTACAAGTTTACCCTGGTTAAATATGGGGTCACTCCATGTCCGTTCCCGGATGCATCCCCACCAGACATCGACAGCGCCACATCTAATGAAAGATAATGGACATTTAAAAATACACTAGAACGCTACATGTCTTTCTCTATCACATCTTTCGATTAAGCCTCAAACAATTGACTCTCCGTTGCGGGTGCGAGCCGGGGAAGTAGCTAGGAAAATGGGCCCCCCCGATCCTCCACCAACAAATGCTGCGGCCCTGCCCATAGAAATCATCCAATCCATCCTCTGCTACCTAGACGTCGAGTCCTACCATGCCGTACGGCAAACATGCTATCCCTGGCGATCCGCAGCATCAGCCCCATGCATGCTCCGCAATGTTCTCCAGCAGGTCCCCGTGTCGCTGCCCAGCGCGTCAAGCTTACTGTCCACGGAGGAATGGAACAACTACTTCAGCCAGGTCGCCCGCCTGAACCTGCTGGGATACCGCAGCCACGTTGAGAAGACCGTGTCTGAGCGTGTTCTTCCTGAAGAATGCACCTCGTCGTCTGTTCTGGCGACCACGCCCGACGGCCGGCAGACAGTGGTTTTGCAAGGCGCGCAGACCCTCGTCTACGACAACACCGACAACACCGACAACAAACCCATTCTCGAATTCCCTCTGGCCTCCAGCCTGTACCCGCACTGGACATCTGTGTGTCGTGCCTTGATGGAGAACCGCAACGCCGGCCGCATGTCCGTCAACCAGCGGTACGCAAAGCACCGCATCGCCGTCTCCTCCACGGCGGCCTTTGTCGCCATCGGCCTGGGCCGAGTCATCCAGATATACAGTCTGCATGACGCCGACGACCGCAGCGTCCCCGCCGAGTACGTCCTCGGCCAGAGCGACATGGTCTTCGCCAGCAGCCCCGGCGCCGAGTACGAGGACACCGACGGCGTCGTCGACTCGCTCGAGTTCGCCGACCACGACCACCTCCTCCGCGTCGCCATCGGAAAGGAAACCACCATCCACCGGCCCACCCGCGTCCGATACCTGGGCCATCCCGACCCAGACGCCAGGCACACCAGCCCGCCGCCCTTCGACTACTGGCGCAAGCACCTCAACCACGTCTACCTCGACTCGGCCGCGTTGGCCGTCGCCCTCACGGGCGACGACGAGTACCGCTCCACTTTACGCGGGCTACGTCTCCTCCCGCGCACCTACCACCCTCGCTCTCAGCACGCCCGCCGCCGCCCACCACCCGCTGCCCCAGACGACAAACCCGGCGCGCGAGAGGACCGCTTCTTCATCGCGTCCCTGCAGACAGGCCACACAGACAGCTACTGCATCGGCCAGATGACACCCGCCGCATCAACCCCCGTCCGCATCCACCGCCTCTTCCCGTCCATCTATTTCCGCCCGGGCAACTCCATCCCCGGCACCCGCACCGAAGGCCCGCCGCGCCTGTACCCGCCGGTCCCGGCAACGGAGCGCGAACAGCACCACATGACCTACGGCCTGCGCGAGGTCGTCTCGCGCTGGAACGCCATCAACCTGCCCTCCGCGACGTTCTCCTCGCCGCTCCTCGCCGTCTCCAACGACCACCGTCTCCTGGTCGTCTACGAACCCGGCGCCGGCCACTCCTGCTGCATCGTCGACGGCGGATCGCTGTACGTCTATGCCATGGGCGACGGCGCCGCCGTGTACCAGCCCTCTGCGCTGCCGCTGACGGCCCCGTCTTCGTCCTCGTCGGCAGCGGGTGGCTCGCCTCTCCGCGGCGACGACGGGAGCGAGTCCGATTCCGAGACAGGGACCATTTACGACAGATTACAGATGGCCGTGGCTAATCCGTTCAATGATAGCCGGTACGAGCCGCCGGATATCATCCCGTCGTGGCCGTTTTTGCTTGACAGGACGTCGATGGATATTGAGACGCTGCATGTCGCTTCGTCGCGCGGGAAAGATGGCAGCCGGGAGTACACCGTTACAGGGCATTCCGGCAGCGACGTCATTCGGTGGCGGTTGAGGGGAGCTGAATAGTTTCATATTTGTGTTGCTAATTGTGTATGCATGTATCTACGCATTAGATTAGAACAGCTACAGCCGAGAACTGCGATATATCAATTGTATTATTATGTCCAATTAAGTAAATAACCAATATCTACACCACCGGCGACCCGGCGGGAATAACAGGGGTATAAGGGGATAGATAGTATGTCACCCGGTTGGAAAACAGGACTATCCAACGGACAGAAGGAAAGAGTAAGGGAAAGTAAAGAGCGACGAGTCGAGTTCAGTAACAAGACACTGCGAATCACGAGTAAATCGACAAGTGGTATCAGGGGAATAGCAAGTAACGCATGTCGAAACAAAAGATGGGTAGAAAATAACACACAACGAAGGGGAAAGATCGTAGCCATCAAATACAATTTTGATCAGTCCGACAGAACAGGCTGGCATGGTTCTGTCTAGTCAATGAAAAATCACATATCAAATAAAACAACCAATCTATGACATTATTTGCGGTCCAAATGGACCGTCTGTGTCCTTGGGCGACGCAGATACCAACCCGTCGGCGGTGCTTTCGTTCTCCTCGCCGAGAGAGCTCTCGCCATAGTCCGTCGGCTCCGCGTCATGGTCGTAGCTGGACCGACGGAGGAGGGGAGGGGTTTTGGGGGGCTCGCGCGATCGGCCACCCCGCGACGACAGGGGTCGCGGCGTGGTGTCGGTGTTCTTGAGAGGGCGGCTTTCCGAGGGCTGTCTCCATGCGGCGGTGGACGGACCACCGGAACTGGCAGCAGAACCCTGTCGAACGTGAGAGCTAGGCGGGGTCAAGAGGCCGGATAGGAACGCGCTGGCGTTGCTCTGTTTCGATGGCGTTTGTTCAGAACCAGAAGCTTCCCGGCCTTTGCGCCAGCTACCCCACGCGGCAGCGGCGGCCAGAGGAAGAGATCGCGGGGATGCGGTCAATTCCGAAAGAGAGCGGAGCGATGGGAAGCTCTGCCCGGAGTGTGCCCTTTCTCTCTCCTGCTGCTGCATCTGGAGATTTGCCTTCAGCCGAATAGCAGCGTCGCGCACGGCATTGTGGTCAAATGACGGCTGCGACACCATGTTGATGATATCCTGAAGGTCGTCAATTCGAACGCCGAGGAGCTCACGGAGCCAGTTGATCTCGGTGTCCTTCTCCTTAATCTTGAGCGGTGCGTCCTTGTCGACAGCCGCAACTTCTTGCTCAAGCTCCTCGATACGGGTCTCGCGTTGTTGCAGCTGGTCTTGAAGCACCAGAATGGACTCTCGCAACGCCTGAGGGGAAATCTTCTCGGGGACCGAAGTGCCCTGGTTGAATGACATCGATGGCGAGCTTGCATGTCCTGAAGAAGCACCAGCGGCCTTGGCCGACTGCGCGGCTTCGGCAGCAGCACGAGCTGCGGACTGCGCGATCTCAAGCTTTTCTTCCAGATGGCTGACACGGTCCTGTAGATGCTGCGCCTTTTCATCAGACAACGCCAGCCGGTCCATCAGATGGGACTCTGCGCGCTGTCTATCTTCGGAGGAGTTATGGAGGGCGCGGGCGTGACGCTCGCGGAGGTCATTGAGAACGCGCTCGTGCATCTTGCGCTGTTCTTCCAAGGCCAGCTCCTTAGACTCCATCGCAGCAGCAACGGCACTGGCTTTGGTTTCTGCAGCCTCCTCGAGAAGCATCTCATACCGCTCCCGAGCAGTGTCACTGTTCATCTGGACATTGTCGAGTTGACTCTGGAGGCGAAGGATTTGAGCTTCCAGCTCAGCACGAACAATGTTGACTTGGCTATTGGCAGCTTCGAGATCAGCTTCCATCGAAGTCCTGGTGCGCTGGATCTCTACGCGACTGCTCTCGCGGGCCTCATTGAATTCACGCTCGAAACGAGCGGCCTTCAATTCCAGATCGTGGTTCTCCAGCCGCAAGTTGGCCACCAGCTCCTCCAGTCTTGCGTTCTCCTGCTGGGACTGGCCGAAAATGAACTTCAGCTTCGCCGCCTCTCTTTCTTGCTGTTCAAGTTCACTGATGTCATTTTCGAGTTTCTCGCGCAGCTTCAGCTCCCGGTTGTAGGCAGCCTGAAGTTCGTTGTTTTTGGCCTGCAGCTCCTCATCGCGTCTGCGCCAAGAGGCCTGGTCGCGAGAGATATCGCGAGTCACCGCGACCATCTCATCCTGAAGGTGATCCAACTTCTCGCTAAGGTTATGGCGAATACTGAGGCCATCTTCGATGCGCATTTTCAGGTGATCGATGGTGCCCTTGAGCTTCTTGTTCTCCTCCTGAGTGCCATCAAGATCGCCCTTCAAGCGCTCGTTCTCTCGCTTCAGGTTGTCGCTGGTGTAACGATGTTCGTCCAGGGTCCCCTCGAGAGCAATGTTCTTCGACGAAATTTCGGCCAGAGTCAACTTCAGCTTGGCATGGTCCTGTTCCAGCGTATCGGCTCTATACTGCACCTGTTCAAAGTAGGGGATCTTCTCCTCCTTGAACTGGAGGAAGCGTGCCTCCGCAGATTCGGCCGCTTCACTGTGCCGAGCAGCATCTTCTTCGGCAACCTTCAGCAATCTCTGGAGTTCGGCGATCGAGTCCTGCGCCTCCCTACGAAGCTTATACTCCTGCTCGGCACGCTCGTCCGTCATCCGCAGCATGTTCTTCAAGCCATCAATCTGTAGCATGAGGCTATCGGCACCAATCTCCTCTGCATCAGAAGGTCGTGGTTGCTGCTTCATGAGCTGGGTGGCCACCACTTCCTGCATCATTTCTTTCAAATCCGCAGTGTGATCCTGGGCAAGCTTGTGTGCAGTCATTTGGTGAAGCTCGGCGATGCTGTCGCGGAGCTGCGCCAGTTCAGATACTTCTGGCTTATCAGCTTCCGGATGAGTGTCACGAGTTGCAATTGCGTCCATGATGACATTCTTCAGTCTGTCGAACTTGCGGTCCCTCTGGCGGAGGGGAGACCTTGCTCGGTACGACGCGCTCTCCTCGTATTCGTCGTCTTCGTCGTCGGCATCGCTCTCCTCCGCTTCTACGGAAGCACTCCAGGTCCATCTGTTTTGAGTGCTGGAAGTGATCGCAGCAACAGACTGCTGGATAACACCCAGAGCCCGCTCCAAGGGAGACAGTCGCTCATCAACAACGGACCCAATCAAGTCATTGATGCGACGGTCAAAGAACCGGCTTCTGTTGGCCAATTTCTCGCCCTCTCCTGAGGAGATGACATCATCCCAGTCGCTGATATGATCGTTCTGATGGATCAGTTGGCGAACAGGAGAGTGGGTGCCAGAAGCAAAACCCTTTGAAGGAGTGAACGAGCCGGGTGTCTCGGCATCGAAATCGAGTTTTGGAACCTCCAATGCTTGAGTAAGGGGACCTCGTCCCGGACTGGGGCTGGGCGGGTCGCTGCGGATGTCGACAGGAGCGTGGCGCTTTTCCTTGGACGGGCCCATAGCTGATTCTGGAAGACGGTTCTTGGGCAGAGGAGTTGTGATACGCTCGATGCCAACATCAGAATCATCATTGAGCTGCTCCATGATGGCATTCAATTCCTCTTCATCAGGGGAATCGTCCGAGGAATCATGTCCCACGGCACGCTCCCTCTCGATAGGAGCTTCAGGCGCCTCACTGATAGCAGGCTCCTTTTTACCCAGAGCAGATTCTGTCTGTTCTGGTTTGGGCGATGTTGGAGGACTTGGGACAGCATATCGAGAGGCCATAAGGTCATTCTTGGCTGGCGTTGGTTCGGGGGCCGGCTTGGGCTGCTCGACGGCCAGGGGAACAAACTCGGGAACAGCGGGCTTGAATTCAAATGGTTGCGCGGTGGGAGACAGCATGGAGCTCTTGGGGTAGGACTCTTCAGGCTCGAGGGTATGTTCGGGCTCCTTCTGAACAGGAACGCCGGCTTCTAGCGGCTGGGTCTCATCCAAAGCGGGCTTCTCCAGAGCAGTCTTCTCATCGGAGACATCGCGAGTCGGCTCTTGAGCCTGCTCATGCATGGATGTATCAGCCGTTGCGGCGACCTTCTCATCTTTGGTGTCAGATGGCGTCCAGGTCGAAGCTTCGCTGACGGGCGTCTCCTTTCGGTCGACTTCTTTATCATCGCGAGAGGAAACAGGTTTCACTTCCGCGTTGGCATCGCCTTCAGGCAGAGCATTCTCCTTGCCATCCGCGGGTGTATGCGATGGTTTGCGAGCGTGCGTAGGCTGAGCATTTGTCGACTCCGCCAAAGCGTCACCCGGCACACTGAACTGAGCCTCCTCGTCAGAACCCGCATCACCACGGCGGGCGCGCTTGTGGCGGTCAGTTGGGGCGGAACGGGAGTTCTCATTATCTCCTTCATCATGGTTTCTCTTGTCATGTCCACTATCTGGTCGTACGATAGGAATGGCCTTTGACTTCTTGGCAGGCTTGCTGATTTCGGAGAGGTCGACGTCTCCAAAGATCTTGGTCCGTCCTGGGGCCGGCTCCACCGTAGCTGAAGAATAAGCACTGGCGGTTGGGTCGAAAGCGGGAGCCGCCACATTAAATGAAGCAGACGAGAATTTGAAATCTCCAGTTCCAGCGTTCTGGCCTCCGTTGAAGCTCGAACCCGGAGTGAACGAGGGTGCCGCAACGTTGAAAGTGTTCGCTGAAGGTTTGAAGCCAGGCCCGGAACCGAATGTAAACATAGGATTGCGCATTGCAGGAAATTGCATGGAGCTACCCTGGAATGGATACGGGTTCGACGAGGTTGACGTCTTGGGGTCGAACTCCTTGGCGTCGACATTCAGTGTCGACGACGACAGCTTGGAACGATGACCACCACCATAGGAGCCAGCACTCGGTTTCGGCTCATGCCAAGGGATGTGGTTCGCAAGAGGACCCTGAGGTGTTCCGGATAGACTAGGATTGGTATCAATGTCCGAGCCTTCTTGCGTGTTGTCACCTAGATAGCTTCCACCGTAGAACTGATGCACATGCTGAGGCAGATGCTGAAGATTGCGATCGCCACTTCCAGACAACGCCCAGCGAGACTGTAGGAGTTCAGATCCTTCGAGGTTACGGGGAACATCCCGCTCGCCCTCATCAAGCTGTCGGTTAATGGATTCCTCCAGGTGGTAGTCATTGGGAGAAATCTGATCCAGACCTTTCTGGAGTGTCTCGCTCAAATTGTGACCGCGGCTGTGACCGCGAGGGGTCGGCTGAGCGATTTCAACGGTGGAAGCATGGAAATGATCAGGGTTTGGCGGTGGGGTTTGGACGGGGCGTAGGGTATGATCTTCTGCAATATGATGTTGCGTATCCATGCCCATTTGATCGTTGAACGGCTCTTTGGATGGCAGCGGGGCCTCGTGCAAGCCAGGATGGAAGATACCTTGATCATGCAGCGGTGAAACGGGGGACATCATGGAGGTCAAGTTGGGCAGAGTGCCGGGAATGGTTGCAGCAGGGCCTCCTTGGCGGGCATTGAAGAAGCTTTGGGGTGTGAGGGCGCCTTGCGCTGGAGGAGTAGGCTGGAATGGCATATGATATCCATGCAAGAGGTTCTGCTCCACACCCATGAACGGTGTTTGTATACTGAACGGCGAGGCTGGAGAGGCAATAGAGCCGATGCCGTTGCTCACGTTTGCCGATTGGTTCAGCTGAGGAGAGAAGGCATGAGGGATGGACAGTGGGTTGCTGGCGGCCGATGCCGTCGGGATGGGAGGCGAAGACACCAGGCCAGGGAAGGGGCCCATCTGGCTCATGGCAGCGGAGGCCGGTGAGACAGACGGGGGCGGACCATCACCCAAGTCGACTCCAAGAGCCCGTAATTTCTCCTCTTGGAGATGAGCCACATATGCATCCCACTCCCCTTTGTTTGGGAAACTGACACCATAGTTTCCGGTCCTGTAGTCTTCCAGGGCCTCGGCAGGGTCAGGGAAGAGCGGCCGACTGAGGCCTCCGAGATGGGTGTCCGACTCGTCGTCCTGCGTACATATACTAAATCCACGGGTGTCATACCCTTCATCTTCCCAGTTCTTCAGTCTCTGTTTGACATCCTCCTGGGTCAACAGGCGGTATTCAGTGCCTCGCTTATCCTCCAGGGGAAGGGCAATAAAGCACGCCTTACCACGCCAAACCAGCTTTTTCTTCAATCTTGGCAGCGTCGGCGTGGAGCTTTTTACCGGGCTCGCTGTCTTTGTCTCGGTGGGTACTGCAGCCTCCAGGTGTCCTCCCTCGTCTACTGGCGGAGGGGGCAATGGCTTCTCGACCGGAGAAGAGCTCTTGGTCGTCTCCAGTTGCGGAGGATGCTGCGTTTCCTGTGGTTCGGTCATGGTGATCGATTGAGGGTCTTTGTCGTACGCAAAGCCCCAGAAATCCTCTTGTCGGAGAGTGTCTTCTCTTTTATGCTGATGTTCTTTGGTCCGTTGGCGGCTCGCGTGTCCTTCCAGGCGGTCTTTCCGGCTCACAAAATCGGCCAAGGTCGGAGTTTTCAGGAGATCGCTACTGTCGCGCGAGTCTTGTTCCAGACCCAGCCAGTCGTCCGACGGATCGTCCGCGAAGTGATTCTGGGCCGTGAAAAAGGAGGGCGCTTCGCTTCCGGAATCGTCACTCAGCCAGTTACTGCGTTCCGTCCGTGGCTGCCCGGAGAGGTACTGATTGATCCAGTCCTGGGTAAAATCCTTGATCGACTTTCCCCCTTTCCGACCTGGCACGTCGCGTTTCGGAGAACGGTTGAAGATGCTCCCGCTGAGGGCGGATGGTCTCAGGAGCTCGGGGTTAACTGACTCGATGGTGTTGGGAACACCACTGCGCATCGACGCCGGGGAGCTATCTCTGGACACACGACCAACACCCGCGTCTTGACTCAGGGACCAGGACAATCTCCGAGGGCTGGGTGCGGCATACGGCGACCCCCAAGCGGTGGTGTAGTAGACGCTACTTTCGGTCCGCCTGTTTTCCGGAGACGAGGTGGCCGAGTCCCAGGCGCTGCGATACTTTTGCAGCGGGGGTAGCGCGGACGGCGTGTTTGAGGTGACGCTGCGGTCCCGGGCGGAGGTTGGCTGTTCCGGGGAGCCAGCGGCCGAGGCACTGGAGATTCCTGGAGATGGAAAGGCCGAGATTGATGGGACGGTGGAGTGTAGATCGTCACGTAGAAAGGAGGAGGGGTCTGTGGAATGCGGCGGCGGAGAATGCGCCGAATTGGCGGAAGATACGGAGGGATCGAGATCTAGCCATGAGGGAAGGGAATCAGTTGGGTGGACAAACGATTGAGACGAGGAGATGAAATATTCATCGTTTCATGTTCGTCATGGGACGTCCAACGGTCACATACCTTCCGTGTCGACTCGTGCAGCAAGCACTCGCTTGCTGCGCTCCTTATCGTCCAGAATGTTGAAGCATGGAAATCAAGCAATCCAAATTGAAACCACCTCGCTGGGGCCTCGGATCGGCACACGAAAGGGGACCGTAACGGGGTGGATGGGACGGCGAGAGAGCGTGGTGGAGGGAACGATGGGGGAGTAAACCCAGTTGTCTTCAGGGGCGGATGGATCCCGAAGACCGAGTTTCCAGACAGACAGACGGAGCAATCACAGACAGACAGCCAGGGTATGCGGGAGAGACTTGGACATGGCGCATACGCAGGATGGCTGGATCGAGATGGAGGACAGGGGGGAGGAGGAGGAGGAGGAGAAAAGTAGGTTAGGAAAGAGAGGTTGAGGTAGTGACGAGAAGAAGATGCCCTTAATTTTTTAGTTCATCGGAGGAGTCGATATCATAGGACCATCCATTTCTAGGTGGTTTCTGCTGGTAATCGGATTACCCCAATACCCCCCGTTCGGTATGCGCTGTTACTTACCGACGGGTATCGATGGTACGAGGATCGACCGCTTCATCGACACGCCATGATTTCTTGGTCGCGTCATTTGTTTCCCTCGACCCGAGCCTGCTGGTGTCGCAGTTCCCGACATCCTATTACTGCCTCCCGACGCGTCAAACACCGGGGATGACCAGATGACCATCTTCCCCAACATCAACAAATATCCCGGGTAGGATCTGGGGACGCGAGGGACCCTTGGTTCGTGCCTGTTGTTCAGGGGTAACCTGACGCTACGAACCACGGTTCCTCGGCCGACTCCTCCACTATAGTTGCCCGCCCACCGTCGGATGGTCGAAACTTATGTATAGGCCATTATTCGTGTTCTTTGTCTACTGTTGGATACTCGGATACAAGTTGCGCAACGCAAGGTAACTGCCAGTGTACAATCAAGTGAACATATGCATCACTTCAACTGGGATATAGACACAATAGATTTACGAGAAACGAAACCCTCTAGACTTTGTCAACCACGCGGAACCTTTTGAGAAAAGTCCCTCAGTTAGTAGGGCACTGGAGGTTGTTCCACTTGGGCTTGCGGTCGGAGGTGAACAGACCCCAGTGAGTCTCATCCGAGGCCTGGCCATTGTCACCAGTGCTCTTCGGCTTCCAGGGCTCATCAAAGGCCTCGAAGTAGAAGACATCAATGCCCCATTCAATCATACCGCAGACAGCCTTCTTGTAGTACTCCTGAGCGAGTGCGGTGCTGGCCTTGGCATCGCCGTAGTCGCTGCCACCGTCTAAAATTGCATGTCAGTCCGATGGTCCATGATCTCGCCGGTCCCAGGTGAAACTTACCCGTCGGCCAGCCGGTCTCACCATTGCCGAACCGGATGTTCTTCGCGTTGTCGCCCGCAACCTTCTCAATATGGGCCTTCGCCTGAGCCATGTCGTCGAAGTAGGTGTTGGTGGCATTGTCGATCTTCTGGCCCTGCCAGTACGCGAAGCCGTTGGCCAAGCTGAAACCGTTAGCCAGATTTCAATTGGCGTGCAGAGATAAAAACTCACAAGTAGTTGACCTTGCCAGAAGTGATGATGGGATCGGCCGTGCCGTCGGCGAACTTGTTCCAGCTGTCCACGGTGCCGATCGTCACCTTGGGAAACTTCTTCTGGACGGTCACGATCCGCTCCAAGAGAACCTGGGCGGTGAGGCCTCCACGGTAGAGGACTTCGGATCCAACGGTGATGGCATCCACCACATCTTCGTTTCCGGGAACGCTCTTGCTCAGGGCCTCCACATCCTCGTCGAAGGATTGCTGGTAGTCAGGCCTATAGAGCGGTTAGATTATCGCCCATAACACGCTACGTGGGGAGTCATACCAGACGCCCAACACAACTTTGAAGCCCTTCGCCTTGGCGGCGGGGATGATGTTCTGGGCGGTGTGGCAATCACTGGCGGAGTAGGTTCGAACGAGGGTGGTCACCTCCTTGAGGGCATCGAAATCGGTCTGGTAGTCCTTCGAGGTCTTGCAGCTCCCATCGGCGTTCTTGTTGCCCAGAGCGAAGCCCAGGGTGCCACGGTCGGCGGAGACGGCCGGGAGAGCGGCGAGCAGGAAAGGAACGACGCCGGCAACACGCATTTTGGCGGGCGAAGTGAAGAGGGATTCAAGGACTCGGAGTCGGGAATTGGTGGAAAGTAGGGAACGGATGTGCCTCTCGGGTCAGATAATCAGTGCGTTGAAGTACCGACAATTGGGATTGAAAGAATGGATAAGGAAAGAAGGGATTGATTGAAAGAATGACAACAGCGATAAGGAATGACTGTTGAAGAAAAGACGAAGGGCAAAAAAGAAGGGAGGAAGAAGATGAATGTCAGGAAGAGGGTCGTGTGGAGAAGAATTGCCTCCTGAGGGTCTTCGCCCTGACTAACAGTGGCTACGGCGTTAAGGTGCCGGAAGTCAGGGACTGCCCAGGGACAGGGTTAGGTAAGACATCCCTCACCCCGGTAGGCCAATCGACCTCGGCCAGACCGTCGTGCGCTCCACTAAGCCCCCGGCGATCCCTATTAACTACCCTATTATTATTACTGGCGCAACCGAAGGCTTCTATTTTCAGCGTCGTCATCAACGTTCTGGATTTCCTGGAATCAAACACCGCAGTCGTACAACTAGACACCGCGCTGGCAATACGTGTATGTGTCTTTTGTTGATGAGAGCCTTGGTCTTGTCCTACCCATTGCTGGAATCTAAAATTAGCCATTTCTCTGTCAATTGTTTGCCTAACCCTAGTTGTTATCGCATCCACGGTAATTGCCTGCGAATATGCTCAGTCGCTAGAGCTCTTACAAGCCAGGCCATCAATATCATATAAGGACCCTTGCGGTTAGTTACTATATTTGTTCCCACGAGCAATAGTTTCATGGCAATACAACGAAAAACCTCCATTTACGCAAACTTATATACTACGGGCGTCATGGAATATCGTCAGGTAGATAGATGCAGCGATACGCAAAGCCCCCCTTACAATACATAGGCTAAGCACTGAATAGTGACTAGTTACTAGGTAGGGATTAATTGCGGCATATTGGCTTGATAAATGATTGTCCAGGGGCTACAGCCTAGGCCGTAAGTCATCCGGTACAATATCCTCTCCAATGGTTTTTGTTCAGAAATTCAACTTTAAAGTCCATGTCCAGAGCTGGTTCCTCTTTGGTACTAGATAAGCAAGGACAGTCTCAATTATCCGAGGAACTCGCTATAGAACTGAGAGAGGTATCTTCGAGACAATGAGCTAAGCTATCCCCCTGCTCAAACTAGACTCTCATGATTAAGCCAATTAAACCGGAGGACTGACAACTGACAACTCAGCACTCTCCTTATATATTTGCACGAACTAAGCTCATAAGGTATTCTTTGGTCTCGCATCATCCCTCAGATGATCCTCACTATGATACTTACAAGGTGGACCGAAGTTCATCTGGTCTTCCGGATTCAAAGCTGATATCATATGTGTCTGCTAGAAGCCCATGGAGTGGTCTGTCTGGCTAAGCTTTCTGATGAGACGGATCTCAATGAAGACTGGTGATACGATAATGCTTTGGTGTGATTTGTGAAAGTCAGCATGAGAGCGAAGGGTCCAGTTGTTGATGCTGAGAATTATCGAATACTAGGTTGTTAAAGAAACCAAATAAATATTTCCCATATAATCAATTGAATCTTGGACTTTTTCCAGTCGAAATTATCGAGAACCTAGTTTCCTAGGTAAACCTGCGTAGATATTCTGGATCTATGTAGGAGTAGGATGTGTATGTGGTCCGAGCGTCTAACTTTACCCAAAAGAGACGAGACCACCTTGCGCGTCGGAGATTCAATTCAACCTGAGCTGTCCGAACAGTACCACCACTTCCACCACAACCACGCCCCGTCACCTCTCCCTAATACCCCGGCAATTAGCTTGTTGGAAGGACGACCATCACCCACCATGCGCTTCTCCACAACGACCCTCCTGGTGACCGCACTGGGATGGTTCTCCGCCGTGACCGCACACAACATCCAGCTCAAATCCCACTCCCGCGAATGCTTCCACGAGAACCTGCACCGCGGCGATCGGATGACCGTCAGCTTCCAGGTCGGCGACCGGGAATTCGGCGGCAGCGGCAACCTCGAGATTGACTTTTGGGTACGGTCCCCCCTTTTGTTTGGCCCGGTCGAGATCGGTGGATTGGGCTTGGAATTGGGATACGAACACTGGTCGACGTTTGCACCGATCCCAGGATGAAGAACTACACCTCGCAACACATTGTTGGATGGATTAATGCTCACGTTTGTTGATGCTGTAGGTCGAGGACCCCTTGAACAACCGTCAATACTACAAACAAGCCATCTCCTCCGAGGACTACTCCTTCGATGCCCACGCCGACGGAAAATACGTCTACTGCTTTAGCAATGAGGGCTGGACCTCCAACTCCAAGGAGGTCTCCTTCAACGTCCACGGAATCGTCTACGTGCCCGAGTCGGAGATGACCCAGGATCCCCTTGAGGTGGAAGGTATGGACCACCCGCGAGCGACGCATACCCCATGAGGGCCCCCACAGCTAACACCAATTCCGTATAGTCCGCCGGTTGTCGGAGGCGCTGGCCCAGGTCAAGGATGAGCAGTCGTATATCGTGGTGAGAGAACGGGTGCACCGGAACACGGCAGAGAGCACCAACGCTCGCGTCAAGTGGTGGAGTCTCTTCCAGCTGGCCGTGCTTATTGGCGAGGGTATCTTCCAGGTGTGGTGGTTGAAGAGATTTTTCGAGGTGAGAGTCGCATGATCCCTCTTTGACCTCTACACAGCACCCGGCTGACAATGACATGACAGGTCAAGCGCGTTGTCTAATGTACGTTGCATGTTGATGACTATAGCATCTGCCGCAGAGCGACTTATTCGAGAAGACGAAGTTTTTGGATTGTGTATTAGTTTAAAGGCTCAAATCAGATGAATTCATGAACCCGCAGATATGTCTGCAATCCCTACCATTCATCCGCGATCTAGCAGCGGTCTTCTCTCTGCGTCGTTAATGTCGTCCTCAATCTCTCCTCCGCTTCTCTCCATATCGCTGGGTGTAGCCTGCATGGCAGGGTGTCGTAGACTCCGCGGTCTCAGCCTGGATATCCACGAAGCGTAGCTGCCGCCGGCGTGCTTCTGTCTCCGCGAAGTCATCACCTGTTCCCATGCCCATACAGCCAGATAACCCAGTCCGATGGCGGCCAACGTCGCCGCCACCGATACTAGGGCTGTAAGAAACGTGAACGTGCTCACGTTGCATCCGAAGGTGGTGGTGCGGAGCTCCCATCGCTCTTTCGATCCCAACGGGCAGATCTGCGAGGAGCCCAGGGGGGATAAAATGGCGAGGGATGCGCGGTTCGGGACGCAGGTCGAGCTCTTATGCGTGATTTGTCAGTGTAACCCTTTGCACACGAAATTTTTGAGGGGGTTCGCATGGTATGTGAATTCTGCGGAGGGGCGATCATTGCGGGAGAGATATATAGATAGCCACGTACCACAGCGCACCAACTGCAGGCCGCATCGCCTTCCAAACACCATCCACACGTCTGCCGTCGCCAACAAACGTAGAATAAAGGATCCTCCGTATCGAGGGGAAAAGTCGCGTTCGACTCCATCGCCTGCATGGACTTTTGCGTCACGTCTACCGGGAGTTCCATCTTCGAGGACGAACAGTATGAACGGGCCGAATTGGAACTTGGAACCTGTGGGATCTCACAGGCCACTGGCAGGGGAATGAGCTGTCATTACTGGCGACAAACTCCTGCTTGTGTTGATGATTTATTTATGTATGGGTGTCTGGGGATGTGCGGGGTCTGCAAAGAAGGCAGGCAAGCTTATCGACAAGGTCTGCCAATTTATAGGCCCGGTTCTGCCCTCCGATTGGGTTACAACTATCTCTTCGACCACCAGGCCATTTGATTGAGGTCGCTTTTCTCTCAGAAGGACAAGATCTGTCAAATTGTATTTCTCACGTCTCTCTGCTTCCATGGTACTGTTCCCCTCATACAAACTTCTGACTTGCGTCTCTTTTTCGTCAGAGTCACTATATGCAATCCATGGCTTAGCCGTGAACCACCTGGCCCACCCGGTACTCAACCACAATCGACTTATCGCTGCCAACATTGAAGCGTCCCTGGCCGGCAAACACCCGGTTCTCGAGGTCCTTGTAGCGCTCATCGCCAGTCTGTGCTACGTCAATCTTCCTGTCTCGGATATTTAGGGATATATATTATCTTACCTCGAAGGTGAAGTGGGTGACTGAGGACTGTTAGCTGATGCATACCTCAACGATATCGTGTCTATCACTCACAGGAGTTACCAAACGCTGTCGAACCCTCACCAGCAGTCCCAGAGAAGACGGCCTTTTCGCCGTCGCCAAGGGTGACAACACCGGTGTAGTTCATGTACAGAAGCTGGACAGGAATATGAATAAGTGAATAGCCCAGGTTCGAGAACGAGATGACATACCGCGCCGTCCTTGGTCCTATAAAGCATTAATCAGATACCAGATCCGTTGTCAAGAGCATAGGAACTTACTTCAGCACACCATGCGCATTCAGCCGCAGGTGCTGGCCGTCGGGATCCGCGTGGATATAATCGTTTCCGACGCCTTCAAATTCGGCATCGATGGCCGGGGAGAAGCCATCGGCACTCCTCACGGTGCCTCCAGTCATGGGCTAGACGCCACCGAGTCGGTTAGATGCTGTCATATCCAAGAACAGAAATGCTAGAAAGTACGCTGGAGTTGGTTACATACCACGACCTGCAGGCTGGCGGACCGCGAGGCGCTCCCTATGGGAATCAGCTTTGTCTTCCCAAATCTTTATATGTAATTGATTCATCCAGCATACCAACCGCCATAGGAGGAGCGATCTTGACCTGTTCGAGAGTTGATTAGGGATCGAACGGATTGAATACACTGGTCCGTGACTTACCAGGACCGTAAAGGCCGGCTTAAGCGAAGGGAATCCAGACATGATGGGATGAACAATGTGATTTGGATATGGATGTGTGGACGTTGGATAATGGCTCACGGAAAGTGATTTATCGAGTTGTTATCAGGGAGAAGACGAGATGGACCCCGCACCCGCACTTAAGGAGGGGCCATCCATCCGGACCTTCCACAAGTCCAGGTATTGTCTTCCTCCATGTGAACACCGCTATTGAGAACGCTGATGCGAGGGTGTTTGTTCCATGTCCGGTGCCTAGGTAAGGGAGCGTATTAATGCCGACCACCGAACCACGGCAATATCTCGATCCATGAGTGGTTACGAAGTTGCTTCATCCATGTATGTTTACATACGCAGACGTCTTCCTCTTTCGGATCATAGTGGATGGCTTTAGAAAAGTACAAATGAGCCGCAAATACTTGGTGGATGTTCCAACCCAACTAAGCTACCTGACTACCTAACGTTGACTAGTTGATCACGCAAGCTTTATCACTCCCAAGGTCCTTTGTCCATCACCCCCAACACCACCAGTCAGTCCCGATTGTTGGCCCACGTGGATCGACAGTGCGACCGGAGAGGAAGATCCCGCTTGCATCTGAAGATGGAGATGATACTGTGGAGGGACAGTCAGGCGACAGTCCCATGGGGATCTATCGGGCGATTTTGAATACGGTTTTCAAGGTATAAGACGGCAGACATTTATGAGATGCGAAGTCAACGATCCTCAATATCAAGTGCATATTCCAGACACCTCAGGCGCTAAGGCATTCGCGGGTGCGCTATTCCCAATTTGCTCCTGATCGCCGCCATTCCGGTTCGGGCGAGAACTAAGCCAAGTCGGTGACGTTATTACCACGCGCTCGACTGACTATTATTCTCTGCAAGCTGCCGCAGCTTCAGGAGCTTCCCTCAACACCATCCACCCCGGTCGCGTGTGTCGTTTCTCTATCCGGGTGTATGCATCCGAACCCACTTGACAAGACCACCGATTGTGTCTCCCGCTTGTCGGGATTGCGCCATTCATAAAAGCACCGATGATTCCCATCCACCAACTTCCTGGTCTGCTCCTGCTCTCGACCAGTGTATACGCCATACCATTCTTCGACCAGAAACCTCTGATTGATCATGCGACTCAGTTCAATGCCGATCGAGAAAGTATAGCCAGCGGCGGGGGCTCTCCTCGGGGGCTGACGGGGCGTTTTCTGCACATCACAGGTATTTTTCTTCTCCTCGCCTTGGGCGCCCAATGCCGCGCGAGTGGCGACTTGTGAGGGACGAAGCTGACTTTCAGTCAGATTTTCACCCAGACCCTCATTATAAATCCGGAACTGACCCGGACGACAAGGCCTGTCATCGAGGACACGGCTCCGCAAAATACTTTGGCGCCGCAGGAACCGATTGCGACACTCCCCTCACTTTGATCAACGAGACCTTCCACTGGATTGAACAGAATATTAAAGACGAGATCGATTTTGTCGTATGGACGGGAGACTCGGCCCGCCATGACAATGACGAGAAGATCCCCCGTACCGAGGATGAAGCGACGCGGTTAAATCAATACCTGACGGACAAGTTCATCGACACCTTCCGCCACGATGATTCCCCTCATGGCCTGTCCATTCCTATTGTGCCGACAATCGGGAACAACGATATCCTCCCCCATAATATTTTCAAAAGCGGCCCCAACAAATGGACGAAAAAGTTTCTGGAGATTTGGAAAAAGTTCATCCCCGAGTTTCAGCGTCATAGCTTCGTGGAAGGTGGCTGGTACACCATCGAGGTGATCCCCAAACGGCTGGCCGTCATCAGTCTGAACACGATGTACTTCTACGAATCCAATTCGGCCGTCGACGGATGCGAAGACAAGTCGGAGCCCGGCTTCGAACATATGGAGTGGCTGCGCGTGCAGCTGGAGTTGCTGCGTTCTCGCCAGATGAAAGCGATCCTGATCGGACACGTCCCACCGGCAAGATCGGGGTCCAAGCGGAACTGGGATGAAACCTGCTGGCAAAAATATGCCCTCTGGGTGAACCGGTATCGAGACGTCATTGTTGGCAGTCTTTACGGCCACATGAACATCGATCATTTCATCCTTCAGGACAGTCACAAAGTGAAGATCGTGGATGATGACGACTCTTCTGCTTCCAGTGACTCTGATGAGATCTCGGTTCGGTCTCGCACGGATTATCTGTCCAGCCTTCGGGATGATTGGTCTAAGATGCCGTCTCCCCCGGAGGACGCCTCCATTGCTGAGGAGTCCCTGACATATCTTGACGGCGACTCGGACCCGCAGATACTGGGAAAGAAGAAGCGCCGATTCCTGAAGAAAATCGGAGGTCCGTGGGCGGAGCGATATAGTGTGTCTCTGGTGTCCCCGAGCGTGGTACCGAATTACTTTCCCACGATGCGAGTCATCGAGTATAACATCACGGGGCTGGAGAACGCCGCTCTCTGGGCGGATACTGTCTACGATGATGCGACAGTTGCAGGTGTGCCGTCCGACGAGGACGAAAGTGCATCAATGGAGAAGGAAAAGAAAGGAGGGAAGAAAAAGAAGAAGCCGGACTTTAAAATTCCCGACCCTCCTTCATCCTCTGCTCCCCCGGGCCCGGCCTATTCAAATCAGCCGTTGACCTGGCTGAGTTATACGCAGTATTTCGCCAACCTCACTCGGATCCACGAGGAGATGTCTGAGCAGGACGCCTCGGACGAAACGGGGCACGATGAGGTTCTTATGTACGAGGTGGAATACGACACGAAGAACGACGAGATCTACAGAATGAAAGATCTTACCGTCAGCAGCTATTTTGAACTGGCTACCCGGATTGCCGACAAGAACCCACCCAAAGGCGATCGGGTTGATGGCTCTTTAGATCCTCAGCAGAAGAAAAAGAAGCATAAAAACCGGGTGTGGCGGACGTTCTTTAGGCGAGCGTTTGTGGGTATGGTTGACGATGATGACCTTGATGATATCGATTCATAGACGGTTATACTTGCATTTGCGGACGGATTGGTTATGCATTCTGTGTCATTGGGTTTCTTCGTTTGTATATAGCCATTAGGTATAGTGATTGTTTATATTATGGCCATGGTAGTCCATGACGTCTGTCCACGTGAGACTGTTGGTAAACCGGTACATTCTTCTTTCCTCTCTACCCCTCTCTCCAACCTCCATCCCCACAGTCATAGCGCCTCGCAATCTGGCGGTGAACTTCTGGTTTCACTAGCTGCCCCCTAAGTGAGACTAATACGAGACCGCAATATTGGATTGAGGTGAACTCGATCGAGATGACTGTCGAGCGCTCTCCCACGCGTACACGGCAGACGCCTCATGTCACCAATCTATGGACCCCCGCCAGGCACAATACAGAGCCTCTTCCAGTCTAATGCAGGCGTACATCCCAGTTGTATCCGCATGAGGCATTGTTCATGGCAGGGTCCTGCAATCCCGTCACGTGGAGGAAAAGAGAATACCATCGCCTGGCTGTGTGATCCTCCAGACAATCTACTCCGCAGTACGGGGTACATGATTATTGGGAACGCGACGGAATAGAAGCCTGGAGCTCATCCTCATCATACCCACATCAGACCAAGACAAAAACTTCATTTGTCCATTCCAGCCAGTCCATCTCCAATTCGTCAATTGTTCCGACGCCACGCTGGCAATCTACGCTGCCAGCTGTCAACCCGGGTGAATTCCTGCGGCCCATCTCCGAGCAAAGGAAGCGCGCGCGGACGCTGAGCTGCCGCCCTAGTTTAGTCGACTAGTCCGTCTCCAGCCCGGGCTGGGTCAGGCACGGAAATCATGCGTTCTGTGTTGTCTGCAGAGCCCAAGTGCGACCTATTTTTGCCAGAACGAGAAGAGGCTGGGGACCGGTGGTCCACCGTGCTATTCCTATCTCATCACTGGGCCGGCTCCAACGCTGCAAGGCAGGGAAAATCAGCACTCGAGCGCTGACACGTATCGCCCTAGCGGATGCGCTGTCCTCCCGCCTCATGGTCGGGGTCTGGAGGATGCCCGCAGCCAATCTGCCATTGTTATTATTTTTCCACTGGAATTGTATTTCATCATGATCCTCATGGGTTTTCGGTGCCCCTATCAGTGCGCTTTCTGCCCGATCGTCCCATATGGCATTTTATTGGGAACCCTCCGCTCGGACGGATCCCTTAGAACCAATTTGGGCTCTACTGTACGGAGTAGCGGCTAGATTCAGTCCTTGTGTTCTGTCTAGTCCAGCACTGCGGCCCTGTAGGTTTTGTCGGGGACACGAACTGACCTGGAGCGACACCTTTTCCCTTGCGTTGCGCTTCTCCCACCGGGCCATTTTAAATGTCAATCCGTCAGTGCACGAGGGGCAGCGATCGGAAAAACCCACTTGTGGTCCATCGTGGCTGATATCGTGTCTCGCTAACTTGGCCCTTTTAATCCTCGCAAACCGCCATTGATGACCTCACAGCTGGCCACCAGAACCCGTCGCCAGTCCAGCACAGCCGGGAAAGCATGAATTGACGTCTTGCCACGCCAGGTGCTCACAATGCGTCCGAGCTCTCTACTTGACACCTACCAGCTCCTTGCCCTCCGTCTCCCTGCTACCTGCTCCCTTGTGTGCGCCTTGCATTGTTAGCCTCATCCCCTTATATCGAGCTATTTTCATCGTTGCGCCTCAACACCGGGCCAATTGTGTGCTGTGGTTGCATTAACTCGACTGCTCTACACCTCTGGCCCTTCTATTTTGTTTTCGCCTTGTACAACAGAACACCTGCGCGTCTCGTCATCTCCCATAAGAAGGTCCTCCTGGGACCCTATGTAACATACCTCTATTGTCCAAATTGGCGGCTTTGTGATTTTCAATCTTTCCATTTGCGCGACCGAACATCATTGTCGACTCCCTGGTTCGATTTCAAAGAGACATTTGAAAAGGCAACGGAGGAAAGAGATTAAATACGACCTAGAAACGCGACGACGGAACTCAATCAGATCTCACCCGATAATCCCTACACGGCCATCCCTGAACCGCAACGATCCGAGGGTGTTTCGGAACTAAGCGCTGCCACGAGCATGGGAAAGCACAGCGCCTGAAAGCTAAGAGAGCTACCTGTTTGCGCGCGCTTCCACCGTAAGTTGATGGCTTTTCTGGCGCTCATATTGTTTCACTTTTTCTTGACCAGTCGAGTCAATCATCCGCATGGGGTTTGATCGCAAAAGATTTATTTCCCCTGTGCGCTTCTCACCGTCCTCAATTCTTGTCAATTTTCCACCATACGCCCAGTACATTGACTGCATGAACATGCCCGGCCTCGCAATAAACACCGCTAACATGGACGATGGCCTAGATTCAGAATCTTTTGATCTGTGGATGGCGTCCTCCGAGGTGGACCAGAACGCCCTGGGCAACTTTGCCTCGATCATGAGCCTGGAAAAACCCTTGCTTTCGGCAATGCTGTACAAGATCCTGGGCTTGTCGGTCATGCTGTCTAAGAAGCTCCTGCGCGCGCGACGACTCAGGCGGCTGGATCCCACCCGCGAGACCAAGTCGCTCCAGCTGTACCACCATATCATCTGGCTCTCCCGCGAGGGCCTGCTAATCCTGGAAGAATTCGTGTTACCCAGGGTGGAAGAGTATCTCGAACTGAAGATTCTAGCCTACAAGCTCCGCGCGTCCTTTTACCACATCTTCGTTCTGTTCCACAACCAGCCCGCGGTGCGTTCGCCAGGCATCATCAGCCTGCCCAGCGACAAAGTCCTCAACGGCACCGGAAGCTCCGGATCCTCCCATAAAGAGCCGCGCTTGCGGTTCTCGTTCGAAGGAAGCCCCGAAATCATCACCGTCCCACACAAACCGTCGCCGCCGCGACCATCGCAGACGAAAGTCACCCAGGCGCCTCCGGGCCTCGCGCCCGTGCAGCTCCCCCGATCCGCGTCCTCGTTTCTGCTGCCCGCGTTGGACTACACGCCCACCGCCACAGCATGCTTCAACCACGCCGCCCTGCTGGCCGATCGCTTCCTGCCCGGGTCGCATCCGCTGCGTCTGTCCATCAAACTCGAATACGCCGCCTACCTGTACGACTGTCTCCACGACTCGACCGCCTGTCGCCGACTCGCGAAGCAGGCCATTGCCGACGTATACAATGCGCAGGAGGGCATGGATGACGAGAGCTTCGAGGACGCAGCCGAGATTGTCGGAATTCTGGGCAAAATGGTGAAACGGGGAGGCAAGACGAGCAGCGCCGGTGGAACGAGTTCGGGAACGCTGCGCGCCGACAGCGAGGGTGGTCACAGCCCGTCGAAGAAGACCTCCAGGGACGGGGGTAGTACGACGCCGTCTGGGACGCCCCGAGATGACGGTTCGACGAAGAAAGCTGTCTCGGCAAAGGCCACGCCTAGAGCATCTCCTGCGCCGCCGGTGTCGAAGACTACGAACGGGCTGCCCCCAGCGGTTCCTCACCCGACGATGGTGAACCCGATTTAATACGCATTAATGCTACGACTTACGCTAAGAGATACCTGCCTTGGGACGTGCTATGATTACGAGACGATTATATACGTGTGGTCTATTGTACTTGGATTCTGTATGCTACTAGCCTCATTCAATGAACATATCATCCGAAGTGACAAAATCCTTGCCAATGGCAATGTGCTCGCCTGTTAATCGGTCTCCGTGCACAAACCGCGTCCATAGGTTTTTCATCTCTTCGCCCAGACGCAGGACCTCTTCGGCATCGCTTCCTTGCAGCATGGGGGCCTTCTCCCACGCGCCTGGCGCACCAAGAACAAACGGGATATCGATGGTATGACAGGCCTGCAACGGGTTGTTCTGCGCACCCCACTCGAACGAGCAAGTAGTCGACGCACACCCGGCCTGTACCAGTCTGGCATGCAGTCGTTGAGACGGCAGACTGAAATACCTCCGCGTCATGTACCACGTCCCCAGCGCCTCGAGCAACCCCCCAACAAACGGCATCGAGTACAGACTACACAGCGGTCCGCTCATCGACGCAAACGGCCGCCCATCATGCGCCGTCCACCCAATAAGCACCGGGACGCCCCTCGCCGCCTCCACGATCTTCGACTCAACCGCGTCCTCGCTCGGCAGCGGGTAAGCCCCAAACGTCGGCGCGAACAGCATGAGCCTCCCCCGCACCGGATCAAGCAGGAGCTTCTTCTGCAGATCCAGCAGTTCTGCTATCGTCATCTCCCGCGGATCCTTGGTCATCAGCGTCTCCGCCTTCTCAGCCAGACGCGCCCGCGTCTCCGCGCGGCCGTGGAGCTCTCCCAGCGGGGGACTCAGCAGAATAACGCGATGGAACAGCCCGCGCGTCCCCTCCGCAGCCAGCATACAAACCATCGAGTCCGCCCCCGCCGACTGCCCCGCCAGCGTGACGTTCCCCGGATCCCCGCCCACCGCAGCAATATTATCTTGCACCCACCGCAGCGCTGCGATCTGATCCAACAGCCCGAGGTTCGCCGGCGCGACGCCGTCGATGGGAAGGTACCCGAACACGCCGAGGCGGTAGGTCACGTTGACGCAGACGATGCCGCGGCCGGCGAGATCAGAGCCCTGGTAGCAGTCCAGGTCTCCGCCGCCGGAGATATAGGCGCCCCCGTGGAGCCAGACCAGCACGGGGGCGTGCTGGGCGCGCGCCGGCGCGGTGATGGAGAGGACGAGGCAGGTCTCATCCATGGGATGGCCATCGGTTAAGGGGCCCATTACGGACTCGAGGCGGGATGGGAGCTGTGGGCATATTGGTGCTCGTGCGGTGCAATCGAGTGGTGATGTCCATTTGGCGGTGGATTGGGGAGGCTGGAAGCGGGCTGATGTTGCGTATGGGATTCCTCGTGCGTGAATGAGGTTGTCAGTTAGGGCTGCTTTGACTGGGCCGCAGGGGAGGTGGAGTTGAGTTGTGTTTGGCATTGTGGTGTGGGAGGAGAGTCGTTCAGAGTCTGCGATTGTCGGAGGTTTACCTGTATGCTGCAAAGACAGTCATGTGCAGATACCCCTCACGGGATCATATCGGGGCGACATTGTCTTAACTGATCTCATCCCTCAACGAAGCTAATCTCACATGTACTAAACTAGAGATCCAGCATCTAGACCCATTGTCCAGCTCTTCTACATCTACACCTTGTAGTATACTTCTGAAGCCATTGTGACGGGAAGAATATTGAAAGTGATTACGATACCGGGGGTATCAATCCTCATCTTCATCTCACTTCCAGCTCACTCCTGGCCACTATCTCCTGCTTCCTGAGGGTATAGATACCTCCATCTCACACACTCTCTTCCCTCTCTTCACATTTCTACGCCTCTGCTTCTACCACCTTGCTCCCTCTTTACCGCTGTTCTGCCCTACTACTTCTGTTCCTACACACCTCCAGCAGTCCTTCACAACCCTCTGGACCGAGGACGGTCAATTCCAAGGCGAGGAGGGAAAATCCCACGCGAACTGGCGGTCTCCAGAATGGGAAGTCCAAACAAAGTGATTACCTAAGCAAAGAAAGCCCCCGCTAGGCAGAACGGCATATTCTGGGGAGCAACTCGGCCTTTTTACACCTGGAACGTGGAACGACAAAGGCGGAGCGTATCCCGAGAGCCGCAGGGGACTGAGGGAAGATTCACTGTTCCTTTTCGTCTTGGTGCTAGTTTAATGGCTTTAAGTTGCAAATACACCCTGCCTAGGACTTACGACTATAAGTGCGCCTGCTGGTATAGTATAGAATAGAACCGATCTTACAGTCATGCATATCCCGACCTCCCCTATCACCTAGGCAGCATAGTAATTCTGATTGTACTGATACTTTTTCCCAAGTGTACATTTTCTCCATCGCAATCCATATTACCTCATCCTGATTCATAGTTACATAGAAGTCCCACCTAAGACCTGATAAAGTCAATCAGATCCTTATTGAACTCGTCAATGCTGATATTATGAATCGCATGCGAACCGCCCTTGTACACCTTGAGCTTCCCCTGCGGCAGCAGCTTGGCCGACTTCTCGCCGGCCGCCTGGATGGGCACGACCTGATCGTCGTCGCCATGCACCACCAGCACGGGGATATCAATCTTCTTCAGATCCTCGGTGAAGTCCGTCTCGGAGAAATCCTTAATACAGTCGTAGGTGGTCTTGAAGCTGGAGTTCATGCCCTGCTGCCACCAGGACCGAATCTGGCCCTCGCTCTTCTTCGCGCCGGGGCGATTAAACCCAAAGAACGGGCCACTCGGCACGTCGAGGAAGAACTGCGCGCGGTCGGCGTGCATGGCCGCGCGGAACGAGTCGAACACCGCCTTGTCCGTGCCCTCCGGGTTGGCCTCCGTCTTGACCATCAGCGGCGGCACCGCGCCCAGTAGCACGGCCTTCTTGACGCGCCGCGTGCCGTACGTGCCCAGGAAGTGCGTGACCTCGCCGCCGCCGTGCGAGTGGCCCACCATCGTCGCGCCCTGGATGTCCCAGGTGCTCGAACAGCTGGTGCAGGTCCGCCGCGAACGTGTCCATGTTGTTGCCCGCCCACGTCTGCGTCGACCGTCCGTGCCCGCGCCGGTCGTGCGCGATCACCCGGTACCCCTGGTCCGCGAGGAAGACCATCTGGTTCTCCCAGTTGTCGCTGCTGAGCGGCCAGCCGTGCGAGAAGGTCACGATCTCGCCGGTCGGGTTGCCCCAGTCTTTGTAGAAGAGGTCGGCGCCGTCTTTGAGTTTGAGGTAGGGCATGATGTTGAGTGTGTAGATCTTTGGTTAAAGAAACTGGAGATATTAGAGCCTGATCTAGAGAATTGGGTGCGATACTGTGTCGTGGTAGACTGTGCTTTTAAATGTTGTTGGTCCAGTCATGTGCGTCATTGATACTATACTATCGGTTCGCTGTTCGCAGTCGACTGGGTTTGATCTCGATCTCGATCATCTCGATCTCTGCCCCGCTGACGTCGATCCAAATTCCCAAAGGCGTCATTAACTTCAGCGACATACTGCTGGGAAAGGGGAGAATATATCCAGAGTTTGGAGTTCTTATTCCGTTGGGATGCTGCAGTAGACTTCGGCGGGCCGGGTTCTCCGGCATGCAACGCTATCGAGATGGACATCATAGAATCTCGTTCTTTATGGAACTGGAGCGCGAGAATATTTTACGCGCAACATAGTCTAAAGGTGGAAGCGCTCTTTCTCACATCTTGAGAGTTGGTAGTTGGCATGTTGGATGGACAGGAGAGATAGTAGGTAAGATGTAGGTGCCTGTGAATCACATGATGACTACGTTATACTCGTAGGTGAATGACAAAAGCCCTCTTCAATATAACTAGTAGCCATACATTCACGCGGTGACAGATGTACCATCATGCTAGTGTACGAGAGAAGCCCAGCATCCATCCAATTCTGCCTAGAAACAATTGCTATCGCTGCCAACAGGCCCCCGAACACAACGATCCACCCTGCACGTCTCGACATACCGAAGACTCGTGCTGTTGGTACATAAAAAGAGCGAATCGGTGATATGACGAGGATCCGTGGGAACCCCGTCATTGGTGAGGGCCTGGACGATAGAGCCGTAGTATTTCTCTACAGGCTTCTTAGTGACGCCTTATCGACGGGGACTCAACGCACGATCCATATTCAACAGCTCCTTTCCACAGTACCGGTTCGATCGGGTGCAGTTGCAATCTGCAGCCGCCATGGTGGCGACGGCAGCCAGAGTAAGAGAGTGGAACTTCATCGCGGATGGCAGTGGCAAGTCTTGAGACAGCGTGTTTTGTGGGCATGGCGCTTTTATCACTTTCCGGCGCTTTTTGTTCGTCGTACATGGAAATGACCCGGTTGCAGGTGTGCCAATGACAAGAACTTATGGTAGTGGCTATATTCATCGCTAAAGAGGTATCTGTCAAAGGTCGCATTACTCCGTCGCGCCAATCAAATCATTAGGTAGCCTCTCAATCCATCCAAGAGACCCTTGTTGCCCAATGCTACTTCCCAAACGACGTCTTTTGATCGGCCGGGGGTGTACAGGCAAGTCCGTGGCCGTTCCGTCCGGGACTCTAGCCGGCGGACTGTCCTCGTCCAAAATGACAGGTGCTGCAGCATGAGCTGACACAGGCGCTGTTCCATTACTAAGGGGCTTGAGAACCGTCTCGGTCAGGCTTCGGAGCGTGCTGCGATACTGACGCGCGACGTCTCTCATGCTCCCATTCGTTCCCATATCCTGGTACCGTTTCAGCAACTCGAAAACGCCGACCAAGGGCATTTCATCCTGTCCACGGCGACGGGCAAATGGGCACAGACGCGCAGCATGGAGAACGGTCCCACACGCGTATAGATAGTCGACGTTCTCCCAGTACGGCGGGATAGGGCTGCGGTGGCTGTCGTGCGGGCCACCATCAAGCATGCCCTCCTCGTTTGCTTTGAGAATGCGGACCAACTCCGACGCCGTGGCAATGCATCTGATGGTTGCGTCGCGCACCAAACCCCATGCCACTGGGCTATCGGGGGAATCGAGTTCATCAGGAGTGACGTGAGGGCGACCGCCGGATTGACAGTTGCACTTGGTGCACAGGGCCAGCCCGAGCATCATGAGGGGGCGGAGCAGGCGGAGGCGAAGATACAGATATCGGACGCGCAGGATATTTCGTTGGCGACGAACAAGCGGGTCCTCCCATAGATCGCCGGTCGCGGTGTGATGAAGGAATGAAGGCAGGGACGATTTCCAGTCGTGCAGGAGACTGTCTACTTTGAGGAAAGCCTGGTAGTCTAAAACCAGTAGCTTCTTCACGGCGCAAGTTCCGGCTCGCATTCGCAGTTCGTTTTCCCACGCCATTATGGCCTCGACATGGCTATACAGCCGTGCACATGCAGTGAGAAATTCGACTAACGATGGACGCTCGCCACTTAATGCGGGCTCGCCGCCCGAGATTGTATCTAGATAGTCCGTGTCGGAATGGGTGGGCAAAGGGATGCTGAGGGGGTTGGGTGTCTGCGGCGGAAGGCCGATCTCTAGGGCCAGCATTCGCTCCATGATCATCGCACTATGCCACAGTCGTCGGGTGAGCTGTTGGCTTCTCCGTCGACGCTGGTCCTGGGCGTCTGTTTCACGCTGCAAATCCAGGACTTGTATGTCTCGGATGGCGTGACCCAGAGATATCCATGCCAGCTTGGGCTGTCGAGTCGCGTGGAAGTATTGGGTTTGTAAAAGGTATGCTTGCACACGTTCCAAGGCTCGCCCACTGTACTCCATATTTCTGGTCAATCGGTAGCCGCAGTTGAACAGATCTTCCACCGCCGTGTCATCGAGATCCTTCGTGTTCAGACCTGACAGGCTAAAGATTGTGTTCAGAATCCCTTGGAACGATTTCGAGATGGTGGACAGGCCCTGCCTGATCGCAGTTTGGTACATCGACTGGAACTCTCTATAGTCGAATATCGGCAAATTGACATACTCCCGTGTAAGGTACGTGTGTATGAGTCGGTCCATCATCCGCTGGGACAGCCTGGGCGATGGCCTTTGGCCATTATCGTGGGTCGGAGGCTCCACAGCCTCATCTGTCGGCAGCACGTTCTGTGACAAAGACAGCCCGTTTTCTCCCTTTTCATCACCCTTAATATGATCTATCTGCCCATACATGGCCTTTTGCAGCATGACCAATTGGGAGATATTGCCCCCCAAGAAAGCGGGTTCCTGTGGTACAATAGCCGTATGGTAGCTGTCCGAGGAAACGTCAGCCTCACTCGAGTCGCTGTCACTCGAATCGGGCGATTCTTCAGATTCCTCCTGCGGCCCAGTGCCATTGGCATGGTCTGACTCTGGCCGCAAGGGGCTGACGCGATCAAGCACCACAACCGGCGTTGACCTCTGCGATCTCCGACGCTTGCGAGGCCTGCAGCAGATTAGACCCTGACACTACCACGTATCGCAACAAGTACACATGGACAGACAGCCGGGACATACATGATGGGCATATCTTCTGGGCGGTAAGAACATTGGTCCTCCAATGCCCTAACCTGGCATGAGCCACAAACTGTCGCCTGGTGTGAGTGATGCGCGCTTCATTCTCTCTCCTTGAACAACTTACCAGGTATTGCGCGATCGCATCGCCGCTTTCGCGCGCGACATACGGCACACGCAGGCCTTTGACTCTCCTGCTGGCCGTTGATGGTATCCCGCCGGCGGGGGACGGACATCTCCGTGTACGAGCAATCGCCTTCCTGTCCTCTGGACGCACACGGACCGCACACTGCAAATCGCATTCGGTCAGTCCTTGTCTCGCGGCGGGAGTCATTAGTAGTGGATGCGGCCTACCTGGCTTGACGCGGTCACAGCCCCGCTTCTTCAGGCGGCATAGGGAGCACGCTGCGCCAGTTTTGGATTGCTCGGAGGTTGGGGTGTTGATGGGGGGAAACATGCTACAGATATCAATATTGGCAGTCGTTCCGGGGGGGGACGGGCCATTGCCGACATGTGTAGGGGCGCGTGGTAAGCGCGTAGAGTTGTCGTCCGGCTACGTCAACATTGCACCGACCAAACGAATCGGTCTCGGGAAGGTGCAGTAATATTGAATATAAGTCAAACGAGCCCTGATGCAAGACTGTCTGATCTACTGTTGTTCGCGTCGACGGGGTGCCAAGAGGGCGGATCCCTTTGTCTGAGGTTGGGAGGTAAACACGTGAACGATCCCCGCGCGCGATGTGTGATTGATGAACGCGTGATACGGGAGAGATCAGGTCGTAGATGGGTAAGAGACGAATTAAATGAGAGACATGTGCAAGCGCAAGCAAGAGAGCGCGAGAGATGGAGAGGGAGCGATCCGGAGTAGAAGATGGCGCATCATATCGATGGGGTCCGCGGCACGACTATTCCCCATACGGTTGTTGCCGCTTTAAGAGTATACATTAGATATGAATATCTACCCTTGAGACTCTGTCACTTCCTGTAATACTATTCTTTCTCTGCGCTCATACTGTATAAACCATGGCAAGTGGTATTTTAGTTCTAGTTTTCACAATTCGACCGAGACCCGCCCTATATCGACCAACATGCGGCAGGATTGACATGGAATCGCGCTTAACATGGTGCCAACAACGCATAAAGTCACTTGGCCAAATCTTCTGGTCTAGCACGATTAACCATATGATGACCGAATAGCGGGCATTATACCCCGTTTCGATATCTGCGCTCCCTGTACCTTGCATACTCTAAGGTTTCAATAAGACGGCCAGAGCACGCAACCTCAGAAAAGTAACGATGGATCGCGTGGATTTTCATATAGCGGTGGCCCCGCGGTATAGTCCGTAATGAAAGGAGGGACGCTGTTTATCCCGTTGTCGTTGTGAACTCGTGCAATATCATTGTTCACTTTGTTCTGCGTGGGAGGGTTTGCCTGATAAGCCTGTACTTTCTGACTCAACCGCACAATGGCAACGGGTAAGTTGTTCTGTTCAGGTAGATGTGCTGTCTGCGGATCATATGAGGCATTTGCAATGTCGAAGACAAGGAACACGCGCGTTTGCCATCTTTGCTTTGCTAACAGTCTCAATTCAGGCTGGTGGCTAATTGGACCCTGCATCAAATTGTTCTCTTTCAAGATCTGGTAAGTCGCTGGGAGGATCTCTTCTGAATTAGACCATGCCTGGGCCCAATACGGGTTCTTGTTTGAGATGATGACGAGAACTCGTAGAGGTTTGTCGACCACCATTTAGGCGCCTGGGTTTTTAGCTTGACTATGACTGAAAGGTTTCGAATTCACATCTCACAGCCTAAGACTTACCAATACTATGCAGTGCTTTGGATCCAGAAATTTGCTCAAGAAGGTACCTCTTTGTGACTGATGATCATCTAGGACTTTGGACGAGGCCCGGGAATGGATTTATTTGTATTCCGACGCAAGGTACGCAGCCCCGATTAGGTAAGTATTTAAGGTATCCCAGAGCCTCGCATGCACACCCTGCAGCGGATCCATCCTTCATTAAGCACTAACTAGTAGGTAATATGCAGGCACAAGGCCCGATTATCGTAAGACATCAAGCATGGGGTTCCAAGCCCCACCGAAGAACATATACACGGCCAGCCCGTCCACAGCGACGGGAAAATATACGGCAAGAAGACAGAAACGCAACTTTAGGACCAACGGAAGCGGCTCGGGCTTCAGAACCACATAACCCCTACCACAAGGCTGATCACAATTGCCATACAGCTCCCGCGCATGTGCTCTGGGCGTTGCTCGAGCCCTGTGGAATACTCGGCGCCGGATGTGGTCTGGTTGGGTGCCTGAGTAGGTATGGCATGCGCCACTGGGCGGAAAGTTGGCGAGCAGGCAGGCTTGACGGCGTGATTGTCATCCAGCACAGTTCGTTTCGGTACCAACTGTTGTCCGGCGTGTGCGGAAGATTCATCCGGCGAGGTCTGGGGTTCCACATTTCGCTGGAGAAAGGATAATAGGCGACTGATTTTCAGAGGGATAACGCGAGTGATGCTCCCAGAATAGTTGCTTCCGGTCTGGCAGACCAGCTGCCATGAATCGCGATACAGGGAGAAAACTCGCGGAAAAGAGGCGTTCTTTACCGTAGTCTGAGATACATCCGGTCCCATTGACCTGGGTAAGACGGGTTCCTTTCCAGCTGCCGACACTGTCGACACATTGCGTAGAGTCGACATCGGACAGGCCGGGACCACTTCGGGCGCATCGCGGGTCGGGAAATCGTCCAGTCGTTTCGTCAGGAAGGTCTTGAATGCGCGAACGCCACGAGAAAAGGGCGAAGACTCGGTGGGATATGAATTGGCTTCGGGATCAACGGTGGGAGCAGCTTCGAGCGTACTTCGAGGAGGCGTGTCCAGCACAGCACTCCGCGGCCGGGAGAGAGGGTCCAAGGGACAAGACCCATCGATCAGGGTCCACGATCTACACGGGGCCCCAGGGGACCGTAACCTCGATCGGATATCGGTTGAGGCATCTTTGACACGGGGAAGATCTGCGAAGAAACATGATGTCAGGTTCGAGATTCCAACGTCCGGGGTGCAGTGCAGCTCCGCAAGGGGGAGGGGCGCGACGCGGGTGCGGGTAAAAAAAAAAAATTGGCAAAAAAAAAAAAAAGAAAGGAGGTACATACGTCGCACCTCATGGCGAGGATATCCGATATACCGTAACTGCAGACTATAGAGATCCCATTCCTTCGCCAGAGACGGCACCAGACTGAGCAGGAGAAAAACGAGGAGAGCGAGAAACGGGATTGCGCCAGGTTTTTGGAGCCCCGACCGCATTATCCACGCGCATCGACCTCTGGATCAGGTCGGAGATGGCGACGAGGAACACGAGAATCCAACAGAGGACAAGCTAATTGCCTGGTAGGAATTCCATTGACTTGATAATAGGGAGGCGAGGTGAGCAGGAGGTAGCGGGTCGTGGCTAGTGTAACGCTCGAGTACTCCGTAGCGCAAAAATGAAGATCTCTCGGTTTCTGGGTGATCGTCGCGGGCGGTCAACCCCGACTCAACAACAAAGCTCGAAAGTCAGGGAGGAAGGGAGGAAGAAGTATCCGATGCGACGAGGAGAAACGAAGACGATGAGGAGGAGGAAAGAAAAGGGAAGATCCTGCAAGGCTGAGTCGGGAAAGCAGGGAAGGGATCGTCCCCAGCATGACGTAAAGAGAGGTTGCATCCATCCATGCATTACATCTCCATCTATCCAGAGAAAGTAACTATACTCCGAACTCGAGTATCTTGAAAAATAATATAGATCTACTTGTATCATAATACACTCCTAACAACCCCCAGTCGTTGAAGACAAACTACATCCCACTTCCTCCCACCACCCGTTTTTAGTCTCGAGTCCGGCGCTGGGATCTCAAGGGTGTATTGTTGAAACCCTCATTAGCACACAGTCGAGACCAGAGATCAATCATGGATCAATTCTATGTACAAATCGGGGGTCGGGGCAAAATCAACAACAGCCCGCCATGCAAGTCTGCTCACATATATTCTAATGTATGCGGGAAACGGATCATGACCGTTTACTCCAAAACTCATGCTTCCTGAGCCCATCGTCGCTCCCGCAGTGGCATTTCTTCTCCTGCCTGTGCTCGACTGCCGTCTTGCTCTCGGCGCCAGGCATAGTACTCACTCAGACGCAGATCGGCGTAGGATGCGTAGTCAAAGTCGATTTGCGAGATCTGGGCTTGAATGAGAGCCCAGACACCCCTGCCAGAGTCAGTCCAGTTCAGACATACCACGATATAACAGGCACACGTACCAGTACAGTCCGGGAATACCCCGGAATCGATCAACATCGTCAAAGAGTTGGTCTACAATCGCCTTCTGCGACGACTCCGGAAGGCCCTTGAAGTGGGTGTAGCTATTCACGTATTCCGTCAAGAACTGCCGCCGCACCGCGCGCGTGGGCATCATGTTGAAATCACAATCGTAACCGGCCCATTCGGCAAAGTGGTTGGCAATGTCGAACGCTGCCGGAGACGGGGTCGCGTACTCGTAGTCGATGAATTGCACAGTTGCCGCCTCGTCTTCCGATGAGGTAGCCGTGCCGTCCGACGATGGCAGGGTGATGACGTTGGCACAGAGCAGGTCGCAATGGGCAAAAACCAACTAACAGGGGTTAATACGACTCGCATGATTAGGGCCGGTATGTCTACGTACCCCATTCTCGCCCAGCCCCTTTCCATCGTCCAGCTCGCTCACGGCCCGTTCCAGTTCTTTCTGCAGCTGCAGACGCCGACTCCGCTGCTCCTCTGTGGCAGAGGGGAGCGCAAGCACCCACTTCTGGAGGACAGTCCACATGTTGGGACCGGGCTGTCTTGGCTGGATCGGGGAGAACTCAGCCTCGTCCGTGGGCTGATGTCCAGTGGAAGTGGCATCTACAGGCTGTACCGCGGAGTCCGTCGTGGACACGGGGGACTTCACGGCGTTGTGGATGGGCAGGACGGCATGCCACTGTCCCAACCTCCGAGCCACCCCGCGCCAGGTTGGGGCCTTGACCAAGTCCTGGTTGGTAGCGGGACGACCACGGATGAAGCGGTAGAGCAGGCCGTTCTGGAAACGGGCAAGCAAGGGAGGGGCTAATCCATGGCTGGCCAGAAGAGCGTGGGAGCGCATTTCTCCTATCGAATGACAAGTCTACTCAGCAAATGTCGCACTGGGCAAGGAGGAGGGAGGGCACGCGTCCCGAATGTTGCATACTTTCACGGTCTATGAGAATCTCTGTGTGGTTACCGTACGCTCTCATCAGTACTGCTTCGTTGTCTATTTGCTCGTCCGTCAAGCCGGGCTTGCGATTAATGATTTTGAGCAGCTACAGCGCGTTAGTTTGTCAGCCCGGGAATGACCCGTTGCGTCGAGGGCCATAAGATGAGAGCAGGTAGAACACACGGTATTAGTGATGCCGTCCGTGAAGCGCACGAACTCGATATTGTTGCCGGGACCCTCCCAGTGAGGGTTCAACGTGAGGACCAGCCTCAACGCCGAGGCCTGAGAATCCGCATGGTTGTATGACTGAGCGATGTAGCGGAGGGATGTCAGAGGACAGGTGTCGGGTTGTAATTCTCCCATTTTATGTTGGTGTGTAGAGGCTGCGAAAAGGAGGGCGTAGTAATGGAGGTTGGTCTAATCTTCCACCGACTGTTAGCAGAGTGTGGAGAAAAATGAGAAAACAGAGAGGCAGCTTCAATAGAACCACAGGACTGGTCCAAAAAAAGGGGACATACAATGAATAGAGGGTTGAATAGCCTTTGTGGCGCTGGTATATTTTTCTCTCCAGACCGAGAAGCACACGGAGCGCTTTTGAACAGATGAGAACTCGGACGAAACGAGGAGGTGTTGGATGCAATTAAGGATTAAAATGAAGACAAGTAGGCCACATCGGGAGGGAGTGTAGAAAGAGGAGAGCAAAAGAAAGGAGAAGAGAAAGAGAAAGAGAGGGGAGACGATGCAGCAGGAGAATGCCTCCAACGCAGCCATCGAGGTGGTCTCGTGCCTGGGGGCCACTGATTGGGCGTGGCGGTATTCTGCGTAACCCCCTCTCCTTAGTCAGCAGACGCCATGACGACATGGTCCGGGGGTCAGCACTCAATATGCATCCACAAGGCTTAGCGGGCGACATGAGGATGTCCTCTATGACGTCGGGGATATATAGCGACCTGATAAGGGTAGTTGTATGACTTGCATCAAGGCAAACGATGTAGAACAACTGGGAGCATCTCTACCCATGCGGCAGGCGGTATCAACAGGGCGTTATGTACTGTAATGCCGTATGGCGGTATGCACCATACCCAGATAAGCAAGTGGCGCCGGCCTCCACCGCACTAACCTGTTCGAGCGACCTCCTCAACGATTGACATGTGATTCTCAACCATGTGACCTGATTCTGCTGACCGGAACAGCCCTAGCCCTAGCGCTACTGCTTCGGGTAACCGCACTACGCCCAGACCGGCCTAGCGCAGACCTTCCGGCGGCCTACAAATAGCGCGGATTCTCGCGCGGCTTTCCTCTTCTTTTTCTTTTCTTCTTCATCATCAGTAGCGGTTTACATTGACCATATGTAAATCTTTACCGGGGCTCCATACACAGTATGGCTCGCTGAGGGTTATTCGTGTGGGATTTTTTCTCTGTGGGTTTCCTTCCGTTCCCAGCTTCGGAGAGCAATGCGCTTTGCGTTCGCGTTTTCCTTTTTCCCTCACTGTATATGGCTGGGCTAGGGCTTCTTTTCGCAAGAAAAGAGCTCCATGCGCCATAGCTGTGGAGGAGGCGCGATATTCTTTCCATCTACCATGTTTTGTGCCATACTGTGCATTGATGTGTGCACGGCTGGTGCGAGACGGATGGGTTGAAGATATCAAGTATCTAGTAGAGATATCACATCAGTGCAGAGATTTATTTTCATTCCAATTATCGTGTCTCCGTATGCATCCGTTCGTCACTTCGTTCCGTCCATATATCCATCCAATTCTTCATGAGTTTGATTTCATATAACGCTCACACCCGTCCTGCCTTTCCAACCTGAATCCGCTCTCCGCTCCATTTGTCCTCCTTCCGCAGCACCGGCCAGCTGGTCCCGTCGGCCTTGACCAGAGTCAACTCCAGCTTGGTGCCCAGCACGCGGAATTGCGACTTCTCAGGGTCAATCGGCGCAAATAGCTCGTAGGTGTCGGTATATCGCTTGTTGTCAGTGGTGGGAAGATCCAAGTCGATGGAGTTTTCCGCAAACTTGACGCCGGCCTTGGTCTTGTCAATCTTCTTCAGATACAGGGACACGTTGACCGAGTGCGGCGTCTGGTAGAAATCATTCCTGTAGCACATCCATCGGGTCAGTTGGTTGTCCGCAGATGCGACGGCATGCGATCGTCCAGCGACTTACCGGACGGATTCCACCTTCTCCTCGCCCGGCGGCTTTCCCTTGCCCACGAAGAGATGCTTCTTCTTCTCCTTGCAGCCCTGGATCTTCAGGAACTCGTCAAACTCCAACACCCGCTTCTTGCAGCAGGACCATCCTTTGCTGCCCTCGTGGAAGATGGGTTGTCCGGGGTGGTGCACGCAGGTCTCGTCCTCGCGCGACCCCGACGGGTTGTAGCTGGCATTGCAGCCCTTGCGACGACAGGTGGCATTGGCCGGGATCTCCTGCGAGGGGTCGTCGGACTCGGATTCTTCGGGGACAGGCGTGGCCGCGGTTGACGGCGGGGGAATAGCGGGCGAGGCGGCTGGACGTGGGGGAGCGGCGTCGGTCGGAGCAACAGGTTGGGGGGCGGCAAGATCGAGCTCTGGCTCTGGCTTTTTCGTGTCCGCAAGCTCGGCGGGCGTATCGTCAACCGTCGAATGCTTTCCGGTGGTGCAGGGCGGGATAGCGAGGAATTCGTCAAAGGTCAGAACGCGGGGTTTGCAGCATTTCCAGCCTGGAGGATCCGGTCAGCGACGGTTACGCCAGTGCATAGTGGGCAATCAGGACTATTGGTCCATCTTCACTGGATCTACCTGTTGTTCGATCACGGTAGACCGCAAGGTCCTTGAGACTTACCCTTTTGGCCCTCGTGGAAGACGGGCGGGCCAGGATGGTAGACGCAGGGCTCGTCCGGGTCGGAGAACTCCTTGCCGCAGCCTTTGTGGACGCACTTGGAGGACATGGCAGGGACAGTAGCGCGAAATTGAGCTTTCGGGGAGCAGAGGAGCGAGAAGGTGGTAGAAGAGGAGAGAGCTGGAATGTCGCAACACGGAGAAGGGCACTGGGCGCCCCAAACAGGGCTTAGCCCGGGGAAAACTTGAAATGTTCCATCGTATCCGCAACTTTCTCTTTCCTTCTCCTCATGCCACCATCTTTGTTATCTACTGAGCTTCCTTCATAATAACAAAAACAATTTTGTATGGTC
>NT_165972.1:992549-1057982 GCF_000149615.1 Aspergillus terreus NIH2624
GTTAGCACATTTTACGAAGTTAGATGTTCCCCGTGATTCCACGTCCACTCTACGAAGGAAGGGATGATGTTCGATCCCAAGGAAGGGTGTTCTCCCGTCTCTGGGAGCAGGAGGTCGAAAAGCTGGTGGATGAGATTGAGGGGGAGAGGTTGATCTGACCTTCCATCCACCCGTTGGGATATAGGGAACTTTCTGGCTACATACCTGAACGTACGTGGGCACAGCGGGCTTCATCTTGCAGCTCGCGCCGTTCCGGCGACTCGGCCAGGAAGGTGGACAGGCCATGGCATGAGGCACCGCCAAAATCTACCCTGGACATAATCAGCACACACCATCCAAAAACCGTCACATGCCATGTGGAAGCCCTGGTCGACGTGCTTACAGTAGAATCTGACCTGCTGCCATTTTCAGCGTGCCATTACCGGTGGTCATCGCAAAGGGCTTTTAAAATCTGCGGAAACCTGGTGGCTTGAATTAGACTGCGTGCGTCATCTGCCGCGTATACATAGAGAGGGATGGCGTGGTCGCCTGCACCAACGCCCTAGTTCGTCAACAAAGAGATAATTTATAGCAATGTACGTTCATCCATATGGACTGTGTAACATGCTCTAGACCCGAGTTGCAATTAAAAGGGTCACCTGGGAATGTTGACCTACAGTTACCGTGACACTAATATATATCCATCAAACTACAAACTACAGGATGAAAACCATACTCAAAGCATGCTACAATCAGCTTTAGCAATACAGATAGCCGCTCATGCATTCGTAACAGACAAAGACAACATGCTATAACAATAACACACATTAATCTATGAACCCAATCTAGCCCAAAAACCTCACCAACGCCTATACTTACAACCGATGCTGCACCGACAAAGCCGCACTAGTACTCTCAAACTCTTTCGCACCAGACCGCTCCGACGTATTCAACCCCAGCGCCGCGACCAGCTTCTTCCACGACTCATACCCGCGCTGGGCATGGCGCTGGGGCGTCGCCGGGTCGGGGTCGGCGAGGGTGCGCGAGAACAGCTCGAGCGAGACCCAGCCCTCGAAGCCGGTGTCAAAGAACGCCCTGGCGGTCTCCAGCACCGGGAGGTAGCCGCCGCGGTCCTCTTCGAAAGCGAACAGGCGGGCATTGCGCGACCAGCTCATGCGCGGCGGCTGGCCGTGCACATGGAAGGGGTGGTTCTCGTCCAGCGGGGCGGCGAGGCGCTCGCCGTCGACGACCTGCACGTAGAAGACCTTGGCCGGGTCGACGGTGGCGCGGAGGGTGGCCAGCGAGGCGGCGAGGTCGGCCGCCGCGTTGGGGGTGGTCCCCGAGGTGGCAGCCGGGTCCGCGTACACGCGGCCGGCCAGGTTAAACGTGTCGAGACAGAGGCCGAAATTGGGGCGGTCGACTTGCTGGACGATCTCCCAGGAGGCTTCCCAGGTGTCGACGTGGTTACCCCAGCAGAGGGCCTCGTAGACGAAGCGGATGGGCGGGTTGCACTGGAGGCCGCGGTCGGCGACGCGCTGCAAGTCGGCGACGATGAGGGCGCGGTCGCCGGAGGTGCGGGCGGCGCCGGTGACGGGGTCGGCGGGCAGGAAGTTGGAGGGGATCTGGATGAGGTCGGTGTCGAGGAGGCGGGCCAGCTCGAACCACTGCGGCAGCTTATCGGTGACGAGGCGGTCGTGCTGGGCGCGGTCGAGCAGGCCCTCGTAGAAGCCGAACGGCTGCAGACAGATGATGGTGAGGCCGAGCGAGATGCAGAGCTGGCGGACGTGGTGGGCGGCGGCGCGGTGGTCGCCGTCGTAGAGCGTCTGGGCCAGATGGTCTAGGTCGTCGAAGAAGAGCTCGATGCCCTCGTAGCCGTGCAGGGCGGCCTGGTGCAGCTTGCTGGGGAGGTCGTGGATGCCAGGACGGCCCAGCGACATGGAGGCGATGCCCAGACGGTTTGGCATTGTGATAGAGGGTGGAGATGGAGAATGGAGGATGGAGGATAGAGGATAGAGAGGGATAGTAGAGGATGTAGTCCGTATTATAGGGGATCAATCAACAAAAGGACTCCGGATGTGATATGTAAGAAGAGGTATGGAGGTGGCGTTGACAAACAGAGATAGAGTAAGAAACGGTGAGAGACTTGGCAGGGCCGGTTCCTTATGAAGAATATTATCTACAGAACATGAGTGCTTTAGTGAATTTAATAACCTACAGTGAATGATGGGAATGCGCTCAACCTGATGTCTGCAGACGCTGAGCACATTGCGAGTACCATTTAGGGCTGCTGCGGCTAAGCGCTTTGCCCCGACCGTTTACCCGTAGGCCTGCTTAATGTACACTGTACTCTGGAGGACTCCGTATAAGTATGCAATACAAAGTGATCTGTATCCACTCGGAAAAGCATTCTGCAATTGCTCTCCTGAATTATCCGGAATTTAACTGTTACTTTCCCATTCACATTCACATCCACACATTCATACGTTCACATTCATACATTCACATTCATACATCACACTTCCACACTTCCAAGACTATGCCCCTCCGAGTTGTGGTTATCGGCGCCGGCCTCATCGGCCCTCGTCATGCGCAATCCGTGCGCGCGAACCCAGACACCGAGCTGGTCGCCCTGATCGACCCGTTCCCCAGCGCCGCCGCCACAGCCCAAAAGCTCGACACGAGCTACTATCCCACGGTCGAGGCCATGCTGCAGGCGATGCCGGCACCAGACGCCGCCATCGTCTGCACGCCCAACCACACGCACGTCCCGATCAGCAAGGAGCTGCTGACAGCCGGCGTGCACGTCCTGGTCGAGAAGCCCATCAGCGACAGCCTGGAAACGGGCCGGAGTCTCCTCGCCCTCGCCGCGCACCAGCACAGCACGCACCCCAACAAACCCACGCTCCTAGTCGGCCACCACCGCCGCTTCAACCCGTACCTCCTCAAGACGAAAGAGATCGTCGACGCCGGCCGCCTGGGCCGCATCATCGCCATCAACGGCCTGTGGACGCTGCACAAACCCGACGCCTACTTCTCGCCGCCGGGCGACTGGCGGCGCGCCCGCGCCTCGGGCGGCGTCTTCGCCATCAACCTCGTCCACGACATCGACCTGCTGCACTACCTGTTCGGGCCGATCGTGCGCATCCACGCCGAGCGCACGACGCCGCAGCGCGCCAACCCGCCGCACGAGGCCGAGGAGGGCGCCGCGCTGACCCTGCGCTTTGCGTCCGGCGTCGTCGGCACGTTCCTCGTCTGCGACGCCACGCCCTCCCCGCACAGCTTCGAGGCCGGCACCGGCGAGAACCCCATGATCCCCGCGGTGGGCGCCGCGGGCGACTTTTACCGCATCTTCGGGTCGGATGCGTCGCTGAGCGTGCCGGATATGACGCGCTGGAGCTACGATGGGCGGCCCGAGAAGAGCTGGACGCAGCCGCTCACGGTGGAGAGGTTTGAGGTGGTCGATGCGACGCCGTTTGATCTGCAGCTGGCGCATTTTGTGGATGTCGTGCGCGGCCGCGCGGCGCCCCGCTGTTCGGGCGAGGACGGGCTGCGCGCGCTGGTGGTGTGTCAGGCGGCGCGGAAGGCGCTGGAGACGGGCACGACGGTGGATTTGGATGCGGATCTGGAGGCGAGTCTTTGAGAGCGTGTGTTACGAGGTATGCATAGGTATGAGATGAATACAGGTGAATACCAGTGACCTGACAAAGTATAGAAAGATAGATTCTGTGCGTGCTCACAAATCCAGATACCAGTACAAGATAAAAAGACAATCACTACGCCTTGGGCACACTCTCCGCCTGCTCCACCCTCTCCACCTGCTGCGCATCGCTCTTGGTGTAGCCCGACTCCTCGATGTCCGTGCGGAAGCGCTCCTCGTCCTCGCGCAGCTGCGCCAGCACCTTGGCGTGCGCCCGCCAGATGGGCTTGTACTCGAACAGCCCGTCCATGCTCTCCAGCGGGATACCCTTGGTCTCGGGGATCAGGAAGAAGACGAACACGATGGACAGGATCATCAGCGACGCGAAGAAAAAGTACACGCCGTACTCCATCTTGGCGAACATCTGCGGCGTGAAGCGCGAGATGAGAAAGTTCCACAGCCAGTTGGAACCGGCGGCGCAGGCCTGCGCCAGGGAACGGACGTTCGGATCGAACATTTCCTATTGTCTGTCAGTTTGTCGCACAACGAGAGGGGCGCGGGGGCGCGGGGACATACCGAGTTCATGACCCAGGGGGTACCGTTCCAGGACGGGGTGTAAAACACCGTCCAGAGGTAGAAGAAGAACATGGCGGCGATGCCGCCGCCGTCAAGGGGCGCGTCGGGATCACGCTCAGTGGGCTTGGCGACCTTGATGTATGCGCCGACAATCCAGAGACAGACGGAACCACCAGCGGCACCGATCATCAGCAGCAGACGCCGACCGAGGCGGTCGATCAGCCACAGCAGCCAGACGAAGGTGACAACGGTCTTGACGACGCCGAAGATGCCGGTGGTCAGCAGCGAGGTGTTGGCACCGCGCAGGCCGATACTCTTGAAGACCGTCGGGCTGTAGTAGTTGATGGCGTTGATGCCGGAGCCGTTCTGCCACAGGAACAGCATGCTGCCCAGGAACAGGCGGTACATGATGCGCTTGTTGGACCAGACAGCCAGGAACGGCTTGGTGAAGCCCAGGCCGATGGTCGAGCGCTGCTGCTCCAGCGACTGGTCGATCGCGCCAATCTCCTCGATCATGTAGATGTGGTCGACGGGGAGCTGTCGGATCCAGCAGAGATTCTGGATGGCCTGCTCGCGGCGACCGCGCAGGAACAGCCAGCGAGGGGATTCGCGCACGAACAGAATACCCAGCAGGAGCAGACCCGAGGGGATCAGCTGCACGGCAAAGGGGATGATCCATTGCTTGTGGCTGGGGGCGAGGGTGTCATCAACACCGAACTATAGCGTAGATATTAGTCGTCTGCACGTGCAGATCATCAGAGGAAGGGGACGTACGCAGATCCAGAAACCGACAAGACCGCCAATCTGCCAGCCCAACTCGTAGACACCGACCAGTCGGCCACGGATAGCCGGGGGCGCCAGTTCGGAGATATAGATGGGGGTGATGTTGGACCCAGCACCCACCCCCAGACCCGCCAGCACACGACCGCCGTAGATCAAGCCTAGACCGCGGTCGCCGTTGGCCCCGAGCATCAGCCCGGCACCGAGGGTGAAGACCAGGGCGGCGACGAACAGGCCCCATCGGCGGCCCCAGAAATGCCCCATGGGGTAGGCGAAGAAGGCGCCGAAAAAGGCGCCGGCCTGGTAGAGCGAGACGATGTTGGCGCTGATCAGGTTCTGCTTGTCGGTGGACATGGCGTCCCAGTTGAATTCATCTTTGAAAGACTGCAGAGAGATGGTGGTGCCGATGAAAGCACTGTCATAACCGATCATACATGAGGTGAAAGAGGCGACGGCGGCCAGGAGGTAGATGCGCCAGTTGTAGACCTCCTTGGGCGTCGGCCTGTCCTCTACCAGCGAGAGGATGGACATGCTGTGTAGCTGTCTAGTATAGGGGATAGAGTGTGGAGAGGATATGGGGAGAAGGTAGAGAGACGAAGGAAGGACGAACAGCCCTAGATTAAATAGTCGACGGACTAGTCACCCAGCGACCCTGGATCCGGGGAATCGAACTGCGGAGAGGAAAGCGATTAAGAATGGAAGAATCTTCTTAGAGTTTTGGCCGGCAAAACGATTTCAGGCCAAGAAAAGAAGAGACTTTGCGCCGTCGTGGAGGCGACGGGGGAATCCCGCTATACGAGGAGAGGATTATGCTTAACAGCAGTAGAGTACCAAGTACCAGACCGCTCCGATGCCGCAGCAGAAATTTGCCCGTGGGTGGAGAACCAGACGGTTCGCTTGGGCAATTGTGGGGAGACCAAGACTCGAGGGAATGGCTGGGGAAAGCCTTTGGCCGGAAGTACTCCGTACGAGTACTCTGTAGATATGAGTATGACGGGGGTTTGGGATATGGGGTGCATGAAATCCAGATGGAGAATGGAGCATGGAGAAAGGGATGGAGACCGTATGGGGATTCAATCTGGAGAAGATCCCCCCGAGACAGCATCCCCATGGGGTTCACGAGGCAAATCTGCAAGCGAGAGTTCCGGCTGAGGATTCCCCCGGGAAAGCGTACACGAGGCGAGCCGTGGGTGTGGAGCCGAGACCCCGCCGGCAGAATGTTTCCAAAGCATTCTTCCGCCAACCCTAACTCTGCACCACTGCACATCCATTGTCCCCGTATTGCACTCTGACCTATACTGTACATATATGCTACGATCTTGACCTTCTAATCGCCATACATCTACAAACCTCTCCCTGACACACTCACAATGGCTGCTCCTCCCACCACATCCGCCTCCTCCGGCTCACCCCCCGAAGAGCCCATCCTCATCCCCGACCATCTCGACGGCGTCGCCTACCTGTACGGCCACCCCCTGCTGAACTCTCTCTCGCCGCCCCTTCACCAGACCGTCTACAATGCCCTCGGTCTCAACTGGACGCAGATCCCGCTGTCCAGCGTCTGCGGCACCTCCGCCACCTACCCGCCGCCCTACACGCGCTCGCCGCCCATCGACAAGTTCCTGGCCTCCATCCGCGCTAACCCCAAGTTCGTCGGCTCGTCCGTGACCATGCCGTGGAAGGTCGCCATTATGCCGCACCTCGACGACCTGACCGAGGACGCCCGCCAGGCTGGCGCCTGCAACACCATCTTCCGCGACCCCGCCGGCCGCTATGTCGGCACCAATACCGACTGCATCGGCATCCGCGAGGCCCTGCTGCAAAACTCCCCCAACCCGGCCGCCTTCCGCGGCCGCCCTGCCCTCATCGTCGGCGGCGGCGGCACCGCCCGCACCGCCATCTACGTCCTGCGCAAGTGGCTCGGCGCCAGCCGCATCTACATCGTCAACCGCGACCGCGCCGAGGTCGACGCCATCCTGGCCGAGGACGCCCAGCGCAACCCGCCGGCGGACTCGGGCCCACCTCGCCCCTCTTGTCCATGTGGATGATCCCGCCGTCGCGGCCACGCTCGAGCGCCCGGGCCGCCATCGTCTCCGGCATCCCCGAAACTACCCGCCCAAGAACGCCCGAAGGAGGTCCGCGCCCGCGACGTCCTGCGGACTTTTCTTGGGGTGCGAGCCGGCGCGGCGGAGCCCCCAGGGCGTCATTCTGGAAATGTGCTACCACCCCGTGCCCTGGACGGAAATCGCCGACATGGCGTCCTCCGCCGGCTGGAAGGTCATCCTGGGCTCCGAGGCCCTCATCTGGCAGGGTCTGGAGCAGGCGCGGCTCTGGACCGGCCAGGACGTGGTCGCCGTGCCGGGCGTGGTCGACCGCGTCAAGGAGGTTGTCAACAACGCCATTGCCGAGCGGTCCCAGACCAAGCCGAAGATGTAACCTTCTTTATTTTGTGTCATGTCATGTACGATAGAGCATACCCTAAGCATAGCTTATAGATTTCATGTCCTATTCAACTCGTCTATGCGTAAATCATGGTATCTACTGATCTATGCCCCCGGCCGCGTATACTCCAGCTGGCGCACCCGGCGCCAGACCTCGCGCACCGTGCGCTCCTGCGACTGTCGCCCGGTTTCGGTCGCCGACGGGCCCGCCGGACTGTCTCGTTAGCCTGTACAGCAGGAAGTATAGGGAAGTACCTACCGAATCGCCAGGTACAACCTACTACCCAGCCGCACATCCTCAATGGGAGCCGTGTCTGGATTCTCGGGTGGGTTGGCGGTCGTCACTAGCCCACCAGCCTCCAGCAGAATGGCAATGCCCGCCGCCACGTCCCTACCCCCGTTAGCCCCAACCCCGACACAAAAAACACAGAAACATACCACTCCCAACAACCGCCCTCCCACCAGATATCAAACGACCCCATAGCCGTGTACGCCAGGTCCAGCGTCGCACTGCCCAGACTCCGCACCCCATGCACCATACCGCCCTTGCCACCGCGGCCGCCTACCTCCGCGGCGAGATTAACAAAGCTCTCGATCTTGCGGTGCATGTTGCCGTCGGGGATATCGCGACGATCCTTACCCCACTCGCACGCGAAGATGCACTTGCTGGGCGCGGTGGCGGGCATCGGCGGCACAGGGTTGCGCAGCAGCGGCAGCCTCCGTGTCTCGTTTAGCCAGGCGCCGCGGTTGACGCAGCTGGAGAACAGCTGGTCTTGGAAGGGGGCGTAGATCACCCCCGATCACGGGGCGGTGGTTGACGAGGAAGCCGATGGAGACGCAGAACATGGGGAAGATGTGGGTGAAGTTGACTGTTCCTGTGGGTTGTTAGTGGTTTTCGTAGCGTATGGGATCGTGTAGGAGGGGTACCGTCTAACGGGTCGATGCACCAGGTGGGATTCTCGTCGATCAGGTAGTCGCGCGACTGGCCTTTGGCGTAGGTTTCTTCGCCGAGGAATCTGGAGGGTTAGTGTTGGTCGAGGGTGGCATGGGGAGGCATACTTGTGCGAGGGGTATTGGCGTTGGATGGCGGTTTTGATGAACGTTTCCACGTCTGCTGGATTTAGCCGTGATCGCATTTCAAGTGAAGTCGAAACGCACCCTCATCTGTCTGCGTAACAATATCAACGGCATTCTCCTTCTCGTCGGCCTCGCGGCTCTGCTCGCCGTCCATGCGCTTCTCGATGCTCTCGAGCAGTAACTGGCCGGCCTTGCGGCCGAGATCGACGGCGAAGGCGTAGATCTCGTCCAGCTGTTGCTGGGTGAGTTCGGGGACTGCCATTTGTAGTTGTTCTGAGGATCCCGGATGTTAGACTGAGTATGATCCTGGATAGTGAGGAGAGAGTGTGTGAGGGGAAGAGAAGAAGCGTCCTTAGGCGGCCGCGGGTAGCCGAGAAAAAGATAGCGGTTGGCTCCACCGGGCAGTGGATTAGTACGCTGATGGGGGGTGATGGGCGACATGGTGGGCTCTCTAACGCTGTCAACACTTTGTTTGGCATCGACAGTAGTATAGGACTTTCTTTGTTCACAAACTGTTTGTATTGGATGTAGGGTTGGTAGTTCTATGTGGTGGTTTGACCGATTCTATAGAGCGACAAGTGTGACTATTAATGACTATGACTATGACTCTGAAGAACAGAGTATACAACAGTAACCTGACTGGACCTGCTTTACACTGACACTGATCATAATACTATCTCCATTAGAAATTACTATAGAATCACTTATTAGAACCTGGCAATCATATTGGAAGCAACTCTTCTGCATCGTATCCGAGTTGCCACCGCGCATTCCGCCACCATACTCCGTACTCCATACTCCATACAACTCTCTTCATAACTATGCACCGGAGCTATCAACTTCTAGTCGACTAGATAACTTCTTCAGTCTAGACCAAAAATTTCTCATATTAATCTTATTCATGGAGTCCTCCCCCTTCGAATCTCGGGTTGCCGTGGGCAGTTCGGTATGCCGGGAAAGCGTTCAGCCCGTTAGGGTTCACCCTAACGGGCCAGATCTGGGGTATGTACGGAGTACTACTATATCGGTTCATGGAGATGTTTAGTCCATTTCTGTGAGCCTGAGTTGCCTATGGATGTGCTTGTATTATTTGATACAGTCTGCCAGATGGAGATTGCAGCGATCCCTTCTCCAACCTGTCCGCCCTAATTGCTGCTATCGGAGGACAGTTGGAGAACATCACTTGGAGTAACCCCTCCCTCCTTTATACACCACCTGCGGTCCATCTACAATCCACCACACCAAAGCATACGATGGAGCTCTACCGTCTAACCGCCTTCCAGGCCCTCCAGCAGATCCGCTCCAACCAGCTCACCGTCGAGGAATATGCCCGTGCTCTGCTGGCCCGTATCGACGCCCGCGACGACCATACAAGAGCCTGGGCGTATCTGAATCGCGATCTCGTGCTCGAACAAGCTCGCCGTCTCGATCGGATCCCCCCAGAGCAACGAGGACCTCTGCATGGAGTCGCCGTGGGCGTCAAAGACGTGATCTATACCAAAGGTACTGCGCCTGCTCTTGCGAGCTCCATCCACGCTAAGACAAACCAGACATGCCAACACAGCACAACTCGCCCATCTACGCGGACAGCCACGCCCAAGTAGACGCAGCATCGGTCATCATCCTACGACAGGCAGGGGCCCTCATCCTTGGTAAGCCTCAGAGTCGCCTGCACACAAGCGACGCTAACACCACTCTGCGCAGGCAAAACAACAACAACCGAGTTCGCTGCCACCGTCAAAGGCCCGCAAACACGCAACCCGCACGATCCCAGCCGCACCCCCGGCGGCTCGTCGTCCGGTTCCGGCGCCGCCGTCGCCGACCTACAAGTTCCACTGGCTCTGGGCACGCAGACGGGTGGGAGCATCATCCGCCCGGGCTCGTTCAACGGCGTCTACGCCCTGAAGCCGACGTGGAATGCCATCAACCGCGAGGGGCAGAAGATTTACTCGCCGATTCTGGACACGGTCGGGCTGTATGCCCGTTGCGTCGAGGATCTGTCCCTTCTCGCTGATGTATTTGCGCTGGATGACGATGACGAAAGTGATCACAGCTTCCAACTGCAGGGTGCGCGGTTCGCCGTCGTCAAGACGCCCGTCTGGGATAAGGCCGGGCCCGGAACAATTGCAGCCATGGAGACTGCGACGCGGTTGTTGCGTGCGCAGGGCGCCGAGGTCGAGGAGCTCGAGTTGCCGGAGGAGTTTGCGCAGCTGCCGCACTGGCATGGCGTTGTCATGGCTGCCGACGGGCAGGTGGCCTTTCTGCCGGAGTACCAGGCGGATCGTGGCCGCTTGCACGACTACCTCGTTGGGCTTGCCGAGAACCGGGATCGGCATAGTCGTGCGGAGCGGCTGAAGGCGTTCGATGGGATCGCCATGCTGCGGCCGAAGATCGACGAGATTGCCTCGCGATACGCTGCTATTCTTGCCCCGAGCGTGCCGGATGAGGCCCCCGTGGGGATTGAAAGTACGGGAAGTGCAGTGTTTAATGGAATGTGGACGGTAAGTTCCTGGTAGCGTGGTGCATCGTACAGACACAAACTCATCCACTGTAGGCGTTGCACACCCCCGTTATCAACATCCCTGGCTTCAAGGGCGCCAATGGCCTGCCCATCGGTCTGTCTTTGGTGGCACCGCGGTACCGCGACCGGCATCTTCTCCGTGTGGGCACGGCGGTGGGAAGACTCTTTGAGGCCGAGGGAGGCTGGCGGTCGGAGATATAGTCCATGTCAATTAGAGTGACAAGAGATGACCTCACGGAACCCTAAATCACCTACACCATGACCGCCACAACCGCCGTAGAATGCCATTATGAACAAAAAGTATAGCATAGACAGCTCACATTACTGGCTTACCTTTCCAATGGCAACAGCAACAGCAACTACACACCCCCCTCCAGCCCGCCAGACGGCCCTGGCACTCATCTATCCCAACTTCAACGCGCTGGAGACCACAGGACCGGCCGAAGTATTCTTCAACATCGGCTGCAGCGTGGCCGTCGCGGCCAGCGACAATCTCACAACGTCTCAGGAGAGCTAGCTCATCCGGGATTTTGCGCACACGCCTCCAAGAGAAGGTCACAGCGAACGCGCGATTCTCGGGGGCGCACTCGGATCATACCTTCTCGGCGCTGCCGGGGCGCTGGACGGGCTGTCCGCCACGATGCATCGGCTGGTGCTGGGCACACTGCGACATATCTGTGCTCAGTCGCTGCGGAGTGGAAGACAGAGAGTTGGCACGGTTGTTGTGCCGTGTCTCAGACGAGGCTCCGTTATATGTGGATGCTGGGTAAAACGGCGCTGGGGTACGAGTGATTACCATTAGCGGTCCGTCGGCTGCGATCGACGCGACGCTACATTTGGTGGTGCAGTGGAAGGGGCTTTCGGTTGCGGAGGAGGCTGCTATGTTCTTGGGGCATTTGTGGAGGGAGGCTTGACTTCGCGGGACTGTATATACATAAATGTATAGGGCAGTATTATACATAGATCCATACCTCAGCAGATGATTCCTTTCAATAAAATTTCATTACTATTCTAATGTCACCTACGTTAAGCATTATGCCTGCCTGCTGTCATACCGGGAAAGCACTCAGCCGGGAGACCGTTTACCCGGGGTCGGAAATCCCCCCACAGGATCGTAGAGGGGCATATGCTACTCCGCACACCTAATGCGGAATAATGCCATCAGAATATATTCACTCCCCGCATCAACGTCTCTATCATACCCTCAACCTAATACCTCCCTTCCACGTCGAAAGAATCCCGACGCCACCATGCCCAAATCCATCCTCCTCATCAACGGCCCCAACCTCAATCTCCTGGGCACCCGCGAGCCGCACATCTACGGCAGCACGACCCTAGCCGACGTCGAGGCCGCCAGCAAGGCGCACGCCGAGTCGCTCGGCGCCACGCTCGAGTCATTCCAGTCTAACCACGAGGGCGCCATCGTCGACCGCATCCAGGCTGCCCGCGGCCGCGTCGACGGCATCGTCATCAACCCGGGCGCATACACGCACACCTCCGTCGCCATCCGCGACGCCCTCCTCGGCGTCGGCATCCCGTTCATCGAGCTGCATGTGAGCAATGTGCATGCGCGCGAGCCCTGGCGGCACCATAGCTATTTCAGCGATAAGGCGGCGGGGATCATTGTCGGATTGGGGGTGTATGGGTACCGGGTTGCGGTGGAGCATGTGGCGGTGAATTTTAAGGAGTTGGAAAAGGCGAATCTGTGATTGGGTTGGTCTTATCTTCGTTGTGTATTGTGTATGTATGAGTGTATTTCGTTTCTGCTTGTACATAGTTGGATAGACCATAGCGGTATGGTTTGAAGTAAAATACATGTCCTAGTGGATCAAATATATGTGGTAATATCTACAGTCGAAGGGAACGCTGGGATCAGACGTCATCGTCTCGTCGACTGACTGTCGCCCTCTTGTGCTCCACCCGCTTCATGCGGGAGCGGTTGTGTCTGCGCCAGCAGGAACGGCTCCACCTGGCTCGCGTAGGAATATAGCTCGGGGATGCCGGCGTCCGGGACGAAGCCCAAGTTTTGCATAAACTCGGGTTGGTTGTCGGCCCTGGAGGTAATCGTCAGCAGTCAGCGTCACTATTCGTTTCAGTAAACTCACTTCTCGGTGCCGTCTAATGACGCCAGCTCGTCAAACAGGGCGTCCAGGTCTGGTGCGATTCGCGGCCGATGTAGAGGGCCGTAAGCGTCCATGTCAACGAATGACCCCAGGTTTAGATTCGGGTCGTTGTAAGGAGTCTGGTAATGAGGTGCGGTGGGAGGAAAGGGTGATGTTAAGTCGGGAATCATGGGAGGTGCGTTCATCGGTTTTGTAGCGGAGAGAGAAGGTCGATGTCGGTGTGGCGTTCGCGATGCATCGGTTGTGCGGCTGATATTGATGGACGGGGTAGGGGTAGGTAAGGATAGGCCAGCATTATCATCCATGCTAGGAGCTGATCTCATCCATGGATTGGACAAGAAGGAATCCGGTGCCGGAAAGCCGGACCGCCCTTCATCCAGTGCGCTTGTTCGTCGCATAGCCCCTTCTCTACTAGACGCGGATGGAAGAAATGAGCTCGCGGGTGAGTCGAATGTGGACAGGCTCGGGCGAGGCGCCGGAGGAGCGGATGCACGAGGAATCGGCCCTTCAGAGCTCAAATCCCCACCAAGATTCTCCTGTGTAGACCAGACGGTACTAAGATGGGAAGAAAAAGACTGCAGCTTCTGCTTGAGTCCAGGCTCGACGTCGGAGATGCTTTCTCTTGTTTGTATCGCAAGTGTGAGGAGAGCCCCAAAGGTCGGACACGTTGCCGACAGACTGTACGTCTCCATATATCTTTGTACCAGCATGAGTAACCTCTTGGAGCCTTCGATCATGCCCTGTTTGTGGGCGATGCCGCTTTCCCCTTCGTTCCTCGCTGCGATCTCTCGGCTCAAGATGACCACGGCGCTCTCATACATCATTTCTAGCCCGAAAATGTGCGGCGACGCTGGTTTGTTCATGTTTCCTTGAAGGTCTATTCGGTAGCTTTTCGGTAACGCTGTGACCCAGAGTTGGAGCTGGCGTTGAAGCGACCCTAACTGTGGTGTCGTGATGGAGTTCCACGTCAAACAGCAAAAGTCGTTTATGATGCACATCAATGACACCAACCGGTTGAATGTACTCAGCGCGTGGAGTGGTCCACGGTGGAAAGAACCGCGCCCTTGTTCAACTGCGCGAAGACCAGTCTGGTCCTCCCAAGGATGCCATTCTTCCAGGCCATCCTCGTTAATCGCACCGACCTCGGACAGACATTCTTTCCGCAGAGACGGGAGATGGCCAGTACGCACCGCAACCAAAGTTTCCAGCACAAAACAGCCCAGAAAAGCATGCTTTGTTCGGCCGGGTCCAGTCCCACCCCCATTCGATGTCGCTGGGGATGATAGGTCCAATCCCAGACACTGGAAGATCCGAATGGCTCGGCCGACCAGTCGCCATGCTGCGGGCCAGTCCTGCTGGCCGATCTTGACAAGCGACAGGATCAGAAGGGCTTGGACGTGGCCCATTTCGTAGACACCGTCCTCCGTCGGGATGAGCTTTATCGTAGTTGTATATAACTGGTTAGGGTTTGAGTGATCACCAGCTGTGCGTGGAAGCTGGCGAATTATAGCTATTGATGCCTCCTGGAAGGAAGCCAAAGTCAAAATCGCCCACAAGGCTGCATAATCGCCAGATCCAGCTGACAGTGGTGAGATCGCGGTATCGTCTTCTGAGAGGCGAAAAGCGGTACGTAGAATATCATGCTTCTCGAGGATGGGAAACCAGCATTGCGTGTAGGAGAAATATATGTCAAGTAAGGGCCATGTGTTTGCCGGAAGTTTGAAGTGGGTTTCGGTCGTCTGTGCGGAGGGAGGGAGTAAAGGGGGTATCGCATCAACAAGTGTTGTCTGAATTGCCGAATCTCGCATTGGACGTGGGGCATGGTGTCTTGCAGTTGACGCTGCAGACGGTGTTTTCACCGGAGAGAACCCAGAGGCCGTCGAATGTTCTCGTCCATCGGCCGTGGATTCAGGCATGTGCCACTCCAGCGTATCAGCTGAGAGAACACTACTGCCTTCCGCGTCTGCAGGAGACTCGTTTTCGGCGGCGCGGTTCTGTTCTTCTTCTGGTTGCTCCAGGAAGAGCAGCATTTTCTCAATATCTCGTAGGACAACGCTGTTCTTCCACGAGGACAACAGGGTGTCGGATCCTTCGGCCTCCTTACCCATTGTTGCCAAGTGACTCGGCATATTGGCTTGTTTTAACAGAGCCCGCACCACCTCTTCACTCCCCTGTATTTTGCAAAACACGAGGCCCCATAGTAACTCAATTGTGCGAATGTATCCCGTGGGAAGGCCTCGTTTTTTAGGGTTGGCTTTGTAGGTGCAGGGCCGGGAGAGCGACGCGCAGGTGGAACACACCGGCTGGACACCATCGCACTTGTCCTTCTTGGAGCGACAGCTGTCGCAGGCCCGGGAAACACGCTGTCGCTTGGGGTTCGCAGACGAGTCTTCCGTAGCCGGGTGCTGACGGGCATCGTCTTCAGGGTCGATCAAACGGCGTTTCGATCGGTTGGTAGCCGCCGGGGCTGGGCGGGTATCGCTACTCATGATCGTCGTCTATCGAACGGTCGAATAGAATGATCTGGACGCCTGTGCATCTTCAGATGGATTGTGTGCAGCCGAGAGGAACGCTTTGCCGACGGCGAATTGCACATGAGATTGCGCCTCGACCGCGCCCCACCAGGCTGGGAGAAGATGCAGTAGAGTACAGGCGATCTCTGCAATATGCAGACTAATTCTCAGCCAAAATGAGCTAGGATTGAGGGCCGAACCAGGCCAGACCGAATGGGGGAGAGGATGTGGTCGATGGTGGTGGACGGATATTGGGAGAAGCGGAGAAACGAAACAAGCGAAATATGGGGAACCGAGGATTGCTTAGCCGGGCTTGAGACAGCGCGATCGGACCGATTGTAGATGGATAAGGTCCTAGTATTTGAACTCGAGTGAATCGACCGAAGCGACCATCGAAGCAGACAGGATCATTTTCACAGTTGACCTGCAGTGGTGGAGATGATGCTGAGAGGGAAAATTTCCCCGCGGGGAGCCAAAAGTCAGTTTGCAAATGCACGGATGAGCATTTGTCCGTCGCAGCGGCCTCAGGCATCTCGCTTCCCCACGATTTTTCCCGTTCGGTTCCCACCGCCAACCCTTTGCTCTCTGTCCTCCACATTTTCCCCTCTGACGCATATCCACTTCAGTCTCTATCTTCAGGTGTCTTCGTGTGTCTTCTATCAAGGAGTCGTGGGAGTTGGTCCCAGCTGCGTCCAGTCCGAATGCTTCGCTCTCTGTCGCAGCTCCGACTTCCCCCCTCATTCACCAGCATGGGATAGCAGGCAAACACCCCATCAAGATAACTCCCCTTCCAGCGCCCATAATTTAAATGGCCACTTCTAGCGCAATGTCGGTTCTCGTCAGACCGCCAAAACGCAAATTGGACGAGCTCGAAGGCCTCCAGGACCAACCGAGCCGGCGGCCGTCATACGGGACTCCCAGCCATGCTTATATTCAAAGTCCCCATCACTCCTCAGATTCGCCCTGGGCCACCGATGTGTCGCGTCCCTCCACAGATCACTCCGATATTCTAGGAGAGGGACGTTTACCTCCGTCACTGCGAGAGTTCAACTCCAACCGGGCCTCCCCCGCGTGTTTCGACGGTCCATTTCAAGCCCAGAGGAAATTCGCACCCAATGCGTCGATCGTGCTTTTGGGAATCCGTGGCACCGGAAAGTCCAGTCTGGCCGTCATACTGGCTGGGACCTCTGGAAGACGGTTGATTGATGCCGATCGTTACTTCCAGCAGGTCACCGGCCGGACGCGTGCGGCCTTCAAGAAAGACTCCAGCTTATCAGACTATCGGCAACAAGAGACGAAAGTCATGGAGTCCATTTTGAACGAACATTCAGAAGGCTGTGTCATCGTGTGTGGACCTGCATCCACCGAACGCAATGTCCAGATGCTTCTACGGGAATATGCCAAAACCCACCCGGTCATCCACATCATTCGGGACGCGGACAGTATACAGTCGTACCTTAAAGCATGGGACACCGATAAGGTACGCCGGTTCCTTGAGGCATCTGGTCCCATCTACCGTGCGTGTTCCAACCTAGAGTTCTTCAATGTATCGGAGAAGGGTGGTGGAGATGGAAAAGACAGCCAGCATGGCTCGCACCCAGAACTAGAGCTTGACCAGCGGTTTCAAACATCGACTCCATTCCTCACCCTTAAGCGCTTGCAGCGCGACTTCCTCCGGTTCATCGCCTTTGCAACTGGAGACGCCACTGACCTGAAAAATCAACAAACATCATTTCCCTTGTCCACGCAGCCAATCGAGTCCCGCACATTTACTTATGCAGTCGATGTACCTATCTCTTCCCTATTCGAGCAGGACATGGATATTGAGGACCTGGAATCCACCGCAGATGCCTTCCAACTAAAGATTGATGTCCATGACACTGCGTCGTCCCATTTAGGGATCGACCCCAACCTTGCCAACCGCATCAGTGAGGCGGTGGCCACCATCAGACGAAACATCGTGGTGCCTTTGATATTCCATGTGGAGAGTAATGCTGGTCCAGATGATTCAAGTCCATTACACCATCACCCACCTCGTCGCCCAGAAACCGCGTATTTGAACCTGGTGCAACATGGACTTCGCCTGGCGCCGGATTTCCTGACAGTCGACCTATCCTATGATGACAGCCTCCTGTTACAGGTCATCAGCTTGAAAGGTTCGAGCAAAGTTATCGGCCACTATGCGAACCCGCAACCTTTCCCAGCAGGCTGGGACGATCCCAAATATCTTGCCATGTACGAACGTGGTCGAAAACTCGGGTGTGACATGGTGCGGTTGATCCAACCGGCAGTCACCATAGAGGACAATTTCGCCGTACAGCGCTTCCGTCACCATGTCAAAACTATCCACGGAACGGAGGTCCCCCTCATCGCCTACAATTCCGGGCCTTTGGGCCGGTTGTCCGGCTGTTTCAACCCAATCATGACACCGGTCATTCCCCCGCCACTTAGATCTGAGGCTCAGGCAAAAGGGTTACCATCTATCACACTACGGGAAGCGCAGGAAGCTCTCTACTCATCATTCGCGCTCGACCCCATGCAATTTTTCGTCTTCGGTGCGAACGTGACGTACAGTTTGTCACCGGCCATGCATAACGCGGCGTTTAAAGTCTGTGGCATGCCGCACGTATACAGCATCCACCAGTCACCTTCCCTGCGAGGGCTCAATGAGCTTGTGGAAAATCCTTACTTTGGAGGGACCAGTGTCAGTCTGCCATACAAGACAGAATCCATTCCCCTTCTTCATTCCATGTCCCCGCATGCACGAGCAATTGGCGCAGTCAACACTCTAATACCCATTCGCAACTTGGAACAGCATGCGCTGAACGCTGAGGATTCGTTGTACATGGAAAAGAGCCGCGCGGGTCCGATCAAGGCCCTTCACGGCGACAACACCGACTGGATCGGCATCTGCAATTGCTTCCGGCGAGGCTTGTCTCCAGCAAACGCCATCCGCCCCTCGTCCACTGGGCTGGTGATCGGAGCTGGTGGTATGGCTCGTGCTGCTATCTACTCGATGATCCATCTTGGTGTGCAAAACATCTTTGTCTGGAACCGCACTCTGGCCAACTCCGAAAAGCTCGCCCATCATTACAACCGACAGAACCTGTATCCTCCCAGACAAAACGGATCCGATTCACGACCCACTGTACACACGCTTAAGTCGCTGCACGACCCTTGGCCTACTAATTACAAACAACCGACCGTTATCTGCTCTGGTATCCCGGCGCACAGCATTGGGAATGAACCAGCACCGAACTTTGAGATACCAATTCAATGGTTGGAAAGTCCCACGGGTGGCGTCGTCGTCGATGTAAGTATCCATCTGTCTGGCTTTCCGTGTTCATAGTACTAACATGGCACAGCTGGCTTACAAACCGCTGAACACCCCATTGATGAAGCAAATCCGTGCCCTTTCCCACCGTGGCTGGGTCGCCCTGGACGGTCTGGATGTCCTTCCAGAGCAAGGATTTGCGCAGTTTGAGCTCTTCACTGGTCGTCGTGCTCCGCGGCGGCTGATGCGGACCATCGTTCTGGAGGAGTATAGAGGAGAGGAAGGACAGTACGATCCGAGTTCTATTCAGACGCGGCTTGACAACATGGATGGACAACCTACGTGATGTGCATTGGATCATGAAGTAATACAGCGCACCTCTACTATCCCAGCAAGGGTCATTACCCGTCCTAGGACAGAAATGCGTCCTTCCAAATATGCACGTTATGGGTCGAGAGTTTGAGACTCTGCGACAGTGCATGAAGCCGAGCACACTCCTTTGGAGGCGATTGCTCTAGCGAGAACGAGAGCGAGGTTTGTCGAGCCATTCGCTTGACGATGGGCCCGCCCTTCTTCACGACGCATGTATACAGTTACGCGGGACGACCACGAAACAACATAAAACTGATGTCATTCATATTAAGCTCTTCGTACCGATAACATTATCAACCACTTAATCCATCATTTCCCATCATCTCCAGGGACGATCTTCTTAAAGTTCCCACAGTTGAGTCTCGTCTTATCGGGCGCATGCACCACCCACGAGCGATCTCCAAAGTAGGCCGGGCTTCCTGGCACATTGGACAGGAAGTAGTCCCGGAACTCGGCTATGAACTGGGTGTCGTCGGGTGCAAAAGCCGGGCCATGCTTCCCGCTCAGGTCACCGACCTGGCACGTCGCCGGGTTTCCGATGTCGCAGGGAGGGTTTTCGCCGCGACCGTAGGGGTCGAGATGGGCGCCCGTCGCGTAGCAGTTGCCATCTTCGGGGACCGGGTGTTCGTGGATGTGGTATACTTTGTTATGGTCAGTTTTTCGTCACGGTCTTGGGTGGGAGGAGATAACATACGCAGAGATTCGTGGCCTTCGATGCCCTTCAGGACGACCCGGAAGTCCATGCCTATAGGGCTGTCGGTCCAGGCTTCGATATACCCTCTGACAGTGCTGTTGTGCTTGATCTGCAGCTGGGAGTGGTACAGATCCGTGGGACAGTTGTCGGTCACGATGGGGGCCTCAGTCTGCGCGTTGGCGCAGAGAGCGAGGCCGAAGAGGCCGGTGAGAATTGATCTCGACAACATCAAGAAATTGACTTTGACTGAGTCTGGGTGAGCGAGTGAAAGAAGGGATGGCCCAGAGGGTTTTATATGAACAATATCGACTGGAGAGAAACAAGGGGCTGGGCATCGCTTAGGTATCCTGTGGCTTCCAGAAAGAATGCGCGTGTTCGCCAGTTTTCACATAGCAACGAGGCTAACAGCATGATGACAGGATGGAAAGCACTGTTTGCTGCATGGGATCAGTCTCCCCATTGGAGAGAAGGGGGATCGTCACTCTGGGGATACGGGCCTTCGTGTTTGCAGTTACACAGGGATGCAATAGTCGAGTGTGGCGCTCTGCCTCGCTGCGGGAATCCGGCTCTCGCAAATGATGTCTCCGATGTGAGGTGGGTGCTGAGGCGTGCAAAAGAGAACGTGTACAAGCTCACGACATGGTCCATCTCTGCGTCTGGATGTCATCGCCGGCCACGTCCTCTTCCGTTCTCTCCTGGATATCCCTTTCTCGGGTTAAGATTACTGCCCAAGAACTATCCAGCTCAGCAATTACAGTCTAGATTCAGGAGGCACACCTCCTTGCAGCAATACGTTGCCATGTGGGAGCAGATCAACAACAAGTTACAGGTGATCTCCAAGCAAAGCTAAGACTTTAGCGGCTGTATATAGACACCCTATAGGCAGTGTTATGTACAAGCATTGGACCGAGGCTTGGTCTGCAGTATCAAAAAATAGGATGAAAAATGCTGTCTCTGAATGAGCTTTCGAAGCTCAATCCGTGATGCAGTACAATACTATGGTTCCTAGAGACACTTCTTCAACAGAGCGCAATACTAATCTCGTCCCATTTCCGTCCGACTTACAACAGCATAGCTTTCGTAATAGTAATCGCAAGTAGAAACTCCTCTTCTAGCCGTCTTCTCTGAATGGAACCTCGATCTCTGCGGCAGCTAACAGCCCGTCATCGAGGCCACGGGAATTCTCCTTCCGCGGAGGATCCATCGCCCCACGTCCATGAGGCCATTCTCTCCCCGGCGATTGACTCGTTCTGGGGTACAGAGACAGCGTCTCTCATTTCCATCTCTGGACTATGATGGAGACATATTGTGGGGTCCCCAGACTTTCCCACAAGCTGGGAGAAAGATATAAACAGACGCTCCTGCATCCAGTGTCAGACTGACATCGCCCTTGTCTGCATCCATCGCCGACACCACCATGCTCCACGGAAGGCCCCTTCGCCTCGCGCAGGTGCTTCTCGCCGTAGCGCCAGCTTTTATCACCTATGGATACAATCAGGCAGGCGTGTCGCCGCTCACCAGTCTGCAATCATGGTAAGTTACCTCCCCAGACAATGGCGCCACACCCATGGGACGAAACTGACCCCCAGCCAGGGTCACCGTCTTTCCGGAAATTGACACCGTCAATACCGAGGGTGCAGTAAAGACGACAAACTCGACCCGGCAGGGCGCCGTCATCGCGTCTCTGCAACTGGGCGCTCTCGTGGGGGCGCTCTCGTGTGCCTTCTACGGTGACCGGCTCGGCCGCCGCAAGACCATCTTCCTCGCAGCGCTCATCGCCATCATCGGCGAGCTGCTGCAAACTTCCGCCTACGACATCAGCCAGTTCACCGTCGGGCGCGTCATCCTCGGCATCGGCATCGGCCAGCTGAGTGCCACCGTCCCCGTGTGGCAGGCCGAGTGTTCGTCCGCAAAACACCGCGGCCAACACGTCGTCGTCGACGGCATCTGCATGGTGCTCGGCTTTGTGCTCACCAACTGGATCGACTACGGCTTCAGCAAGACGACTGGCTACATACAATGGCGTGTACCTCTGGCATTGGCGTTCCTGTTTCCCCTGACCGTCCTCGGGTCCGTGTTCCTCCTGCCCGAGTCTCCACGCTGGCTCGTGATGGTGTCGAAGAGGGAGGAGGCAGCGCGCAGTCTGGCCGCGTATAAAGGGCTTTCTGTAGCCGACGAAGCGGTGCAGACCGAGATCGCCAGTATCGAGTCGTCGCTGGAACTCACAGCGCAGTCGAAGAGCCTCACGCTCCGCGAGCTCTTCCTGGGCAACGACGAGGAGCGCCTGCTGTACCGGTTCGCTCTCTGCCTCGTCATCCAGTTCTTCCAGCAAATGTGTGGCGGCAATCTTATCTCCACCTACATCGACCACATCTTCGAGGAGAGCCTCGGACTGGACGGCGAGCTCGCGCGGATTCTTGGCGCCAGCGCGCTGACTTGGAAGTTCGTCTGTAACTTTATTCCGTTCTTTGCAATCGACCGCCTCGGCCGCCGCAAGGTGTTCATCTTCAGCGGCGCCGGCATGTGTCTCTGCATGACGGTGCTGGCCATCACGACCAGCTTCGGCGACGGGCGCCGCGACCTGTCCATCGTGTCGGTCGTGTTTATCTGGCTGTTCAACATGTTCTATCCGATCGGCTTCTCCGGCGCCAACTTCCTCTACTGCACGGAGGTCGCGCCTATGCGGCTGCGGGTTATCATGTCGTCGGCGTCGACGGCGAACAAGTGGCTGTGGAATTTTATCGTGGTGATGATCACCCCCGTCGCGCTCAACACCATCGGCTGGCGCTACTATATCGTCTACGCTGTGATTTCCGCCTGCATTCCCATCACTGTGTACTTTTTTTACCCCGAGACCATGAATCGCAACCTCGAGGCCTTGAACGGGGTGTTCCGCGATGCGCCGACCCCGTGGCATATTGTGGCTATGGCCAGGAAGCTGCCGCAGGGCGATGTGATGGACGCGGATGTGCAGAGAACGGAGAAGCCGGATATCGAGCAGAAGGAGTATGCTTGATTGCTTCGATTGGCTGTATGTAGGAAGACTTGTATATAGTTCTTGTGCGTCGGGCGGGTATATAGTTCGTGTGGTTCATTTACAGACATGACATTAAAGTTACGAATCCAACTGTTATTGAAGAACATAATCTATTAGGCAAGAAGGGAATAGGAGGTCACTAGAAGTGTACGCGCTGGCCGAAGCAGGTAGTGAGGTCCTGCAGCAATGGAGATTATGCACGATGCGCGGCACTATGCATGCAATCTAAGCACATGAAAGCTGTCCACAAGACGGAAAAGCCCATAGCCTTAGCACTAATTACCTTAATAATAATAATATATCGGGTGGTGAGTTCCACTTATCGAATCCTTCGCCTGGTGGATCCGCGCAGCACGGAACTGGACGTGCCGCGGAAGTCGACAAAGCCCTAACCACTTCAGTGTAGTATACGACGTAGAGGTTGATCGTTCTCTGACGAACAACGGACCACAAAATGCCGTGGAATGGTTCTTGGGGAACTAATTGCGTCTATCGCATGGACGGATTGCCGGGACTATGTATGGTAACCAAATAGCAAATGATATAGTATATAAAAGCGAATATAGTATACCGCCACGAGCCGTATGCAGGACTCCATTCACATAGCGATTTCAGTAATCTAAGCACCATGTCACAGACCTACTCAATCACCCAGACCGAATCCATCCCCGTCGTCCAGACAATCCAATGGACCCAAAAAGCATCAGTGCGCAAGTCCATCCCAGCGGTATGGATGCGCGCCGGCACGTCCAAGGGCCTTTTCATCCACCGACACCATCTCCCGCCCTCGCCCGCGGACTGGGAACCAATCTTACTGTCCGCAATGGGCTCCACGAAGGAAGGCTCTCGGCAGATCAACGGGGTCGGCGGTGCATCTTCGACAACGTCCAAGGTAGCTGTCGTGGAACGGTCCAGTCGCCCAGGCGTCGACGTCGAGTATACGTTTGTGCAGGTGGCTCCAGACCAGCCGCGGATCGATATGACAGGGAACTGTGGCAATATTGCCTCGGGGATTGGGCCGTTCGCGCTTGATGAGGGCCTTGTGCGTGCGCCGGAGGGGAAGAAGGAGGTTCGTACATCTGTTTTCCTTTCGATGTGAGACGACGCTAATTGTTCCAGATTGATATCAGAATCTACAATACCAACACCAAACAGCATCTTGTCGAAACGGTACAAGTTGCAGTGGACGGTTCGTTCCGCGAGGACGGCGAGTATGCCATCCCAGGCGTGGACGGCATGGCCAGTCCAGTCAGAGTTGCCTTCCTCAATCCCGGAGGCAGCATGACGGGGTGCATGTTTCCCAGCGGATTGCGCCAGGAGACGCTGGCGGTGACGTCTCGGGGGCATGGAGCGTTTGACGTGCGTGTCAGTCTCGTTGATGCGGCGAATCCATTTGTGTTGGTCGACGCAGCATCTTTACCCGTGAAGAGTATCCCCGCCCTAGCAGAGTCTGCTAATCAAGGCTTCCTGGCGCTAATCGAGGACATCCGGAGGCATGGCGCGGTGCGGTTTGGACTTGCGGCGGATGTGCAGGCTGCCAGCCAGGTCCGCGGGACCCCGAAAATTGCGCTCTTATCGTCCCCGACGGGTGATGCAGAGGACGTCGACATCGAAGTGCGCGCGTTTACCATGGGGAAGCCGCATGCGAGTCTGCAGCTGACGGGCGCGGTGTGTCTCGGAGCGGCGACCGTCATCCACGGCACCATTGCCTGGGATCTGGCCCATGCGAAGAAAAGCGATTGCATGCCAAAGCATGGCATGTCGATTGGAAACCACCAGGTTGCCAGCCCGCTGGCTGTGGGTATACGCCATCCAGCTGGTGTCATCCATGCCGAGACAGTTCTGAGAATGGACTTGACGGGCGAGGTTGATGTTGACCGGGTGGCAGTGTTTCGGACCGCACGACGGCTGTTCGAGGGTAATGTATTCTACAGAGCATGAGAGGGAACAACATAGAGAGGCATGGAGGTGCTAACGGCGCAACATTTAATGGAATTGGACAGACATGGTATAGTGTAATGTACAGTCAAGCAACATCACGCATTTAATCATCACTGAAAGCGTTATCTTGTGGAGATCCGTTGAATCCAAATAGCATGTCGTCAAGTCTTGGATAGGAGTAGTCCTCTTCATAGGGTACAACCGCTGGAGCCATGGGACCTTGGTTGGTGGAATGAGCCACTGTCGGTCCAAAAGGGAACTCCATGGGCTCAAACACCTGGCCTTCCGTAGGCCTAGGCTGTGTTCGAATGAAACTCTGAATGATCATGTCAATATCCAGTTCGGACGGTTCTATCTCTGGTGGCGAACCGTGACCGATGCCTGGCGTTGATAGCAAGGGTCGTCCGGCTGAGATCGCCAAATTATCGGATCGGTCTTCCACACTATGGAGATGGTCATCGGTGGCAACAGTAGAATCATCTAACCGAACCCCCATTCGGTCCATCAAATGCAGGATCACGTTTTGGGCCCGCCGTACCGCCCAGTTTGTCTCTTGGTTCTTCTTGAAGATGTCGAGGCAATTCTGGAGATTGGTGTGAGCGCGACTCGCGCCCTCCCGTTGGGCTGCAACTCGGACAAAGATCGTGGCGGCCACATATGTCGCGTAGGAGATGAGATATGGCGCTCGTCGGATGGAAAAGGTGTGGTCGTAGACTTGGAGCAGTTGGATAATGCTGGAAGCGGCCGCCGCACAGGTGGTAAAGGAACTCAGGGCCACTGATGGATCGGCCGTATGGAGATGTCCTTCGGACACAAACGGCCGGTGCAGCAGAATGACCAGGACATTGTAGAGGGCCAGTAGCGAGAGAACGTGCGGTGGTGGCACCACCCCCGTGGTGTCGGTGTAGCGCAAGTGGTCCGGGAGGGCGCCATACCAGGTCTTCAACTGCGCATCCAGACTGTTTAGAGTGGCAATGAGGTCATGAGACGACCGATTCGAGCTCCTCTCCGAGTATACCTTGTTCAAGATCTCATTCAAGATCAACGAGAGTTTACAGAGCTGAGCAAATGTCGATACGCTGTATGCCGGGGACCCAGGATATGACTTTACGTCGGAGTATGCAAATGGCTGCCAGGGCTCCAGCTCCTCGTAGTGGTCCAGGAAGGAAAGCAAAACCTTGGTATCAAAATGCTGGAGACTAGCGGGTCGTCCTTGGTATAGGGACTGGATCTTGTCCACCACGAAAGCCCCCCAGAATACGCGCCGCCGGATTTCCACATCCTCTTGTGAGAGGCGGCGCATGTTTGGGAGCATCGTGGCATCCACGTGCATTCCTAGGTCAATGATCATCCGGAAGGCTGTGCCCGCATATAGCCATGCCGCACTACGTTCATCGCCGAGAGCGAATAACGAACTTGTCATGACCAGAAGGGCCTGGATGGTGGTGATCTCACTACGGTCCAGGGCACTTCCAAGAAGCTCTTTCACTCTCATGCGAAAGGTCCATCCGGCCGTCCGGGCGTCGTTGGGGTCTTTGCGTACTTCGGGCCGATTGCTGAACTTTGACGCCCCAAAATAGATTGCGTTCAACAAGAGTTTGGAAAAGTAGGGGCCATTTGTGGCCATGTCCCGCATAAACGCCGGGCGATAGGTTATCAGGAAGGAGTGGTGTTGACGATTCCAGTGCAGGGACAAGAGATGCATGCCCAGCTCCGGATCTACGCCATCAAAGTCCAGCTTCCCTTGCTGAAAGTTCAACGTTTCCAGTTGGCCTATATCATGGTGAGATTGGTGTGACTGTGATGAATATCCTCAATGGATCATGACCCACGTTGATACGCCGCCTCTCCCATTAGTTGTTTTCGAATGGGCTCGACAGGAACGGCTGGATCAGCCAGTTGGGCGGAATCCTGCCGCCCCTCGAACAGGGTACTGGTAAGGCCATGGTAGCTGGAGTCTCCGCTGGCCGAAATGAAGATGCCCGATACCACGGACGGAGAATGACCGTTCTTGGCGCATTCCGACTGTTGCTGGAGATGTCCATCAGGGTGATCCGGCGGGTCCTGGCCCGTGTCTTCTTGCACAGGCCCGGCAATTCTCTCTCCGAGCTGCTGCCGGAGCCGTTCGTTTTCTGCCACTAAGCGAGCGATCCGGGCTTTGGATGGCCTAGAGGCTGGTCAGTGGAGTTCATTTAATGGGATGAGATGGAGCGCACCTCGGCCGTGGCGAATTGCTCATGTATACGCACTCCTTGCCATATCCCTGACAATTGGAGCACGTTGGCTTTTCATCACACCGCAACTATACGTCATGACATGAGTGGAAAGCCCGGTCAGTAGCGAGCAACCTGCTCACCTTTCTCCGGCGACAGAAGCTGCAGGCCTTGGCCGCTCTGCGCGTACGGGACGGCATTCTCTCTTCCATGGCTGAAGACGGGATGGGATGGTCCGGGGAGAGAATGGAGAGGGAGATCCATAAGTATCCTGATAGTTGACAGACAGACGGAACATTATGGGCCGCGGAAAGTCATTTTCCGTCGACCCACGGGCGAAGGATGGATGGACGATGTAAGCGAGTTCCATATGGGGTATGGACAGAAGGGTTCGCTTTTCTAGATGAAGTCATCGTTCGTATTCGTATTTTGTTGGGCATCTACCAACGACTTCACCTCTTCCTCTTTCTTCTCTCCTCTTTCATCAAATTCAAGCCATCCATCATGTTTCATTGATGATTGTGAAATTGAGGATATTCAGACAGCGACATCACTCTTGATATGGAGTGCACGTGGCAGTTTTACTGTACCCCAGATCACGTGACATTAACAGGGTGACTTCCCCCACTCACCTAATAACTCCATCCATCGCAAACATAATCCCCATCAGACGTCTTGAGACCTCTTGGTCTGTGTTCAGTCTCTATGTCGGATCAGAATGGTCCTCCATGCCATCCTTTCCATATACCCCTTTGTTGGATCTTTCCAACCCGATCAATGACAATGTCTGGCGCCGGTACTCCACCCTTCTGGCGATCAAGATTCTTAACCATATTCGACCATGCCGTGGATGTGTCTTCATACTCACCAACACACTATGTGTGAAGTACGGCAGTCATGTGCATTTATCTGAAGCCTCAACGATGCGTTTCCTCACGCAGCATACGTCAATTCCGGTCCCTGAGGTGTACTGTGGATTCACTTATTCGGACATACATCGTGATGGAAAGGATCAAGGGGGGCATGATTACTAACGGCTGGGTACGCCGATTTGAGGAGTCCAAGATCAGACTTCTGTCACAGTTGCGAAGCATGATCGCCGAGATGCGGACGCTTCAGCCGCCCGAGGGCACCAAGATTGCTTCTGTCGGTGGCAGATCGTTATTTGACTGTCGCATACCCGGGTCTACCTTATACTTCGGTCCATTTGAGACCGCTCAGGACCTTCCATCGACATTTACGGGGGGGAATGGAGTTTGATCCTCGTCTCGACCCGCCACTGCAAACCCTGATTGAACAGCAAAGCGAGGGTTGGCCTTTGAAGTTTACTCACGGCGATTTAAGGAGCTTGAATATTCTTGCTTGTGGAGATAGTATCGTGGGGATTGTCGATTGGGAAACCGCGGGATGGTATCCCTTCATACTGGGAAGACACCTCTGCCTACCAAGTGAACCCCCAAAACTCCTTTCGGATCCGTGAGATCGACAAGTTCCTGCAACCAATGCCGGCTGAGCTCGCAATGGAACGCCTTCGCCGGGAATATTTTGGGGACTACTGAGTAACCCTACTCAGATGCCTCAAACAATGGTCTCCTTGCGCTCCATCAGGTCGTATGTGGGAACCTTGTCTTTATCAAACTGGCCTTGGCCATCAAACCGGTACTGGTCTTTCTTCCGTTGGCAGTACTCCATCACAGTGCTGCGAACCTTGTCCCATTCAACGACGCTCGTCCCTAAGGCATTCGTGTCCGTCTTCAGTGCCTCTAGGGCCTCTTTCACCCAGGAAGCACAGTTCCATCCCGGCTCACCTTGTCGGATAGGCGTATTTCGCAGGACTTAACCAAGCGATTCCTATTTGTTACTTTGCCAACCATGATGCGAACCAGTATCATGCTAGAAGGAAGAAGCCGAGACGAGCGCTCTTCGAAGAGCCAAGTAGATCCGCCTTCCGGTCGAGGCCACTCCTTCGCGTGGTATCGGACGCCCGTACTGCCGTCGGTTTCGATTTTGAGCCCAACAATCAAGGCCCAGTGGTACCTTGGTGATGGGACATTAGCCTCTCGGCGATGACGGTGATGGTGCAATAGAGCAGCTCCCCTATGGTTGACTTACGTGTCTTCCTTGCCTGGCATGGTAGGTCTGCTCGCACGTGCGTAGAGGGCAACATACAGACGATCCTTGTTTGACGGCATTGTCGGGCTGATACTGAGATCCAGGTAGCTAGTACTGACGCCAGACAGGTGGGGGAATGCCGTCTCAAAAGATACTTGAGAAGTTTCTCTGGACTAATACTGGTGGGTCCTCTGGAGGGCTTTATACCTACCTGCGACTATTTGCCAGGAGTCGTAGCCGCTCTGCGGTCTAATAGATCATTATCCGAATCGCCTTGCGCCTCGTCTCGCAATATATGTTGTCCCTAAGGAAAACGCCTAACCCGAGGGCGCGTAATGGGTGCATCTAATTCGGACCGGTGAAGACATAGTTTCTGTCAAAGAGTCGCTCACTTCTTCCTTGGAACCAACAACCTGTGCCTAAAGTATTTGGGGGATAATGTGTCGATATACATACGGCCAAGTCGATCTTAACTGACATCTCCACCCGGCGTTTATACTTCCCTATTACAGACATGCCACGCCACACTCCTCAACCAGGCATCTCCAGCATCCTGCAGCTGCCATGATCAATTCTGATCATGCACTCCACGGCGTTCTACCGGTGTTTGACCCGTCAGCCTCTGTCAGGTCCTGCCACCAGTGCCCCTCGGCTGACCTACCCGCCTCACTCGGTGGATATTGACCCGGGGGGTTCTCCGACATCCCCACACATCGAGCATCTGCATCCTGAAGCCGAATGAAAACCAGACCCAGAGCCTTTATGCAGTCGGAGAATTGCCCCATAGGTTCAGAGCCTCGGGGATCTCTGCGAGCTCGCCTTATAAATGCCTCCGATGCCCCTCCTCGGCCCTCCTCGGTCCTCTGGACCCAGATCCAGCGCGAATCGACGCCAACATCAATAAAATAAACGATAATAATAGAAAAATGACCCTCGCCGAATCTCACTACATCATTAAACTCCCCCAAACCCCCTCCGCAACCTGGACCGTCGAGCCCCGCGCCATCGCCCAGCAATGGCTCACAGCTCTCGACACGCTGCTCGCCCGCGCCGACTTCGACCAGCTGCCGCAACTCTTCCACGATGACTCCTGGTGGCGCGACATGCTCGCCCTCGACTGGGACCTGCGCACCGTGCGCGCCGCTCCCGCCATCGTCGACTTCCTACGACGCACGCAGCGCCACGCCGAGCTGGCAGCCCTGCGCCTCCAACACCAGGGCCGCTTCCAGCCACGGCTGGAGACCCCCGCCCCCGGGCTCACCTGGGTGTCGTCCATGTTCTTTTTCGAGACGCGCGTCGGCCGCGGCACCGGCGTGCTGCGTCTGACGCAGGACGGTGCCGGTGCCTGGAAGGCGTATGCGGTGTACACAGCATTGCAGGAGCTCAAGGGGCGAGAGGAGCCGCTGGGGCCGCGGCGTGCCCAGGGCACGATCGAGTCAATGCCTGGCGGGCTAACAAAGGGCAATTGGCTGGAGCGGCGGAAGCGACAGTTCGAGTTTGTGGATGAGGAGCCGACAACATTGGTTGTCGGAGCCGGTATGCTTCCCTTCTTTCCTGGGATGTCGGTAGCTCAAAGAAGAGGTACTAATCGTGATGGATGACAGGCCAGGCCGGTCTGAACATGGGCGCCCGGCTACAATCGCTCGGCGTGTCCTGTCTCGTTGTCGACCGCAACAAGCGCATCGGCGACAACTGGCGCAACCGCTACCGAGTGCGTACCTTTCCTCGTCTGCCCTTCCCTTGAGAACAAAGGAATACTGACATCGCAGACGCTGGTCACGCACGACCCCGCCGAGTTCACCCACATGGCATACCTCCCCTTCCCTAAGAACTGGCCGCAGTTCACGCCCAAGGACAAGCTGGCCGACTGGTTCGAAGCCTATGCGCAGATCATGGAGCTCAACGTCTGGCTGCAGACGACCGTGACCGGCGCCGTCTACGACGACGCAACCGCCCAGTGGACCGTGACCGTGTCTCGCGCCGACGGCTCCCAGCGCACGCTGCGCCCGCGCCATCTCGTCTGGTGCACCGGGCACTCGGGTGAGCCGCGCATCCCCTCGTTCCCGGGGCAAACCGACTTCCGCGGCCGCGTCTACCACGGCAGCCAGCACCGCGACGCAGCCGAGGAGGACGTGCGCGGGAAGAAGGTCGTGGTGGTGGGCACAGGCAACAGCGGACACGACATTGCGCAGAACTTCTACGAGAACGGCGCCGAGGTGACCATGCTCCAGCGGAGCGGGACGTACGTGATCACCGCCGACAAGGGAGTGTTTATGATGCACGAGGGGCTCCACGATGAATACGGGTGTGTTCTCTGCCCCCTGGAACCTACAATATAAGGATATTGACAAGTGTAGTCCCCCGACTGAAGAAGCCGACATCATCGCCGAGAGTCTCCCCTACCCCGTGCAATTCGCGCTGAACGTGCACTTCACCAAGAAGGTCGCCGCCGCCGAGAAAGACATCCTGGACGGCCTGCAGCGCGCCGGGTTCGAACTGGACTTTGGCGTGGACGGCGCGGGCATCTCGCGCGCGTATATGACCCGCGGCGGTGGATACTATATCGATGTCGGGTGCAGCCCGCTCATCGCCGACGGCAAGATAAAGGTGAAGCGGAGCCCCGAGGGCATTGCCGGATTCAACGAGCGCAGTCTGCTCCTGAAGGATGGCAGTTCGCTAGACGCCGATATCGTTGTGTTGGCTACTGGCTACGACAACATGCGTACTACGGTGCGAAAGGTCCTGGGCGATCGTGTTGCGGATCGCTGTAAGGATGTGTGGGATCTCGATGAGGAGGGAGAAGTGAATGCCGTGAGTGACCCCTCTGTCTATATGATGAGACGGTACTGACCGACGATGAGATGTGGCGTCCGAGCGGTCATCCGGGCTTCTGGTTCATGGGCGGCAACCTGGCCCTCTGTCGCATCTACTCCAAGTTCCTGGCGCTTCAGATCAAGGCCATTGAGGCTGGCTTGACTTCTCAGCAAGCCCAGTCCAAGCTGTAGGACACGGCACAGAGAAGATAAGGGCAGGCATAACATAATTTAGATCATGACAATACGTTAGAATAGTAAATATTAGTTTCCATTTGTGACTCAAGCTGCCATGAATTTCACACACCAAGTAAGCTAGTAATAATCAGTTCATATAAACACTAAAGTAACAATAACACCCTAAACCTCAACGCCCTTCGCCTGTGGTCCACATGCATTGCACATATACAGTCAAAAGCAAATACACATCACAATAATCCATCGTCATTCAGATAACCAAAACGTCGTCATCGTCTATTTTTTTTTAAGAGGTCAAATTCCCCCAGTGGCACCATCATCGATGATCATCTCCACATCTTTGACAGGATGAAGAAGCATCGGAGGGAGGCACATTCGTCCCTCTCCTGCCAGTTCTTCTTGCTCACCGCCGTCATTGTCGACTTTGTAGCCCAGCCAGCGTCGCCAGAGGTTGGGCGAGAATCCCGCCGAGTAGAACCAGGTGGTGCCTCGAAAGTTGTGTTCTCGGTCACCAAAGATCGAAGTACGAGCACCGCCAGAGGCCCCATTCCGCCCGGCGTTGAACACGGACTCGAGATACTTGGTAGGCCATCGGCGGTCGATATACACCGAGTGCGGGACGTAGACGGCTTTGAACCCGTGATGGAGCGCAGTCGTCGCCGGCCACATTTCAGAGAACATGCTGTGCCGCTTTAAGCTCGTCTCGCGATGCATCGTATGCAGGAGTTTATGGGAGAGCCGGGAGGCGGTGATGATAGCGGTGCGGCGCGGAGGGAGTCCGTTCTCCCGGTTATAGCCAGTAACATCATCACGCAGAAGCCAGGTCGTGCCCTCTGGGTCATAAAGAGGGTTGAATACGATCAGATCCGCATCCTCGCCGACACCCCATTGATATTTATCCTTTTCCATCGTGGTCGGCGGGATGCCTTCTCCTTCTACCTCGAAGATGTCGCGCTCATTGGGGCGCTCTGGACCCCATACTGGCTGGTCGCCCTTTTGAAGTTGAGCTGCCGAGGCCTTTTCGCTTGAGGACAGTTCAGGGCGAGGCTTGTTGGCGCTCCAGAGGTTGTTCGGGCTGTTCGTCCCGATCTCCGTCTGCACACGCACCATCTGCCGGAAGTCTTCCCATGAACCATGCACCGACGGTACATAAAACCGGGCATTGCGCTCCCAGAGCCCTTTGCGCGGCTGCTCACGCGCCCAGCTGACCACCTTGTCGAAGAGATGGTACCAGTGACCAGTGTAGCGGGCATCCATCTCCCAGTTCCAGTAGTAATCGTACTCCGGATGCTGGTACGCAAAGTACTGCATCGGCATGTAAGTACTGCGATAGACGCCGTGGATCGGAAGACCCCGCGTCATTGTCTCCTCCAGGCCAGGATACATGAGGGACATTTGGCGTTCCGTCCAGAGAGTGGCCATACCGCGGAATTCGGCTGGAAGAGCATCTTTGAGAACTCGCTCGTATGTCTCGTCATCAGACCAAATCTGGAGATTTTCATCTTTGACGTGGACGAGGAAATGGACAACGTATTCGCCTCCTGAAAGCAGCGACAGCTCTGAAATCAATGCGCGCAGGTACAGGATATCCTCAGGAGTGTATCTAAAGTCATGCCAAGTCCGGATCACAAACGCGGTGCGCGGCAAACGTTCTGTACCGGTCCGTCTCTGTTCTTCTTCGTCTTGTGGTCGTTGGTGGGGCTTGCTATTCGACTCTGGCAGACCGACTGGCATGGATAGATAACGGTTAGAACGGGGATCTGGGAGGTCATCGAAGCGGTGGCTGTTCAACGCGACGCATCTGTTTTGGGCTGCGGCCCAGTCAACCTTGCGGAAATCAACCGGCGGGTAATCGTCCCAAACTCGTTCTGCCCCCTCGCGGTGGCCCTCCAGACCAGCACCAATGCCGCCTTTCCTAGCCGTATAACCGAGGCCGTAGGGGCCCAGGCGACCAAAGCGATCGAAACATACATCGTCCTTGATGCCGAGCATCTCATTCGAACCCATTACCGCGTCGGGAAAGCCGCGGGGCACCCCCGCATAGTGGTGGACTTGCGGAATCCGTATCGTCTCGTCCTCGTCAAGGAAACAATCGCGCTTCTCACCATACTTCTCGATATACTCTGCGGAAGCGTAATCGGGGTAAGGATTGAAAGCGGAACTTGTGAACGAGAGTGCCTCCGCGCGGGATTGGAGGCCGCTCGTGTTCGCATTAAGAGTATCATCAACCATGCCGTCGAGGTCATCGCCGGGGTATTCGGGCACCTGGTCTTTCCGCGGTACTAACGATCGGAGGCCGCCGTGGTATCGCGTCAGGAACGGAAAGCTTTCCCACTGATGCGGCTTCGGAGGTTGGTTTGGCACTTCCAGGTCGACATGCTTGACCGAGGACATGAAAGTAAACCGGAAGAGGGTGCAGATAAATAGAACGAGTGAGAAGAACAGCGACAAGCAGAGCCATCGCATAATTCGGTTGGGGATGCGATAGAATCCAGGGCCAGCCCGGGGGCGGCGCATGGTCGCACCGCCCAGCATCGGTTGGTAGGAAGCCGCAGAAGACGTCACGGAGTCGCTGCAACTATCAGAGGCAAAAGAGCTGTGGCTCGGTTGTCGGTAGTGATGTCGGTACGGAGAAGATTGCTTCTCGACGTCGACTGCGATATCGTACCCATCGTGCGTAGGGGTATGTCGCCCCGTCCGAGTGGTCATGGTTCGTGGACGGAAGAGGGGTGCATGGAAGAGGAAAGGGTAGAGATAAGTCACACGCTGAGGTCAGTAGGCCAATCGTGAAGATGTTCGATCAGCTGAACAAGCGCTCTTCAAGGGATAGAATGCTTCGGCCGATCTATACAGCATTGAGTCAACAAATGTTCGAGGGATGAACTGGAGAGCTGAGTTACCTGAGAAAGACCTCGAGCGTTCAATATCTCATTCGGACAGGCAGACTGGCATGCGACAATGCATGGGCTGTGTGGGACACTTCGTCAGAACTATATATGGAGAACGGGTGGTATGTGGTATGTAGGTATGTTTCGGAAGTCTGGAGGAAGCAATTGTGGTGGAGACGACGACCCGAGATTCAAGATGGAATCCTCGACCGAGGTCAATGATGGGAGTGTTCGACACCAGGGACTGTCGTAATTGGAATGGGTATATAGAGAACACAGGGCCATGGCGGAGGGCGTCAACAAACTCGACTGCCGCGTTGCCCAAGGGATATCCAGCGCTTACGCACACTAACCGGGCCAGGCCGTCTTGGCAGATGCAAACGGGGATGGAAGCCCGCGTGCAGGGCGATAAATGAAGGTATGTGGTGGATATAACCTGGATGGAGTGATATGGAGTGGCATGTGTCTGAGAGAGGGAGAGATTTTCTCTTTTGAACAATTTCTCGCGAGTGAAGAGGGCTTTTCGCGTGCCTTCCTGTTCCGGGACTGAGGATGCTTTCCGCATGCGGTAGCTCTCCCAATCGGTATTAGTGCGTGTCGCTGGTCAACTATTCCATTTTGGGAGTAGCCCATCTATCACGTTGCACGAGCCGACTAGGTGCCTAGTACTATAGTAGTCTATCGGTAGATCGCATCTCCTCGTTCCTCTCATTGATGTGATGCATCTTGTCTTGTTCCATCATCTCCCTCGTGTGCCCTTTGGACTCTTGTTGTTGTGTTACAACCCTCATGGAGCGTCCTCGGCATCCTCTCAACAACCCATTCACACCCTCGAACAACAGGAAGTATGAGCCGGAACTCACAACCGCGGGGACAGCACTCGATCCCAGATACACAAAAACAAGCCAGGAGCTCATCGCAATGACCATAGAAAGTCTCGTGGTGAAATGGAAACCTCGAACCGCTCGAGCGGCTCAGCGGGCCGCTTGACATCAGACTGACGAACATCACGAGGACAGGATCCTGTGTAACGAAATGCAATCGTCAGCATACGTACTTCAACGTTCGATCGGTCAGATCTCCTATTTTCACGATCGATCTCTAATCTACACCCAATACATCCACAATGGTAAGTAAGGGCCTCCCGCCCCTGGATCAAAACAACCGTGCTAAGCGCCCTAGAACACCCATTCCAAGCCACCCCCCATCCTCGACCCGACCCTCACCCCGCCATACATCACCCTCATCCTTCTCCTGCCGCCGCTCTACCTCCTTCTCCAGCGCATCCGCAAAGACTACCACGCCTTCCTTGCCCTCGGACCCGGAGGCACGCCCGCCACGCCCACAGGTTACCTCCGCATCTGCATCCTGCGACTCTTCGCGCTGCGCAACCCACTCACGCCGCCGCCGCTCCCACGCCTCTCCGCAGGCTGTCTCCATGCAGATACCCTCCCGCGACGTCGCGGACCTCGGCCCACCGTCGCGGGGATCGCCCCGCACCGCCAGACCACGCAAAAGGGCAGTCGCGCCATGTACCAGGCCCTGACGGCGGCCATGCATGATCTCACGCGGCGGCACCCTGACCTCCTCTACTCCGACACGTCGTGCTTCGAGAAACACAGCACCGGCATCTTCTCGCGCCGCGTGGCCGCCTCCACCCCCCGCGCGACGGCGGCGGGAGTCCACCACCGCACCTGCAACGGCGAGGTGTGTCACAGCCATCCCAGCGACGGCAGTCTGCACCTCACGCTGCATCCGGCGGATGTGGCGCTGCTGCTGGAGCGGGGATGGGGTCAGCGGCATCCGTTGGCGCGGGAGGACTGGTGGTGGGGGGTGGTGCGAACCGTGCCCCCGGGATTCGTTATGGTGTATGCGCCGCGCGATGCCGAGGAGCTGGCCTGCGTGATGGAGATTGTGCGCGCGGCGGTGTGGTGGGTGAGCGATCAGGAGTTAGCATCGGGGGAGTCCATGCCAGGAGTGGGAGTGGGAGGGAGTGGAAAGTAGGGGTTGTGGAGAGGTCAGGATTGACTACATGCTCTACATACTCAACACCACAATGCATCAGATACATGGGCACCCGTTCGTGGTTCGTAAATATCAAGTCTTGACGGTAACAAACAGCAGATGGAAAAGGCACAAGCAGAGAAACGCACACAATGAGAGGTTTTTAAGGCACAAGGAGGATTCGTTGGGATCGACGCCGGGATGAAAGGAAAAAATAAGAAAAGCTAATATCATATAGAGGAATGAAGAGCCGTTAGAGAACATACAAGCACGACCAAAGTAACAGATCCCTTCCCTGTGCGCGGTTGTGTCTGTGCCGGCCCGGTTCCCCATCCATCATCCCCAACTCCCAGTTCACACGTCCAAATAGTATCTTCCACTCATTGCATTAGTTTAGTCCCGGTTGGCTTTCCGCAGGGCATCGGCGAGCCACTCGAGACCCTCGTACAGGCCATCACCAGTGGTGGCGCAGGTCGACTGGATGTACTGTGGGTGGAGACATATAAGTGTCGATTCCGGTTGGAGTCAAGGGGGAGAAACTTACCCAAGGACGGCGGGTGAGACTTTGCAGACCGAGCTGCTGGGTGATCTCGGCGGGGCTCATGGCGTTCTGGATCCATCAGTATTCATATCCACATCGCATCAGCACAGGGTCAAGGGCGTACCGGCAGATCCTGCTTGTTGGCGAAAACCAGGAGGAGAGCGTCGCGGAGTTCATCTTCGTTCAGCATGCGCTGCAATTCTTCGCGCGCCTCGACGATACGGTCACGATCGTTGCTGTCGACGACGAAAATGATACCCTGGGTGTTCTGGAAGTAGTGTCTCCAGAGAGGACGGATCTTGTCCTGTCCACCGACATCCCACACGGTAAACTGAATGTTCTTGTACTCGACAGTCTCGACGTTGAAACCTGTTCCGAAAGACCAAGGTCAGCGAGCGGTCACGGCGGGTGGTGTTGACGATGCGATCCAGTGATTCCACGAGCGAGGGTTTCCGACGATGATGGAGCGACGATGACCCCGGGAGGGAGGGATGGAGACTGACCGATTGTGGGGATGGTGGTGACGATTTCACCCAGCTTCAGCTTGTACAGAATGGTGGTCTTTCCGGCGGCGTCGAGACCGACCATGAGAATTCGCATCTCCTTTCTGCCCCATAGGCGGTCGAAGATCTTGGAAAAGGAGAGACCCATGTTGACGGTGGCGAATGCGAGTCGTTCGGGATCTGTTGGGCAGAACGCGATGTCAGACGGGGAGATTCGGCGAGAAACCAGTGACGGATGGATCGATTGATTGATTGATCGGAGGGGAAATTTTCGGAAAATCCAAGGAAAGGAGAATGAGAGAAGAAGGGAGAGGCGGGAGGAGGAAGAAGGGAGTGGTCAGGTCGACGAGGGGAGGGCAGAAACCAGATCACGTCGGAGGTGGAAATAATGTGGGAAGACGCAATCAGGGGGGGGAGGACGGCGACCGGACAGGGGAAAACGAAGACAAAGGAATTATGCGGAAGAGGGAGAGGATGGGAAGGGAGATAGTCGGGGGAGAAGGAGGACTTACCACAGGTGCGATGAGGGGATTGACGATGAGAGGAGGAAGGGGAGGAAAAAGGAAGAAACAGTGTCCAGATGAGTTAGTGGTAGTAGGTCGGCGGTGATGGCAAGTCAGTCAGATAGGGAAGAGAGAGAGACAAGAGAGAGAAGAGGCAGAAGAGACAAAAAGGGTTGGTATGGTAAAGTCTCGTACGGTAACTATCCTGGGTATCGATGTGGAATGCCAGCACACGCAACCAGCAGTCAACTTCACTTGTTCGATTATCAGTTCCTAAAATTCATAGAAGTTTATCTCTCTACATATAATCGTTCCTCTCGACAAGACAAGTGTCCCTTCTCTCAGGCAACGTCGTTTCTCTCCTGGATCATCGGGATGAGGTCGAGAAGAGGACACGGTGTTTCCGTTTCTATTGGCGGTTCCGCTGACTCAGCCACAGGTACATGGCGAATGTATGGCTCCACTGCCGCAATCGAGGTACCTCTTGAGGTGCCTGGCTGGTATTCCGTTACTGTACCATACCAAACACTCTGTATATGGTATCGAAAGGGTCCAGTGGATCATGGACGGTCTCGTGCTCCCGAATATTTCCTCCTTCCAACTGGCCGGGTGGTCCTAACGCTCGTCACCGAACCCACCGGGACCACACCCCCTACGCGTCATGTCGGTGCTGGGTCCATAGGTATGGACTCTTTAATTATTCTATTTAGACCGTCTTATATCGGTTCCTGTCAAAGCTGGAGAAGTACGAAGTAGGAGTTTGCAGGGTGAGGCTCTAGATAGGGCTAACCCTGGCAGCCCTTTTGCCTAGTCTCCTTCAGGAAGCATCCAGCCTCGGGCAACCCTTTAAGTATATACATCCAGTCCATCACCTCGGATCAAGACATACTCCGTATATTTTAGGAACCACCTCCATCATCCACCTTCCACTCGATCCGCTGAATCGATCCTTCGTTCTATCTCGAAGTAGAAACGAGGCCATGCGCCGTGACTACGCAACAAGGCCTTGCACCGTGACTATGTAACAAGCCCTCAATTTCTTGACGACCTTTGAGTGAGGCGTGCCAGAGCGGTGATTTTCCCGCATGGTCTTCAGAGTTGGCGTCGGCGCCGTATTCCAGAAGAAGTCGGCAAAGCACTTCATTACCGGCAGCTACCGCATGCATGAGCGGCGTCATCCCTTGGTCGTCAGTGAGATTCGCCGGGACGCCACGATCAAGGAGAGCTTGACACAGTTTTCCTGGGCGGCCATGTTGGACCGCATAAAACAATAGCCTTTGGTATCGATGATCCGCAATATCGAGCGCCGAGCCATTTTCTATCAGACAGAGACAGACAGTCGCGTGGTTATTGTCGACGGCATGAAGCAGCGGTGTTTTATTCTCGTGATCTTCATGGTCGATATCAGCGCCGTGAGAAAGGAGAAGCTTGCACACATCGTCTTTCCCTAGAGCCGCGGCCCAGGTCAGTGGTGTCCATCCGCGCTCGTCCTCCACATCAACTTTCATATCCGCACGCTTCAGGAGCATTTCAACGATATTGGCTCTCCCATACTCTGCTGCGTGCGACAACAACGTGCGGCCCCTGCCGTCGGCAATATGGTTTCGAAAGCCATCTTGTGATAAGTACATTCTAAGGATAGTCTCATTGCCGATCCGCACCGCTTGATGGAATGGAGTGAGCCCGTGATGGTTTGTCGGGAAGGCATCAATGTCGCTTCGGCTCAACAAGAGCCAAACAATATCAAGATGGTTATGCTCTACAGCCTTCCAAAGGGCCGTTTGGGATAGTTCGTCTGTTGAATTAACATTGACATGTTTCTGCGCAAGGAGGAACCAGACGGCAGGCGCATTGCCGAATGACACTGCGTGCCATAGAAGCGTACGCCCATGAATATCTTGTTTGTTGACCTTTGGGTCGACGTGTCGCCGTAGATCCCTCCATCTTCCTGGGTCGTCCCTCCCAGCTGCTCTAAGTACCGCATCCAGTGCGTCACCGTCTTCCGCACGATAATAATCGACTGTATGTCCCTGGGCAGACATCAAGGCCCAGGAAAACACTTCCGAGTCTACCCCCCGATCAGGTGGCTCTGGCAGGGAAGAGCTTGAGCTCGTTGATCGCCGCTGCTGAACTCGAATATGTCGCATAGGAAACTGCGCTGGCTGGAACCGTGTTAGATAAATCAGCTCTACTCGATCACACCAGACGCGCTCAAACAGCTCCATCGTAAGGTGAATATCGCGAAGATAGACCGCGAGGAAGCAGGTTTCCTTCCCACGTCTGGAAGCTGACAGGATAGCCCATCCAAGACCATTTCGACCAACCGGAAGAAAAGGAAGCTGCAGCTGGATCCCCTTATTCCCAACCGTCCATGGGATATTCGAGGTGACAAAGGGACTCTCGGACACGACCACATCAGTACACCCCTCGAATGCGTCGGCCGAGGGGGCTAACAGCCCGCTAGATGGGATCGGCGACTGCCACGCAAAGAGACTCATGTCGTCGGACACCCGCATGATTTCTTCTTGGAGTCGATAAAACGCCTTCTGGCCTTCTCCATATACCAGAGGGATACTGATTCTAAAGAGGCCCAGGAGACAGTACGCACGATCTTCCACGCGAGTCGTTCGTCGTCCCGCGGCCCAGGACATTCTCTGGGCAACACTCATAGTCTCCAGATCGTCGTCCCCAGAAAGGATGCCCTCCGGAATCCCAGTGCGCTCGGATATGGCGCTCCGCAGGCCTTCCTTCGTCCCAAGCACTTCCCAGCGCGCATCCAGGAATACCACCGTAGACGGCGCGACCAGTTCCTGCAGCGTCCACCCGCGCGTAAACCACCTGCTCGTCGGAACGTCGCTGGGAGACCACGCATCAGCCAGCCACGCATAGCAGGTCTCCGCCTGCTGGTACCATCGGTACATGGAGTTGATTGCTTCGGACAGCTCGGCACTGCTGGTCTTGTCGATGCAGCAGGTGTCCATCCAGAGCCAGTCGTATCCAGATTGTCGAGCAAGGCCACAAGCGCGACGGAGTTTTGTATATCCTGTTTTGTTGACTAGGGTTTCATAGTGGGGTGTCTCAACTTCTAGGTCCCTCAATGTGATTTCCTCCTTGTCCCATGTGTGCGATAAAATGGCGTATGGCGGGATCTCATCATCGGTGAACTCGATGACCTTGAACGGGGCGGATGGCGGCTCTGTCGTATGTAGCAGACGCATATCCTGGTTGGAAATGGCTCTTTGCCTAGTGAGCTGGGGGATTGGGAGAAGGAAAATTCCCTCTCTGTCGAGGGCTATGCTTCCAGCCTCGTGTCTCCAGCGAGGCTGAGTGACGCCCTGCGGGGTATATCAGTGATGCCTGCTCAGAGCCGATTGCCATAGTCACTGCGCACTAGTTATGCCTTCACAGCCTCTGATTGTGGCCACGTGATCGAGGCTATATAAAGCACTTGTTTGCTTCGCTGAGCTTCAGAGAATTCTACCACCTCCAAAGCACGCGAAGGCTTCCCACAAAAAGCAGTTGGTCCCCAATCATCACTACCTCCACAGGGACCTACAATGGCCTAGAGAAGGCTTGCCACTAACTGGGAATCAAGATTCGCAGGAAGTAACCTTGGGCGTTTTTCCGGACCTTCACAACACGATTTGTCAATTGGCTTCGCGTCTAACAACTGGTTACGATGTCCACCTACAACGGCTTCCGTACCTATTCATTATTTATCATAGGTCATGGAGGCTCATAGAAGCCTGCCCAAATGTTGATAGAATTGGTTGATCCTCATATGAGGACACTTGATGAGTAAGTTAGACTGCTATTCTTAGTTTGAAAATCATGGTTTCTGACATCTTCAAAGTCTCTTTAGTATCCAGTCAGAGCCCAAATGGAGGCTACGTGGACATCGTCACAGACTCAAGAAACAGCGAAGTCTGGCGTGCCTATCCCGGTCAGTCTAAGCCTCCACCAGGCTGCATTCAAACCCACAATCGGGCACTCTTGCGCAGGTCTACGAGCACACTGCACTATTATGTCATTGCTCAGGGACAAGGCCATCGAGCCGCAAACTGACTCAAGCGCTGGAAAGTGCCAAAGAGTACCGAACTATCAAATAGGTCTCGAGCTGTGGCCTTGAACATATTATATATCGCAATGTGTCGAGCATTCCACACACTTCCAGGAGACACTTTGGAAGATATCCTTGATGCAGAACCACCAAACTCGAGCAACACAAGGATATCTATTCCGTGCCAATTTCACGGTAGTGGCTGGTGACGAAATCTCTAACCAGGGGCGGCGAACCCCATGCAGAGAGATTTGACGAAATGACGCAGTCCCTCCGGTCAACCCAAAAGAGTGAGACTGAGACATTGATCCGGTTGAACCTCAATTATCCAAAACAGCGGGTTACGGGTGGTCCTTATGTGTAGACCTGCTGTGCAGAAACTTGTTATTCACAGAATGCGAGGAGACACACCTCAAGCTAGAAGCTTGGGAGTTTCCATGCTTCTTGACACCGAACGAAGCGATCAAACGGGTATATGTTCGAATACAGCCAAACTGCGTCCATGGCCATGTATTACACCTTACGTACCACTACAAATCCCCAAACCGATGGGGTGCATTCCTAAATAGAAACTGACGAAAATCCACAAAATATCCGAGGATCTTCATTCACATCAGCTATCATTGACACCGTCGATATTTGCCCCTACATGGAAGGTCCTCTGGGAGCAGGATCTTGTTAGGTTAGATTTGATCATCTAATGTCAATGTGCCAGTTAGATAAGTACCAGTAGAAGTACCCCAAAACTCGTAGGCACCCGAATATCTGAGATATGGTGGCTTAATAAAAAGGCAAATCTTCTCAAGAAGCAATCGTATACTACCTAGCTTGGCAGGGGTGTGGTTATGGCTATATTTGCTTCCCATGACTAACTGAATGAAAGTCTTCGACTGTTCGGCATACCTATAGATCATTGTCTCGAGAAAATACAACCGTATTCAAATCCCCGTTGTACCTTCGATTCGAATATGTCACTCGGCAGCTCCCGCCTTATCCCCTCGACGGGACGAGATCCTCTCCCTAGAGGAACGAAAAAACGACCGGAACAGGGACTGGTAGATGGTTTTGCCTTCGACCGTGTCACTGAGGTACCCGAATAAGCCGAGTAGCACCATTGACAAGAACAAGATCACCGCAAAAGCCACCCAGTACTGTGTCGGCGTATACCCTCCCTTGACGCCCTCGAGCTCGGTTGAGAAGTACCCCGTCATCAGACTCACTGGCAAGAACAGGATGGTCGCCTTGGCCAGCAAGATCGTGATCCTCGTGAGCTTCTCGACAGCCTGGGAGTCCTTTAAGGCGATCAGGTTGAAGTTCTGCCCTGCTTGTCAGCAACATGTTGTAAGATCTCGCCTTGAAAATAACGATAAGTATCATACCAAAAAAGTGAGGGACTCCTTCTCAGTCAGACAGGTGTCGATCTCAGACAGGCAATAAAGCTTGATCCGATCCAGCAGTCTTTCGAAACGTGCCACAGCAGCTGAGCTCAGCTGGACCCCGACTGGGTTATCTGGGAGGCTCGAGAAGGAGAAATTGTTTTGCAAGGCTGCCTGGCGGGGATCCACTATCTCACTTTCGCCAAATACGGGCCCAAGGGCCATTGGAGGGCGACTCGAGCGCGCCTCATCACGGAGGAGTCGTTGTCTCTGTAGAATGCGCGTCATGATCAGCTCATAGCTGGAATAAAGCCTTCTAAGAACCGCGAGCTGCCGGCCAAGCCCATGGAGTTCATTAACCAGGTCCACGGCTGGTCTTGTCAACATATCCGTTCTCTGCAATGAGTTAGTATACTGCTATGTAGAATAGACTCCCAGCTTACCAATTTGTCCAGTATAACCCCGTACTTGTGCTCCCGCTTAGCGACCAAAGCATAACTCGAAACCCAGTCGTCAAAGATGTAGTAGAACAGCAAGCTAGGGCCGTCGTCCTGTTTGATGCTGGCATGATCGCCGTCCCCGCCGTGGAAAGGTCGCACGCGAATCGTAATCAACGAGTCGCTCGCAGAGGAAGCAAAATGCTGTTTAGACACTCCAGAGAATATGAATTGAATGTTCCTACGGACAATGCCCAGGACCGCCTTCAGCTCCTTCTCATTCGGCCTGGAGAGTCCGGGGTAGGGATTTTCTTGCATGGAGATCACGGTTCCTGCAAAATTAGAATGCGCAAAATCAGCTGGTGCATCTGATCCTACCATCGTCACATAGAATCAGCCACGACCATAATCGGATACCATCGGGCAAGTGCTTTCCGTTCGACACGTTGACATTTGGTACGACATGTAGCGAGTTATATCCGGTACAGGTATCTACTGTTGGTTAGTATAGTCGATATGGGGCAAAAGGCATGGTGGAAGTACATCTTGGGCCGTAATCCACGGAACAGAAGTGCCAGATTTGATTCGTTACATGAGCAAACGTAAGTCCCCTAAATGATGCCGCTACTTGCATCTCACTTGGGTCGGATAGGTCTTTCAGCCCATATGCTTCTTCGAGATCGTGGACTCCCGGAGATTTTGGTGTCGGATTGAGATTGCTGGTGTGAGTGGCGTTTCTCATCGGGGGTTCAGGTGCAGGAGGGTTTAAAGAGGGTTGTACGGGGTCTGTACACATCATGCCCTGTAGGCGTTCAGAGACCCCATAATGGCGAGTCAGGACCTTGATATAAATATTAGCTTGAGTCTGGTCGGATGAGGATACGCGAACACACCTTGATGAGTTCCTTTTGTTCTTCTGGGGCCCATATATGGCTATCTTCAGTGAGTTTGATGTTGCGAAATCGTCGGATAGATAGAGAGGGTATGGAGCTCACATCCACCTAGTGCCAAAGCATCGGGGTTTCTAAGTACGAGTTAATTTCCGCCGTTACAATCTCATTGTTCCGGTACGTACTGGTTTGCGGAACAAGTGTGTGAGCTCATCGGGGTCCAGATTCAAGGCGCACCAAGCGTCGTCATTTCCGAAATCGAGAACGAAATTCCGGGTATCCACGCTCTGCAGGCCTTGCAGATATGTTTTGAAGTTCAACTCATTATCGATGTCACAGAATTTATTCCACAGAGAGGAGTGGCGTCTGAAGCTCTCGTAGTACTCTTGCGCAGTCTGTCCACTATGTGATTGCGAAGGGTCGGTCATGCTTTGTCAGACTGATCAAGCTGATGTAAAAAGAAGAGAGCTAAACACAAACCAAAGCGAGAGAATGGGGAGTGGAAAAAGAAGGTTGCAGAGGGATTAGGCCCCTAAGTATGCGGGTGAAGATAGCGTGTTGCCCGAGAAGGCAAGCGATCACCAGCCTCGTCTGACCCCGGCCACTTGCGGCTGACACGGCCGCCACGCTCGCAGCTGACTTGTCCAGCAGGCCTCCAGTCAGTCGATCACTCAAGATATTTTCCTCTACCCGTGGTCAAGCTTTTTGACATGCGTTTCATACCTATGCTATGCATCTATTCACGATCGATTCAAATTAGTATTTACTACACTCCTTGGAACCCGCCTCATATTACGTGGTGGAGGGGCTCAATAGTTGAGTCCCTAACATAGGAGACTCCATTCGCACACTATGTATGTACAGAAACTAGGTGACTGGCCCGGGGATATCGAGATCGAGGTTGTCCCAATCCCAAATCTGGCTCAATTCACCCAAGTCCAGATCAGGAATATCCGCCAATCCGGCCATCTCACTATCGAGAGTGTCCGCATCAGGAGTTGCAAATGCATTGAAGCCATCCATTCCAGACATTTCTGTGCCAAACTGCCGTGAAATGTGTACTGAATCATCCATAACCGGGACGTTGGTGGACGACTCGGTCGGTTGGTTACCGGGAGGCGTGCGAGGCCCTCCTGTCGAATCTTCCGATGACTTATACCCGGCCATTCTCTTTTCTGCAGGAGACAACGCCATGCTACTGCTGAGTTTGAAGAGTATCCCATAGCACCGAGTGCTAGTTTTGCTGTGACGAGAGCTCTGTCTGAGCGACTCGAGGGCCAACCCAATTCCCTCGATAACTCTATCTCGTTGGTATAGTCTCCGACTGGGATCATGCAGTATCGCAGAGCATAAGAAAGCAGCCGTATCAAATATCAAAAACGGCGCAAAGTGGAAATTCATATTCCGCGGCGGGAGATAACTCAGATGCTGGCGTGACACCTCTAGCAGCTTCAAGGCACAATCCACGGCCATGGGTTGCAGGCTTTTTTCGATGCTGATGGAGTCTGCATCCATAGTCTTCGTCAAACACTGTTTCAAGGGAAGGAGCATGACCATATAACCGATGACATGGAGCGTGGAGCGTTTTACAAGAATATAATTATGGGCAGTGTCCCACCGCGTGTCTGGGCTTGTGAGACTGAAAACTGATGGGAGGGAGGCGAACCATCGTTCAGTCTCTTGCTGAATAGCGACTGCTTGTGAAGGAGACAAGATGCCTCCCATCACACCGGGTATCTTGGAAATCATCTGGCCTAATTGGCACTCGAGGGCCAATGGGGTTATCGGAGATGGCAATCCTTCCTCACACTCGGGGCTTTCCAATCGGAGATTAGGCAACTCAAAGCTGCAATAATTGCTATTTATAATGAATGGTCGAGACAATAATAGGGACATTTGCCTTGTTCGGTCAGTAACACGTGGATAGATGTGAAATTGTAGGCAACGCACCAGTCCCAAGCATAGAGGACGCACCAGACTCGCCGACGCATTTCTATATCGAACTCGGAGATCTTCAATCTTGAGGAGCTCCTGTGCATGCCTAAAATCGGTGAGCGTTAGAAGCAGGTTCAAGTCTACGCAGTAAATAGTGCAGGGCCACTACCTAGTTCTTGAGCTTCGTGGATGGCGGCACTCAGGGCATGCCACGCCTCCACAAACGAAGCCTCAATCTTGAACCAGTGGGCGTTCAGGAACAATTGTTGAACCTGCGTCAATCCTCCCTTCCCCGGAGGAATAGTACTGCTTAGCTGCTTCGCCACATGATGATATCGTCGGGAAAGCGTGGTGATACTTTCTCCGAGCTCCGATTCAAGCTTATGCTGTGCATCGGTATCTAAAAAGCAAGCCGAGCATGCACAAACATGCAACAAAAGACAAGTAAACTCTGGGGTCAAAGATTGCCCATTGGCTTTGGCTGTCCACCAGGCGACATAGTCGGATGAAAACGTGGGAGGGTAAAGAATATAGTATTGATAGTTTGTGTCGGTTAGAAAATGCTGTACCAACATGTCTTTCACGTGTAAGCACTTCGTTTCTCTGTGGAAACTGGAAGATATATGCATACCTGTGTATGGTTTGGGAGGAATCGCACGCAATGCATTCTCCATTTCCAAGGATCTTATTTCGGTTTTTTGAGGTAGATTCACTCCAGCCTTTTTTTTGGGGTGCGTATCAGCCATAAGTCAACGGCAAAGCGCAGAGTCCGAGATTCATACAGCATTGACGCCTTCTTTGATTGCAGAGCAGGGGTCATCATGAAGATAGCCCAAAGCCCGAAAATCCTCATTCTTGATAACGGTCTGTTTGCCAGCATCATCCAGGGGATCCGGCTCCCTATCTACGATGCGTTGCGGGAGAGCATTCAACGTGCTATACTTCAAGTCAGTCTATGAGGGCGATGAAAGCATCAACTCTGCGAACCTCTTATTGTTTGCAGTAGCCGGTCGAGCCGCCTTTACGATCCGTTTGGGCGCGAATTTACAGAGATGGGCGATCCGCCTCGCCTGGCAGTGGTTACAAGGCCATTCGCGACTACACTATATGATATTAGTGCGATTCCTTACTACTGGAACGATCGCATGGGCTTCTTGCCTTCTGCTTCCGTCGCTGGCACTCGGTACACGCGGTACCCGGGCGCACGGATTTGGTAGGGTCTGCTGGATTCACCATGGCTCAGGTCGTCTGCTGATCAGGACCATGTATGGAGTCGCTTCAGATAGGAAGAATGCATTGAATTGATGCAAAAGAGAGAGATTCCCCATCTGGCCAAAGGGACTGTATCGTGCATGAGTGTCGATGCATAGGTAAGTGCGGGAAGATCATTTATGCCTGAGTAATAAGGCGTAAATCACATGAGCTAAATTACTCATCTTAGGGCACCACTATCCCTGTTCAGGGTTAGCGGATACCCGCACCCACAAGCGGAGAAGCGCGAATTGATTTTCTGGCGGCGGGAAAAGTTCAAGGCTTTCTCTTCTTGTTTCGTTCCGATATTCAGCGCAGAGCCACACCATAAGGATTTGAAGATTCTTTTGGAAGACTGTCACCATCATGTCTAAGATCACAGTCGGTATGTTTTATCTTCATTACTCGTCAGCTATCATTCTCTTGACCTCTCACTAATCGCTTTTCTGTCCTACAGCCGGAGTGCGCCAGAACATCCAGCAGCTGCTGGACTACTCTCAGAATGAGAAGAAGAGAAACTTCCTCGAGACCGTCGAGCTTCAGATCGGTCTGAAGAACTACGATCCCCAGCGTGACAAGCGTTTCTCCGGCACCATCAAGCTTCCCACCGTCCCCCGCCCCAACATGACCATCTGGTATGTTTCGCCCTCTGGGATCGACCGACCGGACCCTTCGGAACAACCCGTGCGATGGAGAGGTCGAGTCGTCGCAGAAAGAACCTCATGAGCTGACTCATTCGCCTGTTTCTAGCATTCTTGGTGACCAGCACGATCTCGACCGTGCTAAGCACCACGGCATCGATGCCATGTCCACTGATGACCTGAAGAAGCTGAACAAGAACAAGAAGCTCATCAAGAAGCTTGCTCGCAAGTACGATGCCTTCCTGGCTTCCGACAGTCTCATCAAGCAGATCCCCCGTCTCCTGGGTCCTGGTCTCTCCAAGGGTATGTCGTTCTCACGATCTCGGTGCAGGCTTCAGATACTGACAACCTGCAGCTGGTAAATTCCCTACCCCCATCTCCCACGCCGAGGATATGTCCAAGAAGGTCACCGAGGTCAAGTCCACCATCAAGTTCCAGCTTAAGAAGGTGCTCTGCCTTGGTGTTGCCGTTGGCAACGTCGGTATGACCGAGGACGAGCTTGTCTCCAACGTCATGCTCTCCATCAACTACCTCGTCTCCCTCCTGAAGAAGGGCTGGCAGAACGTTGGCAGCCTTGTCCTCAAGGCTACCATGTCTCCCCCCAAGCGTCTCTACTAAGCTATTGGCGCTCTAGGGCTACGCTGGGGATCGTTTTTAGGGGCTAGAAGACCGGTTATGTATACCATATTTACGGGAATATGACTCTCTTTAGTTCCTATCTCTGGATCGTCTTGGGTAGTGCACGTAATCTCGGTCATCCAAGTGATGTCTCAATATATATTGGTACAGTCTAACTACAAGTAACATACAGGGTAGAACGAAAAGGAAACCTCAAGTTATCCGGTTATTGCATCCCATGCATCAGATCTGTCTTATCCAAAATCATTCCCCGGAGGCCAATGAATTCTCTTAGGCTCTCCCACTCTTCACCTTCCTCTTCACCCCTCATATATGGATCTTTGAACCCCCATGCAATGGCAACTCGATCGAGAGCTGCGCGTTCCTCTTCCCGGAGCCACCGATGTCGCAACGGGATCCCAGGAAGCCATACAACACGCTCCATGTGATCATTTGCTGTCGTGATAGCTAGGAGACCCACAGAAGATACACCCCCGACATAGGCCAGAGACGCAGCGAAGGCAATCCCTGTCGCCATGCTCGGGTCCATGGTGTTTTGCAGGGATGATGCCCAAGACGCAATCACATAGCAAGCAGCCGGGGCGGTCGCAAGTCCACCTAGGGGCACGGATGCCTTCTTAAAAATCTTTGCGCGGTGGAAGGCCGGTGCACAGAACGTGTTGTCAATGATCTCCAACACAAGAGGAAGGTTTCGTTGCTCAATGGCGACATCCAGAGCCATGTTGGCCAGCTCCGTTGGAACAGCACTGTTGACGCTCTTGGGGTTCGCCCTGTGGTACTTTACCGGGGAACTATTCTCCTCGGGCACCGGCTTGTTGGCATAAAGGTGGAAGATCTCCGGGAATTGCTCGGCCCGCTTGAGCAAGGTCTGGATCTTGGTGTAGCAGGCAAGTGCCTCAGGAGAGATAAACACCTTTTCGTCCGTCAGAAGGTCGTAAGCCACCTGGGCGAGCGAATTGGCCAGCTGTGGATGCGGGTTGCGCAGTGACTTCGATCGTTTCTTCCCACTGTTCTTCTCCTCCAAGTCCAGGATAGATGAGATTTCGTTTTCTCCCTTTCCTTCCGACGACGACTGCTTTGCCTTTTCGGGCTCTGGTAGCACGAGTGCTTCGGCGAGTTCTTGGCATCTATGTAGTAGCTGGACGACCGCCTCGTTGGAGGGGACGGCATCGACGCTTCGAAGCTCGGTGGAATCATGGGCGATCTGTCGCAAAGTTTCTTCGGCTTCCGTTGGGGGGGCTGGGTCGGACACTGTCGATGAGAACCATTTGGAAATTTGGCTTGTAGAATTCCCTGGAGACTTCAAGTCCTTTTTCGATCGCCATTGTCCGGTTTGCGTTTTGCGACTCAACGGCGTCGTTGTCGAGGAGTAAGACCGGGCGATTTGGAGACGGGGTTGAGGAGTCTGAGTCCCGGATAGCCGACAGAACTGACAGACCAGAGCCTGGGGGCTTCGGGGTTTGGGACGTAGGGCAATTCCCTTCATGATGAGGAAATTGGACGGGGTGGTGAAAGGGAACAAGAAGTGATGCGATCACGGCGAAGACACGGGCCCAAGGCGGAGACTTACTGCCGCCGCCGCTAATCGTTGCCTGCTGCTCCCGTTCACTATCTCACTCTCCCCCTCTGTCACTCCCCCATCTACCTGTCCTCTTCTGTTGAAACAACACATTCTGTTACTACCTGAATCTCTAATCCGACGTCTTCATCTACGCACAAGTATCAGATGATCCGCTCGATTCCGGAAGACTGATCCTTTCGTGATCGCTTCGGTTCCTTCACCCTTTACGCCCAACGTCATCAACCCATCTGTACAAGCCAACACTATGCCTCCTCCCCCACCACCACCGCCTCCTCCCGGTGGAATGGGAGGCCCTCCTCCCCCTCCTCCCCCAGGATCTTTGCCTTCCATGCCAGGGAAAAGTGATGTGAAGGGTCGAGTATGTTGGGACCGTCGGAGACAATGAGTGTGTGATTTCGTGGCTAACGTACTTCCCAGAGTGCCCTCCTTTCAGATATCAACAAAGGTACGAGATTGAAGAAAACCGTCACCAACGACAGATCGGCACCGATGATTGCCGGCGGAGGTGTCAAATCCTCTGGACCTCCGTTGGGTGCCGCTCCCCCTGTTCCTGGCATGGCAAAGCCCCCGCCGCCGCCGGGAGGGCTTGCACCACCAGTACCCCCCGGACAGGCCGCCAACCGACTACGGAGTAATAGCGATACTGGGTCAGGAGGGGATAGCGGTACTGCACTGCCAGCAGCGCCCCAACTTGGAGGGCTCTTTGCCGGCGGAATGCCTAAACTGCGCAGTCGAGGAGGCGTTGACACCGGAGCTAATCGAGATTCCCCATATCTCTCCGAGACGGACGGGGCACGGCCACCTCCAAAGCCCCCTGTTGCATCTGCTCCCAAGCCTCCTGGAGCCCGGCCCCCTCCGCCGCCGCCGAGCTCGGAATCTTCCCCCGCACCTCCCGTCAATCCCCTAGTCGCCAATCTGCGGAAACCTCCCCCAAGACCTGCTTCCAGACCGTCATCGACAATATCAACTGCGTCGGTCAAATCGGCACCCGATATCCCACCTCCTCGTGCACCTCCGCCATTGCCCGGCTCCGCAAAGCAGCCTCCGCCACCCCCCACGAGTTTGCGAAAGCCACCCGCAGCCCCTGCCCCGCCCCCTCCGTCAACAAGCCCGGCTGCACCACCTCCACCCCCGCCTGCAGCTTCTGCTCCTCGACCACCGCCAGCACCTTCGCGATCTACTCCTCCGCCTCCGCCTCCCCCTGCGGCATCTGCACCGCAGCCGCCTAACGGGACGAGTGCTTCATCTATTGCCGTTCAAGCTGCGCGGAATGCGCTGGGACATAGCCATCAGACACCATCCGCCCCTCCACCACCACCTCCAGCCGCATCTGCTCCCTCTGCACCTCCTCCCCCTCCCCCTTCTGCACCACCTTCGGCCCCTTCGACCGCCACCAATTCATACGATAACTACCACCCCGATCGATCGACATTGGACCCGAGTGCTTATACTCTGAGCAACGGCGGACCACCGGTGGGGTCGAGTCCCGGAAGCGCAGGTCCGCATGGGTCGACTCGAATTGACGACAACCGATTTAAGTTTCAGAGCGAAGGATTATTTCCCAAGCCGCGCCCGTTTGTGGGAGGTGCGCGCCGGTACCGTGCGGGTCGGGGTAGCAGTGTTCCGCTGGATTTGAGCGCATTGAGTGGTTGAAGTCATCGTGGCCGAGACTTCGTCGCTTGAGACTTTTGTCGCGCCGTGTCCGTGTTTATAATGAAAGTAGAAGATAGCATTGAGGACTACTTACTACCTAGCGATGATGTATGTATGTAGATAGTCCGATAACTAATTTAAATTAGGTAAAGTGCCTCCTAAGCCGCTAGGCTAAATCCAATCTACTTTCTTAGCTTCTAGGATCGGGTTAAGTGCTTTGAGAAGCTCCTACCCTGTCCTTTACAAAACTAGCTATACTAACGCATAGCTATAAATATATGTCGAACTTCCTGACCTTACCTCTGGAGGTATTCTATATTTACAAGCTTCCTCGTAAAGGTAAAGTAGATAAGAAGCCATTCCTCCCTTACCGATACAGAGATTATGCTAAAGCCACCGGTATAGATGTCCCTGTTGAAGCTCACTCTTGAGGTCCTTTGTATGGTTGTGGCCTTAATCAGCCGGCTCTTCACGCTTTATGTTACACGTATTGCGTCACTTACGGCCTCTTTTTACCACGCCTTTTTAGGTACAATGTAGAATCTAAAGAGGCATCGGGGCTGTTATAGGTGGCTAGTCACAATTAGCCGGACATTGTAACAATCTTCTTGGAATACTATAGCGCTGATATCAATACTATAGATGCGAATGGAGATACTGCCCTATATCATGCTGTTTAATACGTTATGCTTCCGTAGTAAAGTATCTACTGTGAGACGGAAAAATCATTATTGATAGTAGGAATGCTTGGGGCAGGACTGCCCTTCACGTTACTACGTAAAACCTGTGTTATCTGTAAGTTTTTATCCTTGTTTTATATAAAACTAATCTCCAGTACAACAAAGTAGCGGCTTTCTTTAACGCTCAGTATATCAATATAATTTCGTGCTGCTACAAAGCGGCATTAATAGCAACGCAATGGATTGCATTGGAAGGACTGCTCTTCATGTCCTCGCTATATTATGATGTTTAGACGCACTCCTACTCTTACTCGGCTAACATAGTGTGTAAGTAAACGCTATTGATAACTGTAGCTATAGGCCTTTATTATACGCCTCTAAGAGCGGATTCTTATTAGGAAGTAAACTCCTGGTTCAGCACCTAGGTGTCTGCCTTAATTCTCCTCGCTATAGGGTATTCTGCTCTCTATAGCTTAGCGAGTATCCATATCGTAGCAATTTTACTATATAGACGTTGTTGAAGTTCAACAACATTTCCGAGACGTCGTCTCTTGTTCGTACTTTCCCCCGTCATAGGTCTAATGTGTAATACGTAGCGCCCATATTTTAGGAGTCGTGAGAGATAGGCTTGGCCTGCAGGGATTTCCGATGCTTCCGCCATGTTATTCGATAAATTTCAGTAGTAGTTTGAGTATAGACTCTGTCTTTTACCCCTGAGAACCTGATGGAAATTCTGTCAGATTGCGTTTGGTCTTTGCAGGCAGTGCACCAAACTCCTTCATACACCATCACTCTAATAATGTATGTAATCTTATAGAGACGGAAGAGGTAGAGCTTCAAACCCATTCTGGTCTGGTCTTCTATCTTCCACAACCACTTCCATTCCTCGTCGGCCACAGAACCCATCATTCCCTGCCGTAACCTCCACCATCCGAAACGAGCCACCACTCTGGCCTTCCTTATCCGGCATCCATACCTCCCTCTGTACTTTCGTTCCTGGCACCTCCGCCCTTCGAGGATTATACAACGGCAGCCCGGCAATCTTATTTAGCAGATCATGCGCACGCGCATATAACCGCTCAAACCGCCTTGTAGTTCCCAGCCACATCAGCGTCGTCGGCGTGTACGCCACCCGTACAAACGGATTCATATACACCCCCGTATCCTGTATCTCGCCTACATCATCCGGCGCATCCTGCAAATCCGCATGCACGAGACAACACTCCGACGCATCCCAGAATAATTCGTCGACAGCGCGGAACCGCACAGGGTATTCTTTCTGGAAAAACCACGCATTGAACGCGACTATCCCGCCCCAGCAGCTGCGCACGCGCACGGCGTCCCGGCCTGCTAGCACATCCTTCCGACTTATTCCGTGCCCTGCTGTCGTGAACCAGGGGAAAAACGGAAAGCCGATACCGTATCCTGCCAGGTCACGGGTAGCGTAGTTATCGTAGAATTTAAAAGGGTTGCTAAAGTCCACGGCGCAAGCGGCCCGGTAGGCTAGAGTAGTCTGCGCGTCGCGGGCGTTTGTGCAAAAGAGGAGCTGGAGGACTTCGACGGGATTGAAGTAGACATCGTTAACGTAGAGGAATTTGTCGTATTTAACGTGATTCTGTTTCTCGAGAGGCTGCAGAGCGCGGTTCCGTAGTGCAGCTAGGTAGTCAATGCGCTTGATGCGTCTCTCTCCGTTAGGGAATGTGACGCGAGGGAAGGTGTCGAAGGTAATATGCTCATCGACATCGATCACGATAGACTTATTGCATGGGATTCGCCGCGTTAGGGTCTCGAGGGCTTGCTTGCCCTCTTTCCCACTGTTGTTCTCGTACAGACTGAGGAAGACGTTGTCGTGGCCGAGTAGGTCGATCAGCTGCTCGAGCGCTTCGCCCCATTGACCGCCGGCGTACTCCCCATGAGGATCGTACAAAATAGCGGCGATAAATACTTTTTCACTGTGGGTGTTTCCCCGTCCGGGGGCATCAGAAGTGGAAACTGCTTTTGTGAGCTTCTTATAGCAAGGTGGAAGGTGAGTGTAGGAAGGCCAGAAGATAAATGTTAGCATAATATCACACAAAATGATTGTTACTGCTATCCAGAGAAGCAGCAGGATATAACGGTACGGAGTACTCGGTCTCCGGGCAAAGATAGCTCTACCATGCCAAGGTGACCGGGGAAGCAAGAAATACCCTGACGAAGGGGGTCGGCGGAGTAGCCTGGCCAGGAGAAGTTTGGCGCGCACCCATAACATGCCGGCGGTTTGGATAGGATTCGGGCACAATATTCCTAGAGAGAAAGACTGAGTCTAGTCATGGATATCTGTCACAGCGCCATCTAGACCGACGAGTTACTGTAAGGAATGAGCAAGGTCGTCAAGGTGTCCAACGCCGTAAGTTAAATACGCGAGACAGACTGACAGGCGCAGATTTCTCTCACGGATCCAGGTATTCAGAATGTCGTAAAAGCCGAAGACACCCCTTGCCTGCTTCTCGTGGCTAACTTTGTAGATCACGGCTTTTTGCGACCCCTTATTTGCAACTTTAACGCACTTTGGCGTGTCCAATTGTCCAATATCCTCTCATAGCCTGGACAGACATTAACGGGACAGAGCCACAAGGAGCATCCGAACAAGAATTTAGAATAGTTAGGATACATATTCGCTATACAGGAAAGTGTGAGGGTCGCATGACTCTAAACCAGTCACAGTCGGCCCCCCTAGTTTTCGTGCATAGTCGCGTTACCTGTGTAACGATATTCCAACCCTTCAAGGAGTCGCGAAGTGACCGTCACTTCTCATACAAACTCCGGCTGCGGAGAAGCGGAGTCGCACACTTTACCTGCCGCTAGCCTAATGCGGCTATTATCTGTATTAAATACTAAATTTATTATAGTATTTCTAACTGCTTAGTAGACTTGCACACGGTTAGGTTATGTTAGGTTATAGGAAAGAAAATTTAACCTAACCACGGTATAGAAAAATCAGCGGCGTTTAACCGTCTTAACTGTCAGTGAGGTGACGATGTTACGAGTAAGCTCCTCGCGAACAGCCCAATTCCTTTTGGCAGCATCCGCCGGTTTCACAGGGATGAGTCCACGACTTGATAATTTCTTCTCCCTATTAATCAAAGAACATGACACTCCCGACAGCTGCCTGCTCGTCTAGTTCTCTCTCTCTCTCTCTCTCTCTCTCTCTTTTATAGAGAGACAAAAACCAAAAAATGTGGCCCGAGCCGCGGATCGAACGCGGGACCTCTCGCATATATGCTAAGGGTGAACCCTAAGCGAGAATCATACTGATTTCGTGTTAGTAAAGGCATTCCGGAGTAACACGGAAGGGGATGTTGCTTACCCACTAGACCACCCGGGCTACTTGATATTAACATAGCTAACAATCCGTGTTAAAATTTCGGCACCGACGGCGTGTTGTGGACCCTGTCAGGGGTAATTGGTCATGTCGGAGCCGTGATGACGTCGATGCCGAGAAGAGTCACAACCCGAGGGATGATCCCGAGTCAAGAGTTCCATGCGACGAACCGTTGATGGCTGATCTTAGGACAGAGTGTGGATACATAGCGATGGAAAGTAGGGCGAATGGTATGAATGTTGGAAGGATGTCGTGACGGGTGGGCTTCCCCGTACTCAGTCTGCTTTCCGTCCGCCTGCCGTCTCTTCGGACAGTCGCTCCAACCAGGCCGACACCTGCAGCTCCCGATTATGCTTCTCCGGATAGCATGCCTCTGAGTACTGCTGTGCGGTAACGAGAGTGTCGATGTTGCGCTCGGTCAAAGGGATTTTGTATCGGTTCTTCTGCTTGAGGAGTTCTCGCTCGGCCCGCGCTGCGGGCGATAGTTTGGAGAGTGTGTCTCGGATACGTCGTATCCCAGCGTTGGGGAAGTAGGAGATGCGCGGTGGTCCAAAGGGGGCGTCTACCCTCCAGGGGTCCTCAGAGACCATAGACTGGGGGTTTTTCTTGCGTGGGAGAGGACGGAACTTGGACATGTCGATGGGAGGGAGACTGGATGGAGGGAGTTGAAAGATGCATGGTCTGGTGGTGGAGTGAGGAGGAAGAGAGAAAGAGAGAAAGAGGAGGTCGAGGAGGTTATTATAGGAACCTCTCCCATGGGAGTGTGCGGGGAATCCTTATCTGCTTCTTGGAGAGAAACGGGGGATGCGCGTGCCGAGACCCGTCTAGCAGGGCAGCTGCAGATAGTATATGCTTGGCAACATCCTTTTTTTCGTGGGATCACACGACCCTCGGTGGCTTCAGAGGGCTTCTTTTCTGTTCCTTTTCTTCTTCCGGTCCCTTTCTATCGCTCACTGCTCGTCCACACAAAGGGGCTGTCACACCACCACAAAGAATGGTCAGAATGTGAAGGTTCGCCCTCAATACGTCATTGGACACTGGGGCCAGTTGGCTTCCCACTAAGCGCTCCATCATGTCGATCCGTCTGATCCCAACGCCTGGCGGGATGAAGACTGCCACTCGCTTTGTACCTGTAGGATTTGGCTCCATGGATAAGCAATACCGTCTCGAAAAGGCTAAAATATGCCTCACGAATGGAGCAACAGAAAGTGGTATCGTCCTCGTGTTCCTGATCCACTACCCGCAAGTGACTGGTCTTCTTGAGCGTGTGGCGGCAAACTGACTTCGATGTGCGCACCAGGCATTGCCTGGCTTATGCGCCAGGGATTGCCAGTGCAGAACTCGTGCGGTCGGATGGCCAGGCGAACCGTGTTTGGGATACTACAAGGTGTTCCCTGACCACGCTCATATGCCATTGGCGCTGTGTCTGTCGCCTCGCACCCTCGCATCACCCGACAGACGAGTCTGGAACGGGTCGAGAAGCCAAAGGTACCTCAAGGTGCGGGGTCGACGACGATGCAGCCATTCCGTTTCCTCCCTATTGGCATGTCGTTCATACAATCCTTGTCCCGCCTCGGAAATCCGGCAAGACAGGTGACTGGAAGTTTGGATGTCTGGACCAACAGCGTGGAGAGTCGAGTCAATAATCAATGGCTTGTCATGCTTGACGCCATTCAAGACGCACTACGGAGTCACCAACCGAATAGCTATACAAGTATGATCCATGAATTACACATAACCAGCCCTATCTTTTATACCGCTAAAACAACCCAAACGCCAGCATGATCCGACCGAACTTTTGTGGGATCCTGAATCCCACATGCAAGGGACCCTACGAGATCAATAGATCTTTCACACTCATCCTTGATTGCCTCCGCGGTTCTGGAAGTGTAGTTGGGGTACTCTCCGACTGCTCTTCCTGAACGGAGCTGATGGATCGACGACACTCTCGATTGAGCATGAGCAAAGCTGCCGACGCCTCATGATCCATGTCAGCAGACAATGCTGGGCGATATTCGGGTTGGATGACGGGAGAAGTGTTGGCAGACGACAGCAGGGTCCATGAACTCCGGGAGATGTCCCGGGTGGAGGAATAGGAGGGCCCCAGTGCGGGGCTCGGCAAGATCGTTGGGGTGGGTTCCAGGACACCCGTCGACGGCGCGTGACTCCGGGGCGAGAAGGCCGGCGAAGTCATGGCGGTTTGCCGACCGTCGGGCACTAAGTCAGGAGATGCCGATGCCGAGTATGGGCCGTCACCACCCTCGAGCACCTCTGGTGACGCTGGAGAAGGGGGAGCCGGGGGCATGCGCGGCGGCATGGCGGAGTGTTGAGGATTTCCGGCCGTCTTGAGGTCTTGAATGCATTTTTCCAGGTAATTGACATATTCGATGCTTGCCTGCACGTCGACCCCTGTTAGTGATCACCGGCACAATCAATCTTTCCGGGGCAGAAGGTGCATACCTGGAGAATCGCCAGTTTGTGCATGTCCTGGCCCCGACACGCGGGAATCATGTCCTTCAAGGTCGCGAATTCCTCGTTCATCTTGGATCTCCGTCGCCGTTCGATCAGACTATGCGCCGTCTTCCGGGCGATCTTCCGACCGGCAGCACTGGTCGCACTAGGCTGTTTCTTCTTGGAAGCGGCCGGGGACGCATTGTTGGCCGAGTTCTTATTGGTGGAGTCTTTGGACGATGATCTGGCGGCGGTCGAAGCTGGCTTGGGCGAGGATTGGGTCTTGGGTTTCATCTGGATGATCTTGCGAGTGCGTGTAGGCGGCGGCGGGAGGTCGAAGTCTTCCAGCGGTCTTTTGACACTGGCCTGCCGCGGGGGCTGTGGATTGCGTCCGGGACCCAGATCTGGGGAAGCGGGGGAGGCAGGACAAAAGACGGATGGGTCCGACTTGGAGGAGCGTCTACTGGCAGAGTCCAGCTTGGAGGGGCTGATGGCCGCAGGAGGCAATGCGAAGGAATCCGTGCCATCGATGGGCATCTGTTCCTTGATGATGAGCTCTCCCGACATGGCGGGAGTGGGTGGAAGACGAGAACGTGACATGGTCCAGCGAGAGACGAGTAGAGTACTGTGTAGAGATAAGTAGGACAGGAGAGGTGGTGGTACGGTTCTGCAGACTGACCGAAGTCAACTCAGACGGGAGACAGTGTATCCAGGGGGATCATGTAGTATATAAGTTGGGCGAGCCGGGGGGGTCGGGGAGAAGAGAACAGAACATGGCGACAGGATGGTCGATCGACGAGGACTAGATAACGTGTAGTACTATTGATGAGCGATATTCTTGATGATCCTCGAGTGAAAGTGTCGCGTGCTTGAGCGCCCACGCGGCGGCATCGGGCATCTCCATTGGCCAGGAACAGAGGCACGAGACCGGCCAACTCGTCCGCCTCTCCCACACTCGTGCGCGCATCCTCTGCTCTGACGGGTGTCTTTCTCCTCCTCCTCCTCCACCTCCTCCTCCTTCTCCCTTGCGTTTGATCTTCCCTCTATCTACTACCTACTAGGTACCTTACCCGGGTAGGTGGGCTTCTTCCGGTCTGGCCCATGCTGGTGACGTCCGCCTTCTCATTGGCGCGGTATGTCCCTGGCTCTCTACTTCAGATTCTCCTCGTCCAGTCAGATCTACAGTCATCGAAAATCTACCGGATGCGCATGTGCTCGCAATTCAACGCCTCTTCTTCGTATTTCCTATTCCGGTAATTGCATACACCCCAACAGTGCCTAGTGGTTGACCAGCAACCCACACTCCATCATCATCATCGTCAAATCATCGACTCGGATGTAAACCACTGGAATGGTGACTCCACGGTCCAGCGATCTTCCTCTGACCATGGACATTTACCCCGTCCAGACAGGCATTGGAGCACGTGCAGCAACCAGTGGATCTCCCCTAAACGTCCTCCATGGCCCTGCCTTATCTCCAGTTGCCTCCGCATAGCCAAGCTCGGTCTAACACCGGCTGTCACACTGGACATACGTGTCGTAGCTGTCGGTGGTCAGCGAATTTCACCCTGCATCGAATGTGTCCGACGCCACTCACCAGAAGTCTTCATCGTTCGGTAGAGCTACCACACAAGTCTGAGCGGCCACGCCGCACAGCTGGGAACACACCCCGTCGGGTCTATAGTCCGTGCTCGCGGGGCTGTGGGCGGTGCCATTGGCCTTGTTGGGGGACATGATCTTGGGCCAGTTCCGGTTGCTTGTCGTGCGACGACCGGGGACTTGGATCTTCTCCAGGTGGAATTTCCCGGATGACGAGGGAACCGCGACCGCCGTACTGCTCAGGGCCACAATGGCTCCAATCACGATGTTGTTCAGATGCATGGCGAGGGTTCTGGATGCGGTGGAGGGTAAAGTAGATCGGGGAAGCACAATGTTGATGATCGGTTTAGCTTGTGGCTTCTGCAGAGGAAGCATTGAGGTCCTGCTCTCATGATTGCTTATATAGCGCTCCCAGCGTCACGACAATCGCGACATTCCGTGTTTCGATTCTGAAGCCACTGACAATCATGTACACCCCTAGATAGATGTCATGCATAACCACCGTTGAGTGCATACCATTCCGACCAGGGTTTCAGACAGTCTCTTTGCCACAGCTTTCGATACTGGAGCATTCTACATCATTCTCGACTATTTCCATCGATCACTATTCACCGCTGCAACGGGCAAAAATGAGCGCACATTCCTAGCATCTATTGGCTCAACACGAGACGACCATTGCATCGCACTCTCGTATTATGCTGCCGCTTATCGGAGTAGGAATCATCAAACAAACAACATCCTTCTATGCACCGACGCGATGAAAGTGTCCTGCCTCGAGCAAACACGTTGAAGGGCGAACTTTAACCGGACGATCTCCATCCGAGACAGCTGGCCAACCCTGATGTAACTACCCAAGTCTCGAGCAAGTGAGGAATGCGGACACAGTTTCCTTTTCCACTGACCAAACCTGATTCTCACGCGTCTGATAATTCTTGCCGCATCCCATCATGACGTCTATATCAGTTCTATCCATGCACTGCCTCAGATACCTCCCCGCCACCATCCCTTGAACAACAAGACGGTCGATACGAACCCTTCCTTGCACCTGTTCATCCCTTCATCCCTCGACCCACACGCTCTCACCCGAACACCCGTCGGAGGAGCGTCGCGCCGAAATCCTTCTCGGCCGGCGAGCCGTCCATGCGCCAGATACGGTTGCCCGCCTTGGAGCTCAGCCACAGCCCATGGTCGCTCGAATGTTCCTCGTCGCCGTCGATGCGGTGCCGGTTCCGCTGATCGGTGACACACATACCCCGCGTCCACTGCCCCGGTGGTCTCGATTCGAATATCCTCCGGGGACGTCGCTGATGGCTGCCACCCGGGGGTCGTCGGCCGTCATCGCGTACCACACACACACCGGGTCGTGCAGGCTGAGATCTACGTCGTCGCCCGCGTGACCCTGGTGCAGCCGCTCGATCGTCCGGAACGTGTGCGCGATAAACGCCGACACCCACTCCGCCAGCGGCGACCCGCCCTCCAGCGACGCCGCGACGGCCTCCCGAAACTGGCCGCGGGTCATTCCGTGACGCATTGTGATGTTCAGAGGGAATTGCCGCAGCGTGAGCGGCCGGCTGAGCTTGTCTGGGTACGCGGGCAGACTGGTGCCGGGCGGCATGGTGCTCTTCGGCGACGGCGAGGTCAGGGCGTAGACTCGCGCAGCCGCAAAGGCGTCGGCGTATGCGTTGAACTCGGCGACTGGCGTGACCTGGGGACGTCAGTACTCGCGGCGGGACGGGGTGCATACTGGAAGAGCGGGAAGGACCTACATTCCCGGGCTTGTTCACCGTTCCGCCCATGACGACGACCTCTTTGACGCGGAGGAAGGTCTCCGGATCCGCTGCGGACGCCAACGCTAGGTTAGTCAGGGGACCGACGGCCACGAGGGTGACGGTGTCGGGGTCGTTCTCCCGCAGGACGCGGAGGATTTCCTCGTGCGCACGACGCTTGGAGGGGATGAAAGTGCGGTGGGCGAGGGCACTGGGGCTGGACGTATCGCCCGTCGGGACGGGTTGGATGATGGATGGGTCCGCCGATGGGTCAAACATATGTTCCCAGGTCTCTTTGGGAGTGAGATGGGGGTGCTGCGGGGAGGTTAGTCGGACGAAGATGAAGCCATAGAGCCCAGTGAACATACGCTGGCGTGGATGCCGCCTAGACCATCCACTCCAAAGGTAGACTATTAGAACGCTGCATATACATGCATAAGCCCAAAGGTACGAAAATAGTCGCCGAGCATCTTCTGATCCTCTAGCGGATCCTCCGCGCCAACGGCGACGATCGGCGGACAGGCGCGCAGCGTCTCGAAGCCCTCGGGGCGGCCCTGCTGCCGACGCCACAGCATTTCGCGCTCGATGATATGGAACATGGAGATGACATTGCGAAGACAGCTGGAGCAGTCAGCAATGTTCAAAATGGGCTAGCAATGGTGGTTGGGTTGTAGGACAGCGGAGACCGCCGATGACGTAGCACGCACCTTCGCACTTCGATGTTACCGAATGTCAGCGATATAAGGAGAATTTCGACCTCTTCGGCCTTTGCCGAGAGGGCAAGCAGAAGACCTAGGATGTCATCGATACCCTGCGAGTGTGTTGTTAGCTGGGGTGAACGTAGCAGGAGAAATGACGTGGGGAGTTGATGGCTGTTGGTGGGGTAAAGGATGGCAAAGGATAACAGGACGGAGAGGGAGGGCATACCGGGTCTGTGTCGATGATGATCTTCTTCGATGGCATTGTGGAGTTCTATCTGGAGGAGTATATACAGAGCGGACGGAGGGAGGTAAATAGAGGAATGCTGAGAGGATGTGAGATGATGAGAAAGTGAAGAGTGTCTTGTGTTACCATGGTTGTTCTCCACTATCCAGGAACCTCTTAGTCATGCGCCATGGTTAGATAACTAGAAGTTAACTTTCTTTGAAGATAGAAACGGTGACTGATAGTGATTATAGCAATTACTGTGGATAGTTGCATATATATCAGTATAACCTATGGGACTTTCTGAGATATGTACGGAGTATGGGTAGACGTTCCCCCGCACCTATATATCGTGTCAACCAGCGGGAGATGACATGCAGGCCACAATATAAATGAAGCCGATCTATAGACCACAGATTTCCGCATCGTCCAGGAAAATCATTGCTGTGGTTTTCATCTTCGAGGCCTGCACCGTTTTCACAAGTCAAGATGGGTGAGTAATACCATGACAGCAATCACAAGACATCACCAAGTATCTCTCCTGGTACGCCGGATGGCCACAATAATAGCCCAAGCCTCTAGTTTGGTCTTGGATGCCCGCGATTTGCCATGTTCTTCCACGGCCGAGACTAGCTCCGCAGAAGTTACATTTACCGATGCGGATCAAGTCTGGTGCCACGAGGAAAAGATATCGCAAAGGGGGGAGACGGTGCATGAGGGAGCCTTTTCTGATCCAGGACTCCCTCCTATGATCTTATGATGGACGGGATTGCCGAGATGAGAGAGACCTATCTCTACTATATGTATCTCTCTCTGTATGGGGAAACTCCGGATGTAGACGTGGCCTGTTCGTGGATGCCGGCGGTACGGTTGGCCAGTGCTCAGCTATCCGTCGTATCATTCTTACGGAGTACACACAGGCGGAACCACAGGATGAATGAAGTACTCCGTACCTGATTCATAATTTCATATTGTCCACGAATGACACCCGCCGTTGACTTTGTCTCGACGTCCGTTGACAGGGGAATATTAATGAGAGGGCCTCGACCGACCAGGCTGTTCCCCGCATCAGAGAATATAAGGATGTATTGTAGATACTGTTGAATCCATCAGGAACACAAGGTGCCTACTAGGTACATACATTAGGGTCTCTTTCAAGATGGAATAATACATTATATTCACTGATGAATGACTGGAGGAATTAGGGAATTCCCATGGAATAAAGCGTGAATATCGTCTACTCCGTATGGGTGATGCTATTACCTGTCATCCGTATTGGGCTTACGGTACTATCCAACTAGTGGCCCCCTTCATCTCTCCAAGTGACCGTGTCCTCTTCCGCCCTCTCCAACTTCGCTTCCTCGTTCCCTCCTTTTCCCTCTCCCTCTCCCTCTCCCCCTACATCACGAGCGTCTACTCCTCTTCTCCTCCGTTACCCCCATCCACCT
>NT_165972.1:1058082-1058839 GCF_000149615.1 Aspergillus terreus NIH2624
CGACCTGAATTGACGACTGTTTCTTTGAATTACGTTGGCTTTACATCTTGCCTTCTTCCTACACCCCAGGTTTAAGTACGCGCGGGACCGACCTCTCCGTCGCACACCGAATTATGCTTTCGGTTTCACCAGTCAAACCCCCCTGATTACGATTTCTTTTTCTTTTAACGCTCCAAACTTGTACGTCCCAGAGACCTCCGTTACTTACATCTCCCAACTAACCCAGACTTCACCAGCCTCATGACGATGAACCCTTACCTCAGTTGGGCCATCCTGCTCGTTGTGGCAGGTGGTCTCGGCTATTACTACAATGGCCCTACCACCAAGGCCAAGGCCCCCATCAAGCCCATCGTGGAAAAGACCGAACCCGCCCCGGCGGCAAAGAAACCAAAGCGGAAGGCGAAGAAGTCCCCCGAACCCTCGGCCGCTCCCTCGAAGAAGGAGGATGAGAAGCCCGCTTTCGCGTTGCAGGTGGAGGACACCGACAAGCCGGACGCGGAGATCGACCACAAAGAGATGGCCAAGCGCTTTGCCGCCGTGAAGAACGGAACTCCCCTCCAGGGCAGCACCAAGTCGCAGAAGAAGAAGAACAAGAAGGCTACCGCCTCGAGCCAGCCGGAAAGTGGCGCCAGTGAGCGCTCTGCCTCCCGGGTCTCGACTCGCACTTCTTCCACCACTGGTGCCGAGGCCGATGACGATCTCTCCCCTGCCGGTTCTCCCATGGTCAAGGCGAACGTTCTCTTCCGGGTGGCTATGT
>NT_165972.1:1058939-1060543 GCF_000149615.1 Aspergillus terreus NIH2624
CAGCTGCACTCAGCTCGTGAGGCGGAGCGCCGCGAGGCTTGCCAAGGCGAAGCCCGCTGCCCAGTCCAATGCCTGGCAGACGAAGCCGGTGAACCCGCCCACCAACGGAACCTCCCAGGCGGCCCCTGTCCCCGCCCCGAACCCCAAGGTGGATCTGCTGGACACGTTTGAGCCCACCGCATCGACTTCGAGCAAGGAATGGGACCAGGGCCTCCCCTCGGAGGAGGAGCAGATGCGCATTCTTGGAGCGAACGGTGGTGACCAGTGGACCACGGTCTCCAGCAAGAAGATCAAGAAGAAGGGTGGCAAGGCGGACGAGAGCGAGGCGAGCGCCCCCGAGACTCAGCCTGAGCCCGTAGCCCCGGCCCCGGTGGAGCCCAAGGTGAAGGTGACTCCCACCTATCTTCCCGATGCCCTTCGTTCTGGCAAGAAGGGCCACCCTCTTGACTCGGACTGGGCTGCTTGAACGAACCCCCCGACTTTGGTCTTCTTCGAATGAAAGGAACCTGTCCAAGGGAGCACGCCCTTCACCGGCTTCGAGGCTCTCCCTTGACCTTGAACCTGTACTTATTACTACCCATGGCTTTGGCGTTCGGGGATCGATTTACATATACCAAAAAGCCTCCATATTCCTGGAAGGCGATTTGCTTCTTGCTGCCGATTCAGCGAAGGACCCCAATCAACGACGGAAAAAGTCAAGAAAAAAGCCCAATCCAAAAGGAAATATCCAAAAAAAAAAAAAAATTCTCTCATGTGTTTTCACTATTTTCTCTTTATTTATTCTATAACATATTTGTGGATTCGAATGGTGATGAAAAGGAAAGGAGAAGGGTTTGGCGGATGGGCTCCGATACACTGACTGGACGGGGGAATTCCCATGGACTGGCGACTACTGATGATGACTCTGCAAGGACTTGGGATGCACAGGTAGATGCAGGGGAGATCTACGGTGATTTGTCTGACCAGAGAGGACACTTGGCCTTTTTTTTATGTCTGTTCATCCTTCTTCTCTGTATGCTTGTTTTCTTCGTGTGTTTCTTATATTATTATTATTATTATTGACTCTTTGGGAGGGGCTTTGTTACTTGATCAATAACTATTGACTACCTTTTGTGTTCTCCGTATGGACATTTGTTCTCGTAGCCCCTTTCATCTGAAGATTGGATACCTAGGATCGACGTAGCCCTCCACCGGAGGTACCTCTTATCCCACCGTCATATGCGTAGGGCGCAAGTACCGCCGATGCAAAAGGAACTCTCGATCGGATCGTGACGTCGAGAGGCCGGGGAGGGCTTGGCGACCATGCCGGTTGGGGACTAGGGGCAGCGTTCCGGTTATCGTGGCCTGAACGCCTGAAGAAGTAGGCGGGCGGCGGAGTAAAGAGAGAGAGAGGGTCTACTTGTTATTGTTGTCCTTCCTCGTTTTTCTTCCTCCGTGCCCTCTTCTCTCTGCAACCTCCTCGCCTCTCAGTCCATTCCCTCATTCACCTCTTTCTTTCGATTCTCTTCTATTCTTCCAGCTCTCTTTTCTTTCCATTCTTATTGCCTCCCCTTCCCTCCTCGAAGCGGTCTCGGTGCAGCAGAAGGCTGGTGTTAAATAGTTAC